>NC_053426.1:51141270-51504605 GCF_007990345.1 Gossypium hirsutum | reverse complement strand
GTTGAATGAAAGGTAAGATGCTGAGTTGTGATTGCATAAACTGCGGATACCATTTGACCATAGTGGCGTAGTGCGGGATTAATGGCGCACTAGTGTGCGATCGACTATGTTGACTAAGTGTGCGAATGAATATGACACTAAGTGTGGAATTGACATGCGCACTAAGTGTGCGAGTCTGACTATGTAGCACTAAGTGTGCGATTTGATTACGTGGCACTAGTGTGCGAGTTGATTATATAGCACTGAGTGTGCGGGCTAATATACATTGTGAATCACTATGGACACTATGTGTGCGACACTATTGAGTCGATCGCGGACAGCGGATCGGGTAGTGTCTTGAGTACATGGCTAATATGTGCTATGCTTATACTTGGTGTTGAGCTCGGTAAGTTGAACCTATGTGACAACTATACTTGAAGTCACGTACATAAAAATTTATCGTAGGATGGGTGAAAGGCGTTCTGTTGTTTGATTGTAACGAAAATAAATTGATTTATGAAAATGCTTCAATGTCTATTGATGAGTATATGGAATGTGAATGCATGAATTGATATGAAATGAATTGATAGGTTGGAGAACTATGGTATGGTTCGGAATGGATGGAGTAATTAGCCTCGTTCCATTTTGTTTTCTCTTGTGATAATGTTATTGATGGATGGTAGTGCATAGCTAATGACTTACTGAGTTATAAACTCACTCGGTGTTTCCTTGTCACCCATTATAGGTTGCTTGGACTCATCTATTTTTGCGTGGTCGGGCGTCATCGAAGTCATCACACCGGATAGCAAGTTTTGGTACTTTCTTCTTAGTTGGCTTAGAAAACATTTTGGCATGTATAAGCTAGTACGTTGTGTTTGAATTATGGCATGTAAACTTTAAGCCATGCGAAAATGGCACGAATGTTCGATTGAGTTGGATCAAGGGTAGGCATGAAATGGACCTAGTTACTTCGTACAGATGCTGGCAGCAGCAGTGTCATGAGATTGAAAATCACTAAAAATAGTAGGAGTGGAATTAATTGATGAATAAATATGTAATCGAAGCTCGATGAGTCTGTTTTCATGAGGAAGTAACGAAAAGATCATATGAGCAGTATATTAAGAGATAATCAGATTTTTGTGGGACAGGGCCAGAACGGTTTCTGGATTCCCTGCTCCGACTTTGGAAATTCATTATAAATTAACCAGAGATAATTAGGGGTCGTACCATATATGTACAGATTCCTCTCTGAGTCTAGTTTTCGTAGAAACAAACGGCATCAGTATTGAAGCCCCGTGCAGGGAGATATCCAAGTCGTAATGGGAAAAGGTCAGTGTAGTCGACCCCTGCAATATGGGAGACTTTGACTAATAAACTGTACTAATTGGCCTGACCAAAAATTCTAGAAAAATTAAATAGATGGGCACATGAGTCTAGTTTCTGGGAAAAATCACGAAACTGATTTTCGAGTTACGAAACTCAAGATATGATTTTTAAAACGACTAGTACACAGATTGGGCAGTGTCTGGAAAATAAATTTTATAAGGGGTTAAAGTCAGTTAACACCTCGTGTTCGACTCCGGTGTCGGTTTCGGGTTCGGGGTGTTACATTTTATTGGTATCAGAGCTATGGTTTAGTCGGTTCTAGGACTACCATAGCGCGTATGAGTCTAGCTATACATGCCGAATGTTAATGTTTAAATGTGTGATGACTTCCGACGGTTGAAATGTTTTTGTTTTGATTAGTAAATGGATCCCGGTGTAGAAAGAACCCTAGCGGATGACGTTGAGAGCGTAGCGGCTGCTCCTGCACAAGGGACGCCGCCTGTTGAACCTCATTCATCTGCGAATAATCAAGGTGAGGGGGCTAAACAAGCCTTCTTTACCATGATGAATGAGTGGGTCGCGCAATATGCCCGAACCAACCCGGCTGTCCAACAATTCCCGAATTTGAATAATCCACCCAAGAGCCTGTAATGCCATCAGTCGCTGATCCTGTGAGGCTGAGTAAGCCACCTGTAGACTTGATTAGGAAGCGTGGGGCCGAGGAGTTCAAGGCCATAGTAACTGATGATGCCGAAAGGGCCGAGTTCTGGCTAGATAATACCATTCGGGTGTTCGATGAATTGTCATGCACACCCGACGAATGTCTAAAATGTGTTGTATCTTTGTTGCGAGACTCAGCCTACTATTGGTGGAGGACCTTGATTTCCATAGTCCCGAACGAGCGAGTAACTTGGGACTTCTTTCAAATGGAATTCCGGAAGAAATTTATTAGCCAACGGTTCATTGATCAGAAGCGTAAGGAGTTCTTGGAACTCAAGCAAGGCCGTATGACTGTATCTGAATACGAACATGAATTCGTAAGACTCAGTAGGTATGCCCGGGAGTGTGTAGCTGACGAGGTTGCTATGTGCAAAAGATTCGAGGAAGGATTGAATGAAGATTTAAAGCTACTAATGGGTATTTTGGAAATAAAAGAATTCGTAACACTAGTCGAACGAGCCTGTAAGGCGGAAGAACTTGGAAAGGAGAAGAGGAAGGCTGAATTTGAAGCTAGAGATTATCGTAAGAGATCGAAGGGTAAAGCTTCGTTCTCAGCTGTAAAGAAGTTCAGGGAGGACATTAAGAAGTCGAGGGCGACTGCGGGAATTTCCATCAGGGCAAGACCATCGATGGGCTCCCAAGCTACTTCGGTAGCTAGTGTGGGCAATAATCGTCACGAGAAACCTGAATGTCCCCAATGTGGAAGACGACACCTAGGTGAATGTTGGGGCAAGTCTACTAGCAGGGTCTGTTACGGATGCGGTTCGAAGGACCACTTCATTAGAGATTGCACGGAGCTGGATGAGAAGAATAAGATTCAAGGTGCAAGACCTAGTGGAGTGACATCTAGAGGTAGACCACCGAGAATTTTAGAAGGCAGGGGTGGTAGTCAGAGGGGGGCCTCTGATACGGCCGATCGAGCCGAGAACCGTACTCCTGCTAGAGCATATGCCATTCGCGCACGAGAGGAGGCATCCTCCCCCGACGTCATCACTGGTACCTTCACTCTCTTTGATACTAATGTGATTGCATTGATTGACCCTGGTTCTACTCATTCATATGTATGCGAAACCTTAGCAACCAGTAAGACTCTACCTGTTGAGTCTACTGAGCTCGTAATTCGAGTATCAAACCCTTTGGGTCAATGCGTACTTGTTGATAAAGTGTGTAAGAGATGCCCTCTAATAATCCGAGAATCCTGTTTTCCGGTCGATTTGATGCTTTTGCCGTTCGACGAGTTTGATGTTATTCTTGGTTTGGATTGGTTAACCGCGCATGATGCGGTTGTGAATTGCAAAAGCAAGACTATCGATTTGAGGTGCGCAAATAACGAAATAATCCGAGTTGAGTCTGCGGACTTAAGGGGGTTGCCAGCTGTAATATCAGCAATGTTGGCCCAGAAATATGTAAGGAAAGGGTGCGAAGTATACCTCGCGTATGTACTTGATGACAAGGAGTTAGAAAAGAAACCCGAATCGGTGCTGATGGTCTGTGAATACCCGGATGTTTCTCCTGAAGAGTTACCGGGTTTGCCACCTGTTCGGGAGGTAGAGTTTGGTATTGAGCTTGTACCTGGAACTACGCCTATTTCGATCGCTCCGTATCGTATGGCACTAACCGAGTTAAAAGAGTTGAAAGCTCAGTTGCAAGAATTGACGGATAGAGGTTTCGCTCGACCGAGTTTCTCACCTTGGGGTGCACCAGTATTGTTCGTGAAAAGAAGGACGGAACCATGAGGTTGTGCATTGATTATCGTCAACTGAATAAAGTGACGATAAAGAATAAGTATCCGTTACCGCGTATTGATGATCTGTTCGATCAATTAAAGGGAGCATCGGTGTTTTCAAAGATAGATTTGAGATCGGGTTATTATCAGTTGCGGATTCGAGATTCGGACGTACCCAAAACTGCTTTCAGAACGAGGTACGGTCACTACGAGTTCTTAGTGATGCCGTTCGGGCTCACTAATACCCCTGCGGTGTTTATGGATTTGATGAATCGGATCTTCAGGCCGTATGTGGATCGGTTCGTAGTTGTGTTTATTGATGACATCTTGGTCTATTCAAGAGATGAGACCGAACATGCTGAGCATCTGAGGCAAGTGTTGCAAATTTTGTGGGATAAGCAGTTATATGCTAAGTTCAGTAAGTGTGAGTTCTGGTTAAGAGAGGTTAGCTTCTTGGGTCATGTGGTATCCGCATCGGGTATTCGAGTTGACCCGAGCAAAATTTCAGCCATACTTAACTAGAAGCCTCCGAGAAATGTTACCGAAGTCCGGAGCTTTCTAGGACTCGCCGGTTATTACCGACGATTTGTCAAAGGTTTCTCGATGATGACCACACCAATGACGAAGTTACTTCAAAAGGATGTTAAGTTCGAATGGACGGAGAAATGTTAGAAAAGCTTCGATCAACTAAAAACTCATTTGACTGAAGCTCCAATTTTGGTGCAACCCGAATCGGGTAAAGAGTTTGTCATTTATAGTGACGCATCCCTACTTGGGTTGGGTTGCGTATTGATGCAAGAAGGTCGAGTTGTGGCCTATGCGTCGAGACAATTGAAGCCACACGAGAGAAATTATCCGACCCATGATCTCGAACTAGCCGCCATTGTGTTTGCATTGAAAATATGGCGACATTATTTGTTTGGTGAGAAGTGCCATGTATTTTCGGATCACAAAAGTCTCAAATATTTGATGACTCAACGAGACTTGAATCTGCGACAAAGACGTTGGCTTGAGTTGTTGAAAGATTACGAGCTTGTCATTGGTTACCACCCGGGAAAGGCTAATGTGGTTGCGGACGCCTTAAGCCGGAAATCACTGTTTGCTTTGCGAGCGATGAATGTACACTTGTCTGTTCTACCTGACAATGTGTTAGTAGCTGAATTAAAAGCCAAACCATTATTGACTCATCAAATTCGTGAAGCTCAGAAAGTCGATGGTGAATTGGTTGCAAAACGAGCTGAGTGTGTTCCGAACAAGGAATCAGAGTTTCAGATTGATGATGATGGTTGTTAGAGGTTTAGAAGTCGTTTGTGCGTTCCAAGGAATTCGGAACTCATTCCGATGATCCTGAACGAAGCCCATTGTAGCCGAATGTCAATTCACCCGGGGAGCACGAAAATGTACAACGACTTGAAACGTCGGTTTTGGTGGCATGGTATGAAGCGAGACATCTCCGACTTTGTTTCGAGATGTTTAATATGTCAACAGGTGAAAGCGGAACATCAAGTGCCTTCAGGATTACTTCAGCCGATCATGATACCCGAGTGGAAATGGGACCGAGTCACAATGGACTTTGTGTCCGGACTGCCATTGTCCGCAAGTAAGAAGGATGCGATTTGGGTTGTTGTTGATAGGCTGACTAAGTCGGCTCACTTTATCCCCGTGCGTACGGATCTTTCATTGGATAAACTAGCCGAATTGTATGTCTCTCAGATTGTGAGATTACATGGAGTACCTATTTCTATCGTGTCGGATAGAGATCCGAGGTTCACCTCACGATTTTGGAAGAAATTGCAAGAAGCTTTGGGTACCAAGCTGCATTTTAGCACCGCTTTTCACCCCCAAACCGATGGTCAATCCGAGCGGATAATTCAGATGCTTGAGGATATGTTGAGATGTTGCATCCTCGAGTTTAGTAGTTCATGGGAACGGTATTTACCTTTGATTGAATTCGCTTACAACAATAGTTTTCAATCAAGTATTAAGATGGCACCTTACGAGGCTTTGTACGGGCGTAAATGCCGCACACCATTGTTTTGGACTGAGCTTGGTGAAAGTAAAATTTTCGGAGTTGATTTGATTAAAGATGCCGAACAGAAAGTAAAGGTGTTATGGCTCGAACACGGGATCGAGGAAGCTACTTGGGAAACCGAGAGCTCGATGAAAGAACGATATCCAAACCTATTTACCGGTAAGATTTTCGGGGACGAAAATTTCTTAAGTGGGGGAGAGTTGTGACAGCCCAAAATTGACCCTAGTCGGGAAGTGGTTTCGGGACCGCTAAACCGAGTCACCGAAAGGTTTGAATGCGATGTTTATTATCTAGAATATGTAATCATGAATGTGTGAAAATTTCAAGCTTCGATTTAGTCGATTGCATGTGAATTTAGTCAATAGGACTTATATGAGAAAATTTTAAAATGTGATAGGTCAATGCATGAGGACCTATTAGTGCATGTGGAAGAAAAAGGGGACTTGCATGTCAAATTCCCCCTCCCTAATATGTAGTGGCCGGCCATGCTATGGGTGGAAACATGTTGGGAACATGTTGGCCTAGTGAGGTATGTAGGATAAAATATAATAAGAAGTATGGGGAAATAAAGAAATGGAAAAAGGAAAGGATGGGTGGTAATTGTTTCTTTCCTCCCCTTTTGCCGTGAAAGTAAGAAGGAAAAACAAAAAAAAAAGTGTCCATCTTTCTTCATTTCCCCTTGGCCGAATGTTCTAAAGAAGAAAGAAAAAAATTTGTTCATCTTTTATCATCCTTGGCCGAAAATGCTAAGAAGAAGGGGGAAGGGGAAGTAAGACATTCGGCCACTCCTTCTAGTCTTGAATAAGGTATGTAATGCATGGTAGCTTTTGGAAATTGTTGAATGTATTAAGCTAGTTACTAAGTCCCTTACTTAGCCCATGTTCAAATCTTGAATATTGTTGGTAACATGAGCAATCGGTCATTTTAAGTCACTATTAAGGTAAGGAAGTATGTACTAGCTTTTGAAATTTTAGTTGATATTGAGTGAGTTATCAAGTGATTTTTGTAAACCATGTTGAAATTTCGATTTTGGGGGTGAGTATGGTTTTCGGCTATAAAAGATTAATATGTTTTGTGTTGAAGTTTTTGGTGATTTTGAGTAGTTAGGGCTAAATTACAAAAACAAATTTTTGAAGGACTCAAAGGTGAAATAAATGAGATGTATGGACTTATATGGGCACTAGGAAGATTCGGCCCTTAAGGAGTGTGACCAAACTTTGTGTATTTTGTGTTTTGTGGAATAAAGACTAAATTGTGAAAGTGCGAAATATTAGGGGTAAAAATGTAATTTACCCATTTATGCGTTATTAGACTAAATTGAATGAAAATATGTTAAATTAAGGCTTGGCAAGCTAGCTATTAAGGTGAAATGCTAATGTTAGTATTTGATTCGGTAATAATCTGTTTGGGGACAGCAGCAGTAAGGTGATTTTGGAAAATCGTCATAATTTGTAGGAGTTGAATTAGAAGCTGAGTGAATTATGCCATTAAAGCTTGAAGAGTCTATTTTCTTACAAAAGAAACTATGAAAACAAAAGAGTTACCGATCTTGAGATATTTGAAGTATTGTGGGGCTGAGTCAAAATGACTACTAGATTCCCTGTTCTGTTTTTAGAAAATCATTATAAATTGTACAAAAATGATTATAAGATAAAATTTATATTCTTAGACTCCTTAATGAGTCTAGTTTCAAATGAGATCAAATACAACACATTTTGAATTCTGTAAAATGAGAAATTTGATTCGTAGTGAAGAGTGGTCAGAATAGTCAAACAGTGAAACAGGGGAAACTTTAAGAAAAATCTGGTATTGATTGGCCGAGCCAAAAATTCTGAAAATTTTATGGATGGAAGATATACGAGTCTATATTCAGGGAAAATTAACGGCTAGTGATTTGGAGTTTTGTAGCTCCAGTTATAAACAATTTAGCGACTACTGCTCAGGAAAACAGCTCGTAGTGAATATGTGATTTTGTTGTAAACATTAATGAAAATTTGCCAATGAGTTATTTATTGACTATTATAAAGCTTACTATAATATATGTGTGTGAAAGTCAAATCAATATATATATTATTCTGAAAGTAATACTTGAATAGTCGATTAATGACTATTTTAAGTTATTGATTTGGCTCAAGGAGTTAAAGGAGGTGAATCGAGCAAAGGCAAAGAAAAGGTTATCGAGTAGCCGAGTTGGAACCGTCTTACCCAACACGAGGTAAGGCATTAAGCATGTAGTTGGTATTATTTCAAATGGTCATAATGTGTATGTATTGATGCTGAATGGAATGAATAAATATACATATATATATATGCATGTACGTATGTGATGATGAAATTGTTGAATGAAAGAAAAGAGGTAAGATGTACTGAGTTGTTGATCTCGGCACTAAACGTGCGGGATAACCATTTATGACCATGAGATTGGCGCTAAGTGCGCGGGATTAAATTGTGCGGCACTAAGTGTGCGATTCGACTATGTTGCACTAAGTGTGCGAAATGAATATGATGCACTAAGTGTGCGAATTGACCATGCGGCACTAAGTGTGCGAGTCTGACTATGTAGCACTAAGTGTGCGATTTGATTACGTGGCACTAAGTGTGCGAGTTGATTATATAGCACTGAGTGTGCGGGCTCAATATACATTCGTGAATCACTATGGACACTATGTGTGCGACACTATTGAGTCGATCGCGGACAGCGGATCGGGTAAGTGTCTTGAGTACATGGCTAATATGTGCTATGCTTATACTTGGTGTTGAGCTCGGTAAGTTGAACCTATGTGACAACTATACTTGAAGTCACGTACATAAAAATTTATCGTAGGATGGGTGAAAGGCCGTTCTGTTGTTTGATTGTAACGAAAATAAATTGATTTATGAAAATGCTTCAATGTCCTATTGATGAGTATATGGAATGTGAATGCATGAATTGATATGAAATTGAATTGATAGGTTGGAGGAACTATGGTATGGTTCGGAATGGATGGAGTAATTAGCCTCGTTCCATTTTGTTTTCTCTTGTGATAATGTTATTGATGGATGGTAGTGCATAGCTAATGACTTACTGAGTTATAAACTCACTCGGTGTTTCCTTGTCACCCATTATAGGTTGCTTGGACTCATCTATTTTTGCGTGGTCGGGCCGTCATCGAAGTCATCACACCGGATAGCAAGTTTTGGTACTTTCTTCTTAGTTGGCTTAGAAGAACATTTTGGCATGTATAAGCTAGTACGTTGTGTTTGAATTATGGCATGTAAACTTTAAGCCATGCGAAAATGGCACGAATGTTCGATTGAGTTGGATCAAGGGTAGGCATGAAATGGACCTAGTTACTTTCGTAACAGATGCTGGCAGCAGCAGTGTCATGAGATTGAAAAATCACTAAAAATAGTAGGAGTGGAATTAATTGATGAATAAATTATGTAATCGAAGCTCGATGAGTCTGTTTTCATGAGGAAGTAACGAAAAGATCATATGAGCAGTATATTAAGAGATAATCAGATTTTTGTGGGACAGGGCCAGAACGGTTTCTGGATTCCCTGCTCCGACTTTGGAAATTCATTATAAATTAACCAGAGATAATTAGGGGTCGTACCATATATGTACAGATTCCTCTCTGAGTCTAGTTTTCGTAGAAACAAACGGCATCAGTATTGAAGCCCCGTGCAGGGAGATATCCAAGTCGTAATGGGAAAAGGTCAGTGTAGTCGACCCCTGCAATATGGGAGACTTTGACTAATAAACTGTACTAATTGGCCTGACCAAAAATTCTAGAAAAAATTAAATAGATGGGCACATGAGTCTAGTTTCTGGGAAAAATCACGAAACTGATTTTCGAGTTACGAAACTCAAGATATGATTTTTAAAACGACTAGTACACAGATTGGGCAGTGTCTGGAAAATAAATTTTATAAGGGGTTAAAGTCAGTTAACACCTCGTGTTCGACTCCGGTGTCGGTTTCGGGTTCGGGGTGTTACATTCATTATTGAAATGGTATGTTATGTTTAAAGTTTTTACGAACTTATTAAGCATTTATTACTTACGTAGTTATTTTTTTGTTTTATAGATTATCGAAAGCTCAATCATTTGGAAACTCATCGGAGGTCTATCACATTATCCAGTAGATAATTTGGTAGTTTTTGAGTAATTTGGTTAAGCTTTATAATGACATGTATAGGGTGATTTGTAATGGTATTATGGTGCATGTGTTAATGGTGTTTTGGTATATGTAAGCTTTGGAAAGCTATGCTGGTTTGGTACACCTTGATACGTTACCAAGTTATGTGATTTTGGTTACTTTAAAGTGCTTGTTGATATGGTTCTCTTGGCATGTTGATGATAGTTTGAAAATGGATACTTGTGACATGTTTTAATTCATATTTGAACTAGGTTATTAAGTTTAGAAATGGCAATATTAACAGGTATAAGGTGGTTTATAATGGTGCTTTGATGAATATGTAAATGGTAATTTGGTATGTTTGTGTCTTGATGTTTAAGTATGGTTGATGGACTTATAATGCTTGATTAGGTAAGTCCTTTTGGTCACTTTTTGCTAATTGATGTGTATGACATTTTGGTACAAGATTTTGACTTCGAAATAGTCAATTATGTTGTGTTTTAGGCACATAATAGAATGAAGTTTTTATACATGGAATTAGGTAATGTTCAAATGTTTTGGTAAATGTTGTGTTGTTAAAATTGTGGTGACTTTGAATGGCGTATTGGTTAGCTGATCTAGGATCTTGAAATGGCATTTTGACATATGTTTGAAAGTTATTTAAGTCCCCTTTTAATGTGCCCAAATGAGTTGAATGTTCATGCATGGTTAGGTTATGAAATGGCTTAATTTAGGTGAAATTTAGGTTCACACAGCTTGAGACATGGGCGTGTGACTCAACCGTGTAAAGCACACGGCCTGGCGACACGATCGTATGTCATCTGAGAATTTCTTAAGGTTCCAAGTCAATGAGTTACACTACCTGGCACACGGGTGTGTAACCTCTACTCAGAGAGTTGCTGTAACACCCCAAACCCGGCCTAGACGTTATGGCCAAATCTGGCTATGTCACATTGAAGTGTTTCTCGTAAAACATGATATCGTTTGAAAAGCCTAATGTTTATTTAGCCTATTTGTGTGATCTAGAAAATAATTTTAAAACTTGTGTCACTAGTAAAAGTATTTACTTTAAAACGTTATTTATTTCAAAATCTCGTTTATCGCGGAAACTTTTGAAACGGTTTTTCGTACTTGCGGTATTTTGGTAAATCATGCATATCTTTTGAAAACCCACATCCTACTACTAGCAGATATAAATCAAAAATAAATAAAACCCCAAAATTCAAAATAATAGAGGCCTTATTATATAACAATACCCAAATAAAACTACTTATAAATTAAAAACAAATATGGAAGCAAGAGCGATTGTGTGGCCACCTTTGAGTTCCTTGCAGCACCGATCCGCCTACGAATGGGGATTACCTATACAGTTAAAAGAAAATGGTGAGTTTTCAAAAACTCAATGTGTAATCCCATGTAAGCAAACAATCAGAGTAAACATAATTTGGGCCTAAGTCCTTTCAGTAACAGTGGCAATATCAGTTTAGGCTTTAGCCCATCTCAATACAGAAGCAGTCATATACTCGGGCCTTAGCCCATTACAGTAACAGTAAACAGTACAATAACAGTAAACAGTACAGTAGCAGTTACGGTATGTAGGTCCTACCCATCCAGCCTCTACACACTATGTAGAGATAAAATCAACCCACCCGTCCTTACACACCAGAATTAGCACCGGTTGCAGCACTAAACAGTATTTGCAGTAGAGCTACTAGTATAATAGGCATAGAGCCATCAGTGATTTGCAGCAGAGCTTCCAGTATGGTACACTTCCCCCAATCATATATAAACCCATCCCCATGCAATGCATCATGCAACATGTCATGTCATATCATAATATTAAACATGTATTCAATACAGTTTACAAATAGCATGCTAAAATATACATATACATCACGTAGGGGCAAAACAGTCATTTTACCACATGAGGGCAAAATAGCCAGTTTATCGTATAAGGGAAAAAATAGTCATTTTACCTTACACGAGTATTACAGTTATTTTATCCTACTGGGGTATTTCGGTCATTTTATCCTATGGGGGTATTTCAGTCATTTTTAAGTAAATAAGGGTCCAGGTACTCTTACCGGCCTACCAATAGGCCCACAGTCATCTTGGGCGACCCATGCAACCTTAACAGTTAATCGGTGATAATGGGCCCACGGCCCATATTGTCGGCCCAGGTGGGCCCACACGCTTGTATGCCCCACATACCCCAAGATGGCTTTAGCAGTGTGATTTACACAGCCGTCTCAATATTAACAACATTACTGTGTGATTCTTTCCTTATGGAGCCCACAAGCCCATTGGGCCTACGTGGCCCAGTTCGGCCCAGAATGGCCCAGTATCATTTCGGCCCATGAAAACATTCATGGCCATCTCGTTGACCACATGGTCATGTTTTGTTAGACGGCTTGCCACACGAGCGCCCACACGCCCGTGTGGTGTCGACAACCCACTTTTCGGCTTTTCAGCCTTTCGGCTTTTCAGCTTTTCAGCCTTTGCATTTTCACGTCTAATGGCAGTGTTACACACCTGTTTATGTGAATAGCGTAAATCCCCACGTACAACAACCTCGATTCAAACATGACTCATGTCATTCTTTTAATCGGTGGGGTTAAGACGCCCTCTTCTGAACATTTAATACCCAATATGGGACATTACTAACCTTGGTTATGCAAGTATGGTTTAATCCTTCCTTAAGCCAGTGATCACCAAATCCTTAGCACAACCTGCATTGAATCCCAATATCTTTAACTATCACCCTAAACAAAATAACTAAAACCAAACGAACGACATCTTACCACCATGCAGAACTAAGAACGGTTGATAGATAAAGTCTATCTACCACACCAGAGCCAAAGGTACACAAGATACAGAGACCTACCTAAACGATTGTACCTTTATCAGGAATCAGTAACACAGGAAGGTATTAGAAGGAAGATCACAACCGCAGAAAGAAATAAGAATAAGCCTTGAGTACTTACCGATTCACCAAAGGACTCTTACTAGCCAAAAACAAAATAAAGAAAAGATGGGAAGAGAAGTCGACAGAAAGAGGATGGAAAAGAACTAACTATTCGGCCAAAGGAACAAAGAACACTAAAGACAAACCCCTCTTTCCTAGAGAAAAACCGAAAGTAAGAGAGGGAAAAGAATGAGGTATTCAATTTTACAATGAAGGAAAAGATACTCGATAAAAGCCGAAGAATAAAGGGAGAAGAGTAGAAAAGGGTATTCAGCTATCTCACACCAAGATAGAGAGAGAGGGAAGGAGACGGCTAAACAACAAGGTGAAAGAAATGGGAAGAATTGAGAGAGGATGCTAGCAAAAATCAGAAAAGGTTTAAGCAAGGAAAAGAAAGGCAAAAATGAGCAGATTAACAAAGAGAACGAAATTTTATGAACAGGAACCCGAACGAGTAGTATAACGGTAGAAAAATAGAGGATTAAGGAAAGAACGAACAGAAAAAAAAAAAAGAGGCAAACAGGTTAACAGTCACCAAAATGAGGAGAACTTACTAGTCTTGTAACACCCCAAACCCAGCCCAGACGTTATGGCCGAATCCGACATGTCACTTTGAAGTCTTTAAGAAAACCCAAGCCTCTTTCAATGCCCTTATTAGTGTTTTAAAAGATGGTTTTTGCTAAAGTGAATGGAAGTTGAGCACCAGGTAGGTATCCAAAACAGAGGAGGTGAGCCATGAAGGCTGCTTAAGTACCCGGCTTTTGATTGGATCCAATCCAAGACATGCTCACAACCATTGCCACACTTTGGCGCGAGATTAGGTTTTGTATGAAAATCGAGTTGTAATTCATTTAAATAGTTGTTTTGATTAACCGATTGATTGTATCATTGCGTTATTTTGGAAACAAGTATCATTTTGAAAACGCACCCTAAGTCTAGCCATTTTAGATTAATAACAGTAAAACATAGAGTATAAAATAAAATAATCCCAAAAAAATAAATACAAAGGCCTTATTACAACCCAAAACCAAATAATAATAATAACTACGATAAAACTTGAAAAAAAACAGTTACTTATTACAAAGTTCGAAAACGATCACACGGCCACTTTGCATCCCCTCCGGCTCCATGTCTCCACATCAAGGCTCACCTGCAAGGTTAAGGAAGGGGGGCTGAGTTTGGAAACTCAGTGTGCAACAAGCCCCTTTCAGAGCCCAAACTAATCTCAGCATACTGGGCCTAAGCCCAAATTCAGTCTCAACATATACTGGGCTGAAGCCTTTCATAATTCATAACACTGGGCCGAAGCCTTTTCAAAATTCATATCACTGGGCCGAAGCCTTTATTATAAGCGGTATGGCCCATAGGCCCATTTCAATATCACATGTAATATTAATGAATATATGCAAGCCCATTTGGGGAGACTACTCAACCCACCATCCGCTACACTCCACCCGTACCAACCAAGCTCTCCATGTGGGGAATAACTCAACCCACCCAACCAAACTCTCCACTGGCAGCATAGCTGCTTTATCATAACTGGAGGCCTAGCCTCTTTTAATAACTGAGGCAAAGCCCTTTTTGATAAACTGGGGCAAAACCCTTTTTGGTAAACTGGGGCAAAACCCTTTTTGCACTTCCTACATTTATATCAAACCCAATCCATGCATATATTGAGTATATCATGTGCATCTCATAACATATCATGTGCATATCATGTCATATCATGTATATCAAAATCTCATGCATCATATTCATAATTAAACCCTAGGGGTATAATGGTCATTTTTACCTAGGGCAAAATAGTCATTTTTCATATTTTAAGGGTAATTCTGTAAATTTTCCAAATATTACAGGTTTTCCACGTTCATTAACAATTATCAAATTCCAAGTGTTTAAACTATGATTTTAACGCGTTTTAACAAAATCGGGCTTTTAGGCCCAAAACCCCCAATGGGCCCTACGAATGCCAATTTAGCCCACTAAGCCCTCTTAACCCAAATTTTGCAACAGTACTCACCGTGTTAACATGCAACTTTTTCCAATTTCCATTATCTATCAATTTTACCCAAATGGCCCGAAGGCCCATTGGGCCCAATTCCAGCCCTTTGAGGCCCAACTTACCAACGTGCACAAAATTTGCGCTCTTACCTGTTCCATTGATCCCAACACCGACCATGTCGTATCTATCGCATCTAAAACCACATGCAAAATCTCAAGTTTCCAAAATACCGGATTTAAGCATTTCGGCTTTTCAGCGAATATTAATCTAAGATCTTACGGGGGTTATTCACACCTGCTTTGTGACGTTCGCTAGCAAAGTCTCCCACGACAACCTACAATTAAACATCACCATACTTAGTTTACAGTTCAAGCAATCAAACCCAAAGTCCACCTTACCATATTCGGCTAAGGAATCCCTAATAGCCATAGATCCCTTACCTTCACAGGGTCCGACGATTCGATTCAAGCTTATCCAAAACTGATACTCCAAGCCTTGCTGCTCCTCCAAAGTTATCTATTTTACTACACAAACCATACAGTTCAAAAGGAAAGGCCCCCATAAGGCCTATGCTTCAAATCGACAACCTCCCTAAACCAAAGGGGGGTTTTGGCTTTTCTCAACATTTACCACTAAAACGGTTTAGAAAATGAGTACTTACCAGATGAAGGGGTCGGTCACCACAAATAAGGAGAACAGAAAAGATGTTGGTCTAAAAGCATACGGCACAACCAACCTTCAAAGGTTTCGATTCTTGTGACGATTCGGTAAGGGGGACGAAAAGAAAGGAAGTAGTAGATGAAAAGAAAGGGAGTATTGGTTTGGTTTTGGCAATAAAAGAGAAAGAAACTGGATGAAGAGAGTGGTGTTTTCGGCTAGAGAGGAAAAGGGAAGGAAAGAATGACTCTATGGTGTTTAACAGAAGAAAATCGGCACAACTACAGCCCCTAATGCTGAAATACTACCCTCAAAATCCCCAAGCCGATTTCTACTCCCTAATCCCCACTATTCGGCCAACTCTATGCCTCCATTCAAATCCCTAAAATCTCTCCCCTTATCACTGCTTAATTCAAGCATTCAACTGATTCAAACTCTCTCCAACAGAGTTCCATTCGGCTTTAAACTTCTGCATGCTCAAGGCATAAAAATAACAACACAATTGCCAGCTTAGCGAATCGAACCTTGGCCTTCCCCCAACCACTTACACGCCACCTTTATAGCTTTCTAGTGGCGTCACTTAGTCACTTTTCCAGGGACTCTCTTGTGTTACATTTTACCCACATCTTTTAATAAGGCCACCTACCCAATGCCCCTAACTCCTTAAGTCCAAAATTCAAAAATTTTACCGGGTTTTGGCCAACACATGGGCCTTCCATAAGCTCATTTACATACTTCAATTATGGATTTCACAACCAAATACCAAACTTTACAAAATTTACCAAAATCTCGAGAATTACGAAAATCCTAAAAATCAGGGTGTTACAACTCTACCCTCCTTAAAGAAATTTCGGCCTCGAAATTTTACCTGATCCAAACAGTTGAGGGTACTGTTGACACATCGTCTCCTCTGTCTCCCAAGTAACTTCTTCTTTGCCATGGTTTCTCCAAAGTATCTTCACCAATGGGACTGATTTTCTTCTCAGCACCTTGACGTCGCGATCAAGTATCTGCACAGGTTCTTCTTCGAAGGTTAAATCCGACTATAACTTAATTTCTACAACTGGCAAGATATGAGTAGGGTCAGAACGATATCGCCTTAGCATGGACACATGAAAAACGTCGTGAATACGACCCAGCTTTGGAGGTAACTTTAGCTGATAAGCCACCGGCCCTATCCGCTTAAGGATCCGATAAGGCCCCGATGAACTGTGGACTCAACTTGCCCTTCTTACCAAACCTCAAAATCTTCTTCCACAGCAAAACCTTCAAAAAGACCATGTCCCCTACAGCATACTCAATATCCTTACGCTTTAGGTCAGCATAAGACTTTTGTCGATCCGCTGCCTCCTTTAGCCGATTCCTGATCACCTTAACTTTGTCTTCAGTATCTGCTACCAACTCTGGTCCAAATAATTGCCTTTCCCCCAACTCTGCCCAACAAGTAGGCGAACGACACCTTCGCCCATACAGTGCCTCGTAAGGAGCCATCTAAATACTTACTTGGTAACTGTTGTTATACGCGAACTCCGTCAATGGCAAGTAATCCTTCCAACTGCCCTTAAAATCAATAACACAACCTCTCAACATGTCTTCTAGGATCTGAATGACCCCCTCTGACTGCCCATCCGACTGAGGGTGGAACGTACTAAAGTCCAATCGCGTTCCTAACGCTCATGCAACTTCTACCAAAACTGAGATGTAAACCTAGGGTCTCGGTCAGAAATTATCGATACTGGCACCCCATGCAACCGCACTATCTCCGCCACATACAACTTGGCCAACCTCTAAAATGAGTAATCGACTTAGACAGGTATGAAATGGGCAGATTTCGTCAACCTATCCATAATCACCCAAACTGAGTCCTTCTTTGAAGGTGTCAATGGTAGACCACTCACAAAATCCATGGTTATCCTTTCTCATTTCCAAAGTGGTATCTTCACTGGTTGTAACAATCCTGAAGGCAGTTGATGCTCGGCCTTTACTTGTTGACACGTCAAACATTTTCCCACAAATTCGGTCACTTCTCGCTTAAGCCCAGGCCACCAATATAGCTCTCGCAAGTCTCGGTACATCTTACTCCCTCCTGGATGCATAGCACAAGGTCCACTATGAGCCTCTCTCAGGATCATCAGCCTCAAACCAGAGTCCTTTGGCATACAAATTCTTCCTCGAAAACAAAGAACCCCATCACCATTTAGTCCAAATTCTGGATTCTCCCCTTTCTCAGCTTGCTGCAACCGAGAAACCAATGACTCATCCACCAACTGTTGCTTCTTAATCTGCTCCACCCAAGTCGGTCTCACTTTTAATTCTGCTAATAAACTTCCATCGTCAAACAAGCTTAAACGAGCAAACATTGTCCTCAATTCCTCTATAGTCCTTCAACTTAACGCATCAGCCACGACAATTGCCTTACCCGAATGGTATTCAATCGAATAGTCATAGTCCTTTAACAACTCTATCCACCTTCATTGCCTAAGATTCAGCTCCTTTTGAGTCAACAAGTACTTAAGACTCTTATGATCCGTATAGATAATGCATCTTTCCCCATACAAGTAGTGCCTCCATATCTTAAGCGCAAAGATCACCGCTGCCAACTCCAAGTCATGAGTAGGATAGTTTACCTCATGAGACTTAAGCTGTCGTGAAGCATAAGCGACCACTTTACCCTCTTGCATCAACACGCAGCCCAAACCTACATGTGACATGTCACTGTACACAGTGAAATCCTTACCAGACTCTGGCTGAATCAATACTGGTGCCTCAGTCAGAACCTTCTTTAACTTCTCTAA
This sequence comes from Gossypium hirsutum, assembly GCF_007990345.1. Taxonomy (NCBI): domain Eukaryota; kingdom Viridiplantae; phylum Streptophyta; class Magnoliopsida; order Malvales; family Malvaceae; genus Gossypium; species Gossypium hirsutum. The sequence continues at coordinate 51,486,284 of NC_053426.1, read as the reverse complement.
GGCCTCTTGCTGCTTACTTGTCCAAACAAACGGTGCTCCCTTCCTTATATGTTTCGTTAACGGCGCTGCCAACACAGAAAATCCTTCCACAAATCTTCGATAATAACCTACCAACCCCAGAAAACTCCAGATTTCTGTTACTGACCTTGGTGGCTTCCACTCCAGAATTGCCTCAATCTTCCGAGGGTCTACCATGATCCCCTCAGTAGACACAACATGCCCCAAGAAAGTTACTTCATTCAACCAAAACTCGCACTTACTGAACTTTGCATAGAGTTGCTTTTCCCTCAGCACTTGCAGCACAATACGAGGATGCTCATCATGCTTCTCTTCCGTTTCTGAGTACACTAAGATATCATCGATAAAACCGACTACGAACTGATCCAAGTACGGTTAAAATACTCGATTCATCAAATCTATGAATGCTGCCGGTGCATTAGCCAAACCAAAGGGCATAACCAAAAACTCATAATGACCATATCAAGTTCTGAATGTCGTCTTATGAATATCCTATTCCTTGACTCTCAACTGATGATATCCTGACCGAAGGTCGACCTTAGAAAATACCGAGGCTCCTCTCAGTTGGTTGAACAGATCGTCGATCTTGGCAAAGAATACTTGTTCTTGATCGTTAGTTTGTTCAACTATCGATAGTCAATACACATCCGCATGGTCCCATCTTTCTTCTTTATGAACAACACCAGTTCGCCCCACGGAGAAACACTTGGTCTTATAAACCCTCTACCAACAGTTCCTGGATCTGAGCTTTCAGTTCCACCAACTCCTTTGGTGCCATCCGATAAGGTGCAATGGACACTGGAGCCGTTCCAGGTAACAAGTCGATTCCGAACTCGACTTCTCTGTTCGGAGGTAGTCCAGGAAGTTCCTCCGAAAATACATCTTGAAATTCTTTGATGGTCCTAACTGACTCCATAGTTATCCCCTCAGGTTCAGCTTGACACACAAATGCTAAAAACACCTCACAACCTTTCCAAATCAAATTCTCAATCCTTAAAGCCGAGACAACATTGGACAAATAGTTCCTTCGCTCCTCTATGACCATTATCTCCTCATCCTTGGCAGTTCTTAACACCATTCTCTTATCAGCACAATCCAACGTCGCCCTATGCTTAGTTAGCCAGTCCATTCCCAAAATAAGATCAAAATGCCCAAATGGCAGCTCCATCAAATCTCCTACAAATATCCTATCTTGTGTCTCTAAGGGCACCTCCCTAAAGAGTTTATCTACCTTAACCGAGTGTCCTAAATGACTTATCACCGATACCCCACTCACAGTCTCCTCAAGAAGCTCACCCAACGCCTCAGATACATTACAGGCAACATACGAATGAGTGGAACCCACATCACTCAAAGTAGTGTAAGGCGTGCTATGAATGAAGAACGTACCGATTATAACATCAGGAGCATCACCCTCCTCACGACGCCATGCAGCATAAACCAACGCCGACTGTCTAGCTTCAACATGTCCAGTACCCCTGCCAGGTGCCCCACGTCCACGTCCATTAGCATTACCACCCCTACTTTGCCCACGGCCTCTCTGTGGTGGTGGTCCTCCTCGCGGCTGTTGGACACCTCTTTGCTCTGCATCTTGATCCTGAGCTGCTCTCCGAGGACACTCTCTAAACTTATGTTCCTTTGACCCACATCGAAAACATGCCCCAGTTCGTTTCCAACACTCCCCCATATGTACTCTGCTATAGTCCTTACAAGCCTGCGGTCTAAAGGTATTCACAGGAACTGCTCGAATCGATTTCTTCATTTTAGCTCTTTTAGCATTCCTATTTGCAGCACCCGAGGGTCCAGAATCCCTCCTAAATCTGGGTTGATCCCTCTCACGATTCTGCCGTTCAGTTCGTTTTACTTCCTCGGCTATCTTAGCTTTCTCTAATGCAGCGAAATCACGCTCCCTCTGTAGAGCTATCAGCACCCTAAGTTCATCGTGGAGGCCATCCTCGAGCTGAACACTGCGCTCATATTCGGTCGTAACTATCCCACTAGCATATCGACTAAGCCTTAAGAATTTCGCCTCATACTCCGCAACAGTCTTATTTCCCTGAGTCAGATTCAAAAATTCCTTTCGATGGGCATTCACATACTAGCTCCAACATACCTCCCCTTAAAAGCAGTCTTGAATAGTTCCCAGGTTACTCGTTCGATCGGGGTACTCTTCCTTACAGTGATCCACCACTGGTATGCCTCATCTCGTAGCAACGACACGACCCCTTCAGCTTTTGCTCCACAGAGCAATCTAGGTCATCCATAATCCGCTCTGTTGCCTCTAGCCAATATTCAGCCACATTTGGGGCTACTCCAGATACGCCCTTAAAAACCTCTGCTCCGTTAACCCGGAGTCGCTCAGAGATAAATCCCCTATTTGCTGTCCTGGTACTAGCTCTAGCAACCCTTTCCAAAACCCTTAACATTGCTTGGGACAAAGCATCGTCCCCCGCAGCCCAATCATATGACCTAGTCTCAGTTGCCTGTGGCATGAATGCCTCATCAGCTGGCCTATACCCTGAGGATGAAGATTCAGCTTACACCCTTCCGCGACCACGTCCGCAGCCTCGTCCACGAGTTCCTCTTGTACTCATATCGAATTAACTGATTACGAATTTTATGACATTAGTTTAATATTTCAATTGTTTATTACGAGATGTCTTATGGAAATATAGCAGTTCAAGGATTATTTTCGCAACGTCGTAACCTAGCTATAGTCTTAATCCTATCGTTTTACAGCTCTACCCTATCTAAAGTATCATAATACGGTCTCAGTTCTATCCATAGCATCATATCAATATCACATGACGTAAAAGAAAGTATACTTACAGACTGGGTGCCGGGGATTCAGTGTGCCACTTCTTTCTCCAAACCATTTAAAACAAACAAAACAAAAAAAAACATGTATTTGGTCACAGAAAATAGAAATTCTTAAAAATTGATTAAAAATACCTTTTTTTGAAATTCTTAATTTTTGACCCGTTAAAAACCCACAGTCGAGTTGTTGCAACCCAGGCTCTGATACCACTAATTGTAACACCTCAAACCCGGCCCAAACGTTATGGCTGAATCCGATATGTCACTTTAAAGTCTTTAAGAAAACCCAAGCCTCTTCCAATGCCCTTCTTAGTGTTTTAAAAGATGGTCTTTGCTAAAGTGAATGGAAGCTGAGCACCAGGTAGGTATCCAAAACAGAGGAGGTGAGCTATGAAGGCTGCTTAAGTACCCAGCTCTCGATTGGATCCAATCCTAGACATGCTCACAACCATTGCCACACTTTGGCGCGAGATTAGGTTTTGTATGAAAATCGAGTTGCAATTCATTTAAATAGTTGTTTTGATTAACCGATTGATTGTATCGTTGCGTTATTTTAGAACGAGTATCGTTTTGAAAACGCACCCTAAGTCTATCCATTTTAGATTAATAACAGTAAAACATAGAGTATAAAATAAAATAATCCCAAAAAAATAAATAAAAAGGCCTTATTACAACCCAAAACCAAATAATAATAATAACTACGATAAAACTTGAAAAAACCAGTTACTTATTGCAAAGTTCGAAAACGATCAGCACGGCCACTCTGAATCCCCTCCGCTCCAAGTCTCCACATCAAGGCTCACCTGCAAGGTTAAGGAAGGGGGGCTGAGTTTGGAAACTCAGTGTGCAACAAGCCCCTTTCAGAGCCCAAACTAATCTCAGCATACTGGGCCTAAGCCCAAATTCAGTCTCAACATATACTGGGCTGAAGCCTTTCATAATTCATAACACTAGGCCGAAGCCTTTTCAAAATTCATATCACTGGGCCGAAGCCTTTACTATAAGCAGTATGGCTCATAGGCCCATTTCAATATCACATGTAATATTAATGAATGTATGCAAGCCCATTTGGGGAGACTACTCAACCCACCATCCGCTACACTCCACCCGTACCAACCAAGCTCTCTATGTAGGGAATAACTCAACCCACCCAACCAAACTCTCCACTGGCAGCATAGCTGCTTTATCATAACTGGAGGCCTAGCCTCTTTTAATAACTGAGGCAAAGCCCTTTTTGATAAACTGGGGCAAAGCCCTTTTTGCACTTCCTACATTTATATCAAACCCAACCCATGCATATATTGAGTATATCATGTGCACCTCATAACATATCATGTGCATATCATGTATATCAAAATCTCATGCATCATATTCATAATTAAACCCTAGGGGTATAATGGTCATTTTTACCTAGGGCAAAACAGTCATTTTTCATATTTTAAGGGTAATTCTGTAAATTTTCCAAATATTACAGGTTTTCCACGTTTATTAACAATTATCAAATTCCAAGTGTTTAAACTATGATTTTAACGCGTTTTAACAAAATCGGGCTTTTGGGCCCAAAACCCCCAATGGGCCCTACAAATGCCAATTTAGCCCACTAAGCCCTCTTAACCCAAATTTTACAACAGTACTCACCGTGTTAACATGCAACTTTTTCCAATTTTCATTATCTATCAATTTTACCCAAATGGCCCGAAGGCCCATTGGGCCCAATTCCAGCCCTTTGAGGCCCAACTTACCAACGTGCACAAAATTTACTCTCTTACCTGTTCCATTGATCCCAACACCAACCATGTCGTATCTATCGCATCTAAAACCACATGCAAAATCTCAAGTTTCCAAAATGCTGGATTTAAGCATTTCGACTTTTCAGCGAATATTAATCTAAGATCTTACGAGGGTTATTACACACCTGCTTTGTGACGTTCGCTAACAAAATCTCCCACGACAACCTACAATTAAACATCACCATACTTAGTTTGCAATTCAAGCAATCAAACCCAAAGTCCACCTTACCATATTCGGCTTAGGAATCCCTAATAGCCATAGATCCCTTACCTTCACACGGTCCGATGACTCGATTCAAGCTTATCCAAAACTGATACTCCAAGCCTTGCTGCTCCTCCAAAGTTATCTATTTTACTACACAAACCATACAGGTCAAAAAGAAATGCCCCCATAAGGCCTATGCTTCAAATCGACAACCTCCCTAAACCATAGGGGGGTTTCGGCTTTTCTCAACATTTACCACTAAAACGGTTTGGAAAACGAGTACTTATCAGATGAAGGGGTCGGTCACCACAAATAAGGAGAATAGAAAAGATGCTGGTCTAAAAGCATACAGCACAACCAACCTTCAAAGGTTTCGGTTCTTGTGACGATTCGGCAAGGGGGATGAAAAGAAAGGAAGTAGTAGATGAAAAGAAATGGAGTATTGGTTTGGTTTTGGCAATAAAAGAGAAAGAAACTGGATGAAGAGAGTGGTGTTTTCAGCTAGAGAGGAAAAGGGAAGAAAAGAATGACTCTATGGTGTTTAACAGAAGAAAATCGGCACAACTATAGCCCCTAATGCTGAAATACTACCCTCAAAATCCCCAAGTCGATTTCTCCTCCTTAATCCCCACTATTCGGCCAACTCTATGCCTCCCTTCAAATCCCTAAAATCTCTCCCCTTATCACTCCTTAATTCAAGCATTCAACTGATTCAAACTCTCTCCAACAGAGTTCCATTCGGCTTCAAACTTCTGCATGCTCAAGGCATAAAAATAACAACACAGTTGCCAACTTAGCGAATCGAACCTTGGCCTTCCCCCAACCACTTACACGCCACCTTTATAGCTCCCTAGTGGCATCACTTAGCCACTTTTCCAGGGGCTCTCTTGTGTTACATTTTACCCACATCTTTTAATAAGCCCACCTACCCAATGCCCCTAACTCCTTAAGTCCAAAATTCAAAAATTCTACCGAGTTTTGGCCAACACATGGGCCTTCCATAAGCCCATTTACATACTCCAATTACGGATTTCACAACCAAATACCAAACTTTACAAAATTTACCAAAATCTCGAGAATACGAAAATCCCAAAAATCAGGGTGTTACAAGTCTCCAAAACCGAACTCTGAGTGTTGAGAGTCCACAAACGACACCAATGCTCCCACTAAATTTGAATTCCCCTATTTCCTCCTAAAATCCCTTCTGTTCACAAACCTCAACAACCGAAAGTCCCCCTTATCACTCCCCAAATTTAGCTAACAACAACCCCATTCAAATTTGTTCAAACTCTAGGTATTTCGGTCAAACACAACTTTCTTCTATGGCCACCAGCAAAAATAATCCCCATTTGCACAAGTAAGGATTCGAACCTCAAACCACTAGTACACTCCACACGCCAGTATCCACTTGACCAGCAGGCTCATTCTGTCATGTTTTTACCAAAATAAACTTATAACCCTACTGGCCAAAGATAAGGGTTTTATCCTTAAAAAGCAAAATTTTGTGGAAGCTAGGACTTGAACCCATGACTTCCCAGACACTTTCAGAGCATACGACCACTAAGCCAAACACTCAATTGTGTCACTTCCTTGCACAATTAAATATTTATGTGTAGTCTCCTAACTGCACCCCTGCTCAAAACCTAATACTTCTAGGTCCAAATTCGGGGCATTACAGTTGCACGGGTAAGGACATGGGCTGGGACAGTATGCATGTATATGAATGGTTCATGATGTGGTTAAGTTATTGATTGATATAAAGTTTAAAGGTTTTTGATTGTACGGTAATACTTTGTAACCCTAATCTGACGACGAAGATGGGTTATAGGTGTTATAGTATTAGCAATGAGTTTACTAGTGTTTCAGCATTGCAGTATATGCCAAAAAATATGGTAAAAGGTTTGCCAGATTTATTACAAGTTAGGTTCGCCAATTGGTTTGGTGAGTTGGTGAACGCCAATTGAGTTGTGAACTGGGGTTTGCCAGTCAAAGTCAAGTCAAACTCAAATTAAGAAATAAAGATATTGTGTATCTAAGAATACTTTTCATGCAAGTAACATTCTTCTACACCACTAGGGTTCCTAAGTCTAGTAGGGTATCCTAGGATCACTAAGTCACTTAGTGCCTATAAATAAGCCTTTCATCCATGATAATTCTCTCATCGATATTCTATTTTGAAGTCTTTATTCTGAACCAAGTTTGTAACAACCAAGCCAGACCATCTACCAGCAAGGATAAAGGCAAAGCTAAACTTGTTTAAATCCTCAAGCTTTTTCAGTGAGTGGTTAAGAATTGTCATAAGTGTGCTAAATTATCATCCTTTCAGTATGAATGCTCAAGGTTCGTAATTTGCATGTGAACTATTATGTTTCCAAGAATAAATTTTTTCTACAAGATCTGTTTTTAAGCTTTGACACTGTTTTAAAACATGTTTCCAAATTATGTTTTCAATCTAAGTTTTAAAGATATGTTTTACGTGTGCTCTTATGCGAGCCTATGTTTTAAAGTATGTTTTTCAAAGTACGATTTTATAAGCTATGTTATGCGAGTTTTATGTGATAAGTTTATATGCGTGCTCCTTTGGAAGCCCTTATGTTGGATACATTGGTATACCAAAGGATTGTGAGTACTCACCAATAAGTTCTATGATTTAGGTGTTGAGGCCCTAGGACATGTAGAGAGATAAGGGAATGTCGAGCTACACTCCTTTCAATGGGACATGTCTGTGAACAGGAGAGTGTTTAGATTTATGTTACACTTATGGGACATGTTAAAGACTCTTTGAGTCATTCTGAGGCGTTATAAAGAGATCTGCATATTCCATAGATTCTGATAAGATAAGTATGTTAAGACAAGTGTGAGAACATATTTTATGTTCTTCAGCCATTCTGATAAGACAAGTATGTGAGCATGTTTCATGCTATCCATTTTCAAACAAGAACAAGCCAAGTTTTTAAGTAATATTTTCAGTAAGTACATGCAAAACTGTTTTTACAAACTTATGTTTTCTGACAAGCAGCTTATAAATTGGCAGTAAATTAAACAAAAAAAATAGAATCTCATTTCCTATGTACAAAAGTTAAGTGGAAGAAAACGTAAGCGGAAGAAGTCTTTACCCCAAGACGGGTTGATTAGTCAATCTAGCTTGAAGCGGGCTCACAAGATCAACCGTATAGAGTTTTCGCTATCCTTTGTATGGATTCCCATAACCTAGCACACGATACGATTTTCTTTAGACTAAGTTTTCTCTCTGTTTTAAAATCTATTTTACAAGCATATGCTATTGATTCCTAATTATTCACCGAGTTCGTAATGAACTCACTCACGCCTATCTTACTTCATAGGTAAGTAGGTCACAGATGGCATTAGCAAGGTAGATGACTTGGTGAGCTCATCCCTGAATAGATATTGGCAAACTTTGGAAATAGATGATAAGGTTTTATTTATGTGGGTTTAGACTTATTATAATTTAATTATGTTATTGAAACAATTTTTTTGAAATTTTAAGTTTATTTCAATTCGATGAACCTTAAGTAAAACCTTTGTTATATATAATTCTTCTCAACATGAATAAAGTTTTATGTTTTTTTATTTTTCCTTGCATGAATACCATGTGGTTTTCTTTCAACTTTGTCATAGTATGTATTAAAATCACATGTGTGCCAGTTTTATTGCAAAGTAATATTTTTTTGAACCCTTCCATGAATAACCCTTGTGTGAATGACTTCTCTGTTTGCAAAGCCTGTATTGCATGTGAACTTAGTATTTTATGGGCGAACCTAGAAAGTATGTAAATTGTAGTTACCTTGTGAACCCGTATTATTATGTGAGTTCATGCCTTGTGTTTTTATGTGTACAATGTGTATTACTTTGGTATGCGAACCTATGTGTGAGCTCATGCTTTAATGCGATATCGCGAACTCATATGATATTCTGTTAAGTGAACCTATGCTATGTATCATATGCAAACCACAGTTGTTGTGTGAACCTTATAAATAACTCGCATGTTTTACTTTCTATGTTTCATAGTATTCCGCTACATTGTTATAACTTAACACGTTATTTGTTGTGAGTAAGTGGTGTGTTTGAGGTTAGGTTGGAAGTTAATAAAGAGTCACTTTGGTGGCTAATGTAATTCACCAATTTCAGATCGAACCTACTCAGTCGGGTTTGGGTGTTACAATTTTGCCTTATTAGTGTCATCTATTTGAAGGGAGAAGAAGTGAAACCCTTATTGAATTAGTAAAAGTCTATTTAATACAAAAAACAATCTCCTAGTGAAACCCTTGTTATTCTATATTATGATCCGACCATATAATATCACTTAGTATTAGTTTAAACATCAGACAACCAGTGAGTCAATATTTACTTTTATTTTGCTTTGCATGCAAAAACCACATGATGACATTATACAAATTATATTAATGTAATCCATGAATTATTTTATTAACCAATCCATTTGAAAAAATTACAAGTTTACTAAAAATCATTCATGAATTACATTAATACCCTTTTATATATTGTACTCAAATGGTTTTTGCATGTAAAGTAAAATAGAAGCAAATATTAACTCATTTATTGTCAATGTTTAACTAATACTAAGTGGCATTACATAGTGAGATTGAAAATTGATTGTCTACTTATATTAGTAGATGAACTTAAACATGTCCTTAGTCTAATTGAAAATGAGCAAACCGATTTAAAGACTAATATGCCATCCATTAAGTCCAACTGGGGAGATGTCTTGTCTTGGGCATTGGAGTGGATGACTCTAAAAGATAAAAACATATATGTAACTGGCTGGACTGATAGTACATTGGACTAAACTCAAGCACAATAAATCCTGAATTCGTTATAGAGTTATTCATTTATAAGTTTAAAATGTGACATACTTTAATCTTTAGTGAATGTATGCATGACTTATATACTTTAATGTAAGTAAAAGCTTGAGTTCAAATAGATAACGAACCGAAAGTTGGTGCATTGGGTATACGACTTCTATAGTATGTATTCACAATAGTGGAATTCATTGCTTGAGACATGGGTAAATGATATCCTCTCATTGGCGTTACGTGATAGATAAAATGTAAACATGGCCATGGGTCATTTGTCTTTGTGATGAATGACTTAATTACTATTTGATAGTAATTGACTTTTCATGAAAGAGTATGTTATGATCATATTAGGAGAGCGAACTTATCCTAAAGAAATTAAAGATATCCTATAAGGGTAACACACTTATGACAGTGTCACTGGACAAGTATTGATCGAGTTACTTTCGTAACGGTATGTCATTAGGAAGAGCTTTGTCACGATACTATAGTGGAATGACTTCGTGACTAAATGAGTTTATAATTAATAGGAGAAAAGCTAGAACTTAATTATAAATAATTTGAGCCCTAATCACATATGTCCAATTGGTTGCTCCGTTAGCTCATTACAATCGGAAATAAATTGCATGTTAAATCAAATGAACAAAAATGGATAGAAATGGTAAAGTTAGAGAAATGAGAAGCATTCAAAAACGAATGTAGTTTTCTCTCTGGGTATGAAAATGACCTAAGAATTAATTTATGGTTTTTCGAATTATTATTTAATCAATTAATTAAATAAATGAAGTTCAAAAATAAAATTAAATTAATTGGTTGCTGTGAATTCATTGAATTAGAAAATTTAAATATATTTTCTTATAAATTCTTTTACAATAAAATTGTCATGATTTTAACGTAATTAAAATTGAGTTTAGAAAATTATTTAATTCAAAAATTATTTAATTAATAAATAATATTTATTTTGAGAAATAAAAAAAACATATATTGGGTTAGATTAAATTATAAGGTCATGTTTGATTGGAGGGAGTAGGAATAGGTTACAGCCCGACTCGGCAGCGCACTACCAAACCCATGTTTGGTTGGTTGTAATGGCTTATTATGTCTGCTTTGAAAACAGCCTTATTCCGTGAAAAGTCAGCATCCCTAAATTCTTCCCTCACCACCAAATAGCAATTCAACGCAAGTGGAAACTCTTTTTTTTTCCCATTTCCAATTTTTATCTCTCACTTTTTTGAAACCATCCTCCTTAATTCCTTGCTTGGTTGATTTCTTCTTTTTCTTTTCCTTTTCATTAGAATCACTTCATTTGGTGGGTTCCAAGTTTACTGCAACTGAAAGCTAAACCAAGGTTTCTAACTCTCTTTTGCTCTCATACTGCCTTAATGTTTGCTAAAGTTATCACTGATTTTTTTCCCTGTTGACCCATTAGGTTCAAGAAATTGTAGTTTTTTCTGCTTCAATTTTGATTTTGAGTGGTCATTTTCATTCTTTACCATGTTAGTTTGGTTGCTTTACTTTGATGGGTTTATGTTATTGGATTAATTTTTATGGATTTATGTATTTTAATTAGCTTGAAAGTTTCGAGTAGAGATCTATTTCTTGGTCCATATTAGAATTTTTAAATCTTTCTTTAAGATTTTTAAAGCTTTCTCTTTGCTCATTTTCTAGTTTTTGAAAGATTCAGCCCAAAATTTTCAAGATTCCAAAACTCTAATGCAAGCCAAATTGAAATCAAGTTAAAAAGCCACGTTTTCTACTTTAGAAAATCCATCAATTTTGGTCACTGATGTTTCGATGATGGCTGCAACTTTTCTTTGATTTTTATATTTTCTTGGTTTCTTGGTCTACAAAAAAGGGGGGAATTGGGTCTACAACAATAAGGTTAATTAGTTATTACTTTTTGTTTAGTTTTAGTTTAAGTATACTTTTAAGTTTTATTTGTAATTTTATCTACAATATTTAGATTTAGCCTTAAAATTTTAGAATTGTTCATCAGGTAACTGTCAAGCAATCAAAAAAGAAAAGAAAAATACTACTAAAATATCATAATATTAATATTCAAATTCAAATTTTAATATCTGCAAAATTTTTTATTTTTGTACTAAAAAAAGATTTGTCATTTGAATCAAAATCCCTACCATCCTCTATCTTGATCAAGCAAATTTATATATCGGCTAAGCACATCTTCAATTCTACAAAGAGTTGAAAAAAAAACATGATAAACATGAACATAATAGTTGTAATTCAATGGGGTGTGATTAGTAAGGGGTACCTTTTCTTGCCTGAAAAATGACTAACACGACTAGATGGTGAGAATATGATAAGAGCAATTTCGATGTTGCAAATGATGGAAAGCTCGTAAGCTTTCTTGACTAGTCCATTTCTACGTTTGGAGGAAGGTGGCTTGTCGGTTGGTATCATTCTCGATCCTTTTAATTTGAAGTTTAACACTACCCATGACAAAAGGGAAAAGAGAATAAATGAGCAGTATGTTTAGTTTTGGTATAAGGAATTGTAGGATACTTTGGTTAATATTTTATAAGAATATCAATAGATGCAGTGGTAAGATACTTTGATGTTTATAATGAGGATTTACTTTGATTCTTCTATGTTTTTAGGAATTACTTTGATTTTTGTAATGAGGAATTACTTGTTTAGTTGTAAACTATTACTTTGATGTTTACTTGTTGCTTTTAAGTATTTTAAGTAATTCCAAAGTATACATTTAGTATTTTTATTTCCTTTTTTTGATTGTTTGACAGTTAACTGATGAACAATTCTAGGATTTTAAGGTTAAATCTAAATATTGTAGATAAAATTGGAATGATGAAACTTTAAAATGTTATTAAGCTTTCATCTATTCTTTTTCTTCTTTTATGTTTTAAATGTTGTTGATTAAGAATAATATCTTGGAGTTAGATCCTCCAATACTCTATCTGCTTAATTTTTGGTGAGTTTTTGGGAGCTTTATTTCTACTTTTTATTTTTTTTAGCATCTTTTACTATAGAAGTAGGGAAAAAAATCTTGATGTATTGACTTGTGTGAAAATATGCTTAGTGAAAAAAAATGTGATTCTTTAATTTTCACAAACATGTTTGACCTTTTTTCTATTGCTTTCCAGGTAGTGTTCTTGGCAATTGAAACCATTGATTTGGCAGTAGACTTGAAGATTTGGACTTTGCTCAGTCTTTTTCTGCACAATAAGTGGTTTACATTCAACTTGATTGATATTTGAACTACTTTGCTCAGTCTTTTTCTGCACAATAAGTGGTTTACATTCAACTTGATTGATATTTGAACTACTTGTAACATATTTCCTTCACTGCAGTTTTTAATAATTGAATTATTTTTTTCGAAATTTTCGATTTTCCATCTCAACAATACTATCTTTAAAGTTTGAACTCGAATTTCTTCTTAGAAGTATAATGCACATTATAATTACACCCAACTCTTATTAGTAAATTCAATTCAATCCCTTTTTTTTTACAAAATTCAATCTCTTTTTTAATCCTTATTTGTGACATATCTGTCAATTCCATTATTTAAATTTTGTTTTAGTATTTAAATTTTATTTTATCCATATTATAAATATTTTTTATTTTAAACAATATTATTTTTATAATATCTATAATTAATTAGCATATTTCTTAAATAATACATATTCACACATCCTTCATGATTTTTTTTTATTTTGGATATACATATACCACAACAATTAAACAACAATGAATACCATAAAATAGCATATAATTATACCATGATGAACATAAAATCTAGGGATAATCCACACATATCATATTAATGTTTAAATATTAATATATTTGATAATTTTCTATCATATTTACACAATTTAGCAACAACAAAATATACAACATCCATTCATGGATAGCCAACTCTATAATAGAAACTATCTCAAAAAACATAGCCCAACAATCAAAATCAGAGACTTAATTGAGTAATTGGTGTAGAAGCAATAGAGTAATCATGGTTCAAATTGGCATCGTATATTTTTTTTGTTAATGTATGAACGTTATGTTTGGATGTAAAATAAAATTATCAAGCTATTTATTACGTCTAATCTTTTGCTTTTTAGTTTAAAAGATAATTAAATTATTTGTTTCGCTAATCATATTTTAGCACATTAAATATGCATTGTAATTTAAAAATAATCAAGTAAGTTATATATTATTTTTCTAATATTATATATTATGATTTTTATTAATTCATATTTTAATAATAATTATACTAAAAATTTTATTAAATTATATATTATTTTATTAAATTGTATTTAATAATAATGTTAAAATATGATTAAATTATTTATTATTTTTTATTAAGTTATATTTAATAATAATCTTATTAAAATTTAATAACAATAATAATAATCATTTACTTAAAAAATTTAGGCTAAGGGCATTTTGGTCATTTAAATCTTTTTCCTTATACTATTACAATATCTATTCCATTCAACCAAACGCAAAAATACTATTACAGTTCTATTTCATTCTATTTAACCAAACAACTGAATTATTTATTAGAGCTCTATTCCATTACAGCCCTATTACATTCCCCCTAATCAAATGTGGTGTAAAGTGTTGGGTTAAAAATTCAAGAAGCATATATAATTGGACTCAATACATTAGAGGTACGAATCCTCATCATAATACATATGAGGGGAAACACACCCTATTAGCCCATCTCTCTTAGTTCAAATAGGAAGTTTTTCGATGAAAATTAACTTATACTAATTCAAAAAAGATTTCACTTCTTCCTGTAAATAGATGGCACTGGTAGGGCTAAATAAACAATAAGTTTTACAAAACTTTGAGATATTATTATTCTACCCAAAAATAGTAAGAAATTATTTCTAAATATAAATTTTATTTTCCAAAATAACAATTCTATCAGTTTCTATTTAAGAGAGATTTGTTTGCCCACTGAAAATAAAATAAATAATTTTTTATTTTGTATTTGATTCAAATTTGTTCAATACCACACTAAAAGCAGTTTGTGGTACGAGAACAATGGAGAAAATCATTCAGTTGAAAGCCGAAAACAACAAAGATTAATAGGCGAAAAGTTGTAACTTAATTATAAATTATTTAAGCTCTAATGACATATGTCCAATTGGCCCCTCCATTAATGCATTGAAACCAAAAATGAATTGCATGTTCAATCAAATGAACAGAAATTGATAGAAATGATGAAGTTAGAGAAATAAAAAGCATTCGAAAATGAATGTGATTTTTTCACTAAATGCAAATGGCCTAGAAAATTAACTTATGGTTTTTTGAATTATTAATTAATTAATTAATTAATTAATTGAAATTCGAAAATGAAATTAAATTAATTGATCATTGTGAACCCGTTGAAAGTAGAATTATTAAATATATTTTCTCATAATTTTTTTACGTTTAAGTTAATTTATGATGTTTATTTTGAAAAATAAAAAAAAACATGTATCATGTTGGATTGAATTATAAAGCGTTAAATTATAAGTTCAAAAAGCACTTATAATTTGATTAGATACAAAAGAGACCCAAAAGCCCCTAATGTTAATACATGGCACAAAAAACCATAATATATTTAACTAGGGTTGTCACCCCTCTCTCTCTCTTAGTTGAATTAGGATTTTGTTTTTCTATTTAAATAAACTTCAACTAATTCAACAAGGGTTTCACTCTTTTTATAAATAGATAGTACCGATAGAGCTAAACACACAACTTTGAAATATTATTATTTTTTTCCAAAAACTAGTGAGAATTTCTTTTTTAAGTAAAAATTTTATTTTTGAAATAACAATTATATCGATTCATATTAAAGAGAGAATTTCGCTTTCCTATTGAAACCAAAGTAAATAATTTCTGGTTCTATATTTGAATCGAATTCATTTGAGACTACATTTGAAGCAGTTTGTGGTATGAGAATAGCGAAGAAGGCCGCTCGGTTGAAAGTCAAGAACGACAAGAATCCATCTAGCCAAAAACACAAGTGTGCATTCGAAAAAAAGATTATTGCTATAATTATTACAAATAACACAGTTTTCAAATTTTTAATTTTTCGCTGTGCAAAAAAACTTGTTTTCAAACTGAATTTTTTTTTCAACAATAACATCTCCTATCTATACTCGTCACAGGGATAGGTAAAGGGTATTACACTTAAAAAAAGAGTACTTACTTTGAAATTATTATTATTTATTTAGAAAACTACAAAATTTATGGGAGAGGAGAAAGAGATTGACCAACTTAAAATTGCATGAACCAACATCTATGGGTGTCTATGACTTGAAGTCGAGACCCATGAAAGTCGAGTTCCTCCTCCATCAAGTCAAATTTATATTTGTACCAGTAAAGTACAATATTTCGGGCTAGTTTAGCAATGTTTTTAAAAAATATTTGTGAAAAGTGTTGTGAAAATGTGCTTTTGAAAACTTTGGTTTAAAATTTGAGTCTTTTATTACTGCTGTCAAAAAGTACTTCTGAGAAATAAAATATCCATTTTAGACATGTTATTATCAAGTAACAAATATACATTTAAATAATATTTAAATTAATTAATATTATTATAGTTTAGTAAGAATATAAAAAAATTATTGTAACTTGTTAATATTTTAATATATGAAATATAAATTTTAAATATTTTTTAGCAATAAATATTAATTATTGATAAAATTTAATTAGAATATATAAATTATATATTAAATATTTAAATATAACCATTAAATATTTGTAATTAGTATTATAAAAAATATTTTTTAAATTAATGATTTTAACACATTTATATTAAGCATCAAGAGAAAAAAAATTTTAACTTCTTCTTTCCAGAATTATTTTTCAAAAGCTAAAAATTTTAACCAAAAACAATTTATTTAACACAATTTTTTTTTGGAGCTAAGAGTAATTTTTTTTTAAACACAACTAAACATACTTTTTTTCACTTAAAAAACCTGAAAAGTAGTCCGAATGACTTAGTAGCATGATTGTGGAATTCATAATAACATTTTTTCACCATTACAAATGATTGGATAATACATTTGACACATATTATTACATTAGATGTAGTGAATCAACTTATTTCGAGTTTATTTAAACATCCAATCAAAAAGTAAACTTTTTTTTTTTGAATTCTCTAGGACGTTTAAATGTATATAATTGAATTTCATGAGTTTCGATTGTCTCGTCTCATTTCTTATCTCAAAAGCAATTAGAACTGCAAATTGGGACTTTCAAAGTGTTTTTTATTAAATATTTTATTTTTATTTTTATATTCATTTTATTGTAAAAAATTCAGTATTAATAAAATTTATTCAAATAAAATATTATATAAGATTTTATTCAAATAAACATATATTTTTTATTTTAATTAAAATCAATCGAGAATTTTTTTACTAATGTAAATTATTTAGTTGATTATTTTTATTAAATTAACTATATATATATTTACGTTAATGAATAAATAAATTTTAATGCAATGAACTAAAACAAATTTATAACTTTTTGAATAATTTTTAAATTTTAATTCACCATAATATCAATTATTTTTAAATTTAATATTTTAAAGAATTATAATATCAACTGTTTACAATTATTTTAAAATCGAATTAATAATAAAACCAATCAACCCATCAATTTTCGGTTCAACCACTAATTTCCGATTGAACCACTGATCCAAACGGTTCAAATATTTAAAATAATTAATTTTAAAAAATATAATTAAGTATAAAAGGAGAAAAGTAAAAAAAAAAAAAGTATGAAACATAAAATAATAGAATAGACAAAAAAAAAGTAATAAATCACAAAGCCTTCCAAGTTTTTCTTGTCAGTAAAATAGTTGGCTTTCCTTCAATAAAGAGAAAAAAAAACCTGAACATACAAGCGTAAATCAATTAATTAGACTTGTCCAAATATCGAATAACTCGCCTTACCTAAATTCAATTCAAAAAATAAAAAGTATTTTTGAAATTAAAATTTAATTATAAAAAATATAAAATAACAATTAAAAATATATTTTAAATATTTTATTAATTTTTCAAAAGTAAAATGAAATTTTTTAACAGCTCAGTACGACTCGTATGATGCAGAAGCTTTTATTTTTATTATAATATTTTATTATTTCAATTTTATTTTATAATATTTATTTTAAGTATTAGATATATCACAGACGGCTAGCGTTATTAGTTATGTTTAGGATTTAAACCTAAGGCTAGGAATAAAACTTTGTTTGCGAAAAAGCCTGGCATGAAAGAGAACTTATATAAATAAGTTGTATTATTATAAAGAAACTAGACCGTACCATATTTGCCATTCGTTTGTTCAGCATTAATTTATTTGGTGACTGCTGTTTTCTCCCCTACACCACATCATATTAAACCACTATAAAAGTCAACTGCAAATGGAAATACTTTTAAATTTTAAAATATCAAACATGATTAAATTATTATAAGAGTACCAACCGAATTTTGCAAAATATTCTTCTAAAATAACAAACTTTTAAAGCCAACTTTTACACCAAAGACATGAACATACCTTGTTCCTCCATGTTTATCTGATCTCCAACCAGCAACGGGTGTTGTAGTGAAGCCTCCATAACAGAGGCAGGGCAGAAATTTGATTATTCCTTAATTCCATTTCCGGAATGTAAAAGATGCTGGTATAGTGCTCAAACACCTTAGTGAACTTATGACGCGGCAACAATGGTTTCCGTAGATTATGTGCATTGTGACGTTTTGGTATATTCAGGAAGGGCAATGAATTGACTCATCAGAATTGTATTCGGAAAACAAATCATCATCTGAATCTACTTCAGAATCAAGACCATTTCCACCACCTTTATGACCTTGAACAATCTTTAATGGGTCCTTGTGACCTATATAGGCAGTTTTCTTGTATAAGCCCCTGCTTCTGTCCCGAAATCCTTTTCTCATCATGCTTGCAAATCTTTCCCTAATATCAACAAGGGGGTGCCTCTGAATAATCCGTTGGCAATCATAAGCTTCCCTAAGAACAACAGTTTGACTATCGGACATCTTGGAAATGTAAAAGATGCCGGGATGGCGCTCAAACACCTTAGTAAACTTCTGAGGCAATGACAAAGGTTTTCGTAAATTACTCACATTTTTACGTTCTGTCTTCTTCTGTATGGTAAGGTGAAAGAGTTCATGAAACACGCCCACAATTCTCTTCTCCGACACATCAGTGCGTGGATCCAAGTGAGAGGCATCGGCATAAGGTGAAGTATATGGTAATTTCTGCCATTCTTTTAACCATCCCATGCACTTTCTCTTCAATCCAAAACCCCTTGTAAACCCTATAGGAAAGGCTAAACAGTTATTTTTCAAATCTTCTTCTGTTTGCTGGGCAACATTCTTCTCCAACTGGGAGACAGCAAGTGTATCATCCCATGATAAAAGTTTCAAACCAATGCGATCATCAGGAAGGCGAAACAAAGAAAATAAATCAGCATAAATTGGAATCAAGTTATCGATGTAACAGTAAGGCAACCCCAAGTCCCATTTCAGCTGGTCAATAGTCTGTAAAGGAAGGATCCTATCCTTGGTAAGCATCAACAATTTGCAAAGCCTGTCAATCAAATCAATCATATTATCCCGGATAACACCAAGTTCTTCATGGTAAAGATTTAAGGCTTCAAGGGTCAACTCAAAGCAAGGAACATGAGTGCCAGCACTGTCAAACACATAAGATTCATGAAAGATGGTGGGATATCTCCTGATAAAAGTGGATAGCTTAAGATCATGGGGTAGACCCAGTTGACCGCGATGCCGTGAAAGATGGTAAATGGGGAGACAAAAGTCTGGAGCAGAGGAGAGGATGGACACAAGATTGCAAGCAGCTCTTAAATCTCTTTCACCGGCAATAACAGCATCTAAGGCTTTATCTTTAACCCATTTGAGCTTAATATTAACTAAACTGAAACTCTGCTGGTAATTAAATCCCCTTCTCAACCCACATGAAAAGCCAAACACTTTACCTTTTCCACACAAAAACCAGTAACTCATTTCCTTAAAAAAACAAATTACGGGCTACCAAGTGCACCAATTAGCAGCATCTACAGAGACAGAGAAAAACCCAAATTAAGTTTTTCGTTAATTCTACATGAACTGAACTATAAAATGACTGAATAAGGAAAGGGGATGGGGGGAGGGTAATTGTATTGAGGCAATTTATCGAACAGATAAAGTGCAAAAATACTACAATCTAAAAATACATTACCTTAACGAAGCTGAGCTGAATTCGAACAAGAAAAGCCCCGACCATGTAATGTGTAGTCGATCAAAAGCTAAAGAGAGAAAAGGTTGGCGAGATAATGTTTTGATTATATGCTTCGCGGGGCATTATTTAACTTGAAAAAGCAAACTACCTCGATCAAGAAAGATTCAAATGGTTGAAAGCCAATCATGAAAACAATCGAAAATGAAAGCTGTTTGAGAAATCTGAGTTGGTTTCGGAAGAAATGATGGAGGACAACGAAGTGAAAAGGCACACAGCAAGAATCCCACCATGGATTGGGAACTGGGCCCTTTACTTCAGTTCTTAATTTTAGATGATAAACTAGTTTATATCTTCTTCTTCTTCTTCTTTTTTAGGGTTTTAGGGTTTTTAAGGAGAAAATTAATTAATTTAGGGATCAAGGTTTAGAGTTAATTAGGTAAATTAACTATTAATTAAAAAATTAATTAAATTAGGGTTTAAGATTTTAGGGTTAATTAATTAAATTATGTTTTAGTTTTCCAAAAATAATTGTGTTTAGGGTTTTGTAAAAAATATATTAGCAATATAAATTTTTTTTCTACAACAGTATCTAAAAAAATAATTTTGAGAAAACGTTTTTAAACAAATAGTGTCGAAAACACTTCAAGCAGGATGTACTGTAAGCAAAATTATTGAAAAAAGCTTCCACGTGGACACTCTTTTTCTACAATAGTATTTGAAAAAATAATTTTGAGAATATGTTTCTGAACAAATAGTGTCTAAAATGTTCAAGCAGGATGCACTGTCAGCAAAATTACTGAAAAAAGCTCCTACGTGGAAGCTCTTTTTCTACAGTAGTATCTAAAAAAATAACTTTGAGAAGATGTTTCTAAACAAATACTGTCCAAAACGCTTTAAGAAGGATGCATTGTCAGCAAAATTACTGAAAAAAGCTCTCAAGTGGACACTCTTTTTCTACAGTAGTATCTGAAAAAATAATTTTGAGAAGATGTTTCTGAACAAATAGTGTCCAAAACGCTTCAAGCAGGATGCACTGTCAGCAAAATTACTGAAAAAAGCTCTCACGTGGACGCTCTTTTTCTACAGTAGTTCCTATCTGGCCTTAGACTATAAATGAGCCAAATTTCATTCTTAGGTTGCATAAGTTACAGCAAGAGAAATTGAGGCTAAAGTAGAATAGAAACTGAAGATGAGTGAACGTATTAGTGCTGTTACTTACTATGATGGTGAGGTTCGTGACACTGAAAACGACGTTGTTTTTTTATCGGAGAACACAGCGCGACTGGTTTTTAACAAGAACATAGATTTGACAGAACTTCGTAAAAGAATTAGGCATAAAATCTTTGGAACAATGCCAATGAAAGTTTTGTCTATTACGTATCGATTTTATGCTTCGGTTGATCCCGTGAAATATGACTCATTCGACATCAAAGGTCCTCGTAGGTTGGAGGCAATAGTGCAGACTCATCTTGCTAGTGGATCACCCTATTTTAAATTATATGTACAATTTTTATCGTCAAATGATGCATTTGCGACTTCAACATTTACTATTGTTCAAGAGGAATACACGACCCCTACCCGACACTCCGTTAGTGGGAGGCAGAACACGAAAGTGCCTGTGTTTGGTAGCAGTATGGAATACACAACTCTTGCACGCCACTCGGTCAGTGGATGGAACATGCACCTCGGTGGGTCGATGTTCGATGCTGGAAATACGTACTGGGGAATGACATCAACTTCTAGTGGTTAGCAATCTACATCTAATTGGGGACGTTATGAAACGTCTACAAAAAAGGATGATGTAGTCTTTACCATGCCCACCAGCGAGGAGACCTCATTCGTTGCAGATGATGATGGGTCGAATGATGAGTTTAATGTGGATCCACTTTGAGAGCCCAGTTCGATGGTGCAGAAGTTGTATTATTTTCTGAACCGAAGCCTGTTCTAATCATACCTGAAGATGTTGAAGGGGTTCAAATAAAGAAGAAGAAGATTCACGATTCAGGGCGTACTCGCCTCCAGCCCACATGCATAATGTCGATCTATATCAAGATAATGCGTTAGAGTTTCCAGATCTACCACACAGAAAGTGTGACCATACAAGTTCGTCATTAGATTTGGGTGAATTGGAAGTTGGTTAGGAGTTTTCTAATAAAGATAGTTTTTTTGGTGCATTGAAACAACATAGCATCATGAACGGGGTTAACTACAATGTGGTTAAATCCAAATCCGATAAGTTTGAGGCTAAGTGTGCAGTGCAAGACGGTACATCTTCATGGAAAATCATGGCCTCGTTGAGGAAAAGGACAGGCTTGTGGGAGATAAAAAAGTACAAAGGTCCACATACATGTGTTGGCGAAAAAATATCACTAGGTGTTTAGAGTTTTTAAATAATACTATTATTAAGAAATGTTGCATTATTTAATGTACTTCATTGACAGGTGTTTTACAAGATCATCCCAAGATGGGTTCAGATATGTTAGCTAGCTTAATACTACTGACGGTGAAGACGGATCCCAAGACTTCAGTGACGGTCTTAATTGCTAATATTCATAGCCAATTGAGGTACACGCCCTCTTATCGCAAGGCTTGGATAGCTAAGCAGATGGCGTTGGAAAAGATGTATGATGGGTGGGACGCTTCATATAATGAAGTATGGCAATGGTGTCAGGTGCTAGAGAGATATGTCCCAGGTTGCATAACAAACCTTGAAACGGCACCTGCGTACTACAACGACCGATTGTTTTGTGGATGTCAAGTGTTCAAGCGTCTGTTCTAGAGCTTTAAGCAATACCAAGACGTATTTCTATACCGTAAGCCATTAGTACAAATTGATGGTACATTTATGTATGGTAGATATACCCATCGGCTATTGTTAGCTATGGCACAGGATGGCAGTGGGAGAATCCTTCCAATTGCGTTTGTAATAACAGTGGGGGAGTCAACTGATGGCTAGGATTTCTTTCTTTCTAGGTTAAGGAGGCATGTTTGCCCCCAACCTGATATCTGTGTTATATCAGATCGAAGCACTAGAATACTAGTTGTAATTGAACAATAAGAAAGCCTATAGCATCGCACACACCATCGATATTGCCTAAGGCACGTTGCGTCCAACTATTACGGGTAATATCGATCTACAACTGAATGACGGCAAGTGAAGAACATAGGTATTTAATCTCTATTAAATTAATTTTGTTTGTAATATTCAATTTATTCTGAATGGAAGAGTGGTATGTAATTTTCACTATCAACTTATATTGGCAGGGTATAAGATAAGTAGGGACCGTTTTCATGAGATGTTAGCGGTTTTGCATCAGTTAACGAAGAAGGTGCAAACTACCTCTGTAACATACCTTTCAAACAGTGGACACAAGTATATGACGGCGGCCTACGATATGGTCATATGACTTCAAACCTGGCTGAATATATAAATTCTGTTCTAAAAGGAATGCTTCATTTGCCGATAACATCAGTTGTGTGATAGGCATATTTTCATTTAGCGACACTATTTCCAAAGCGAGCAACGACTTATAATGGCCAAATGCGGGGAGGCCACGAAGGTATTGTAAGAAATTAATAAGGAGAAGGCACGGGCCAACACCATGCACACAGTGTGTCACGATCTCGACATTCTATAGTTTCGTGTGACAGTGTTTGACAGACCGAATCAAGGTATTATTGGCGGGTAATATTGTGTACACTTGAGAAATATGACATGCGACTGTGGGAGGTTTGACGCACTTCGTTATCCACGCGTTCATATAATTGCAGCTTGTCAGAATCTCCGTTTGGATCACATGAGCTATGTCGACGAAGTGTACAAAATAGAATACATGTACAACGTGTGGAGACACGTATTCCTACCGATCCCAGATGAACGTAAATAGCCATTTGTATTGCTTGCTCCGTTTAAGTTGTTACCAGATAGAGAATTGCATCGCAAACCAAAGGGTCAACCTTACTTGACTAGAATATGTAACAATATGAATATTCGAGAAACAACCAACCAATAGAAGTTGTATGGATAATGTAGGAGCCCAAGCCATACAACTCGATCATGTACAAATCGGAATAGCTAATAGTTGTTGTAATAAAATTATGTTGCATTATTTATATTTTATTAAAAATATTAAAAATATTGCCTTATTCAAAAGAACTTTTATTTTATTAAAAATATAAAAAGTAAATTACAATTAAAAGATTAAAAATAACTTTTATTTTATTAGATGAAATAGTATACAAAAATTTGTACAAAAATATTAAAAATATTGCCTTATTCAAAAAATATTTTAAAAAATAAATATTGGTGCCGGTTAGAATCAGTGCCTCATGGGTGTCGTCGACGGTTACGCGCTGGATTCCTCATTGGTTCAGCTTCTGGCGGGGGTTGTGGTTCCTCCGACAGGGGATCTGGTTGTGGGTGTTGGGAGGATGACCCACCTTAATAGAATAATGAATGCGAAGGTGTTTGCATCACCTATGGCGGAGGTGTTTGAATCCTATAATGCGATGGGGATTGGTAAAAAGAAGAGCTCCCTGACGGTGCATCATGCTATCCCTCATGCAACGGCGGCCTATAGATCGACGGTTGACTCAGAGTAATTGAGAACAGAGATAAACCGTGCCATGCATTCTAACCTACCATAGGACTGGGAAAAGGAAACATATAAGGGTTAGGATGCATATAAGGGCTAGGATACGCACTTGGCATAATCTGAAAATGATGTGATATGGGTGTCATCAGTTGAAGTGTTGGGCCCGGTGATTGTATGGGCACCGTTGATGGGCCTGCGTCTTATATGAGCGCTGTTGATGGGTCCGCGTCTTGTGTGGGCGTTGTTGATGGGCCGCATCGTCATCCTTTCTTCTTGGATTTAAAAGGCCCCATCGTTCCCTTTGGACATGAATTTGCCGTCGCCTTTCCTCTTCCAACAGTAAATATGGCTTGCCATGGATCCTAAACCATGGCATGTATTCCGGCACACACGCTAACTCAGAAACGATGATCGGTTCCCGAGTAGGTATATAATCATATCGATTTTCCCATATTTCGATATATTCTGACCAGTATCTCGGCCAATCCGTATTCAATTGCCGTAAGTCGACTTTGTGCTCATCATCGAGCACCTCAGGTGCCACGAGAATCGGTTGTTAGAATCCAAATTGTCACAATACTCTATCTGACTGGTGTATCTCCGCGGTAGCATAGTTGAGCAATAGGACTTTTACATACCAAATGTTTAGATTTTGAAAGAATTCATCTGGAATTACTACCCGAATTGTCGGATCCTCGTATGGTGTCCATTGAAACTATAAACATGATAAAAATATTAGTTATATACATAATACTAAATACTAAATACAAACGACTATTTTATTATGTATATATATTTTATTTAATACTTACTTTTGCTTCCGACCGTTGGTCTAATAGAAGCCGTATATCTTCAAGAGAGGTAGGTATTCCAACATAATTCGTCGAATGGTTCCACCTAATTAAATAAATTTTTAGCATACAATTATATTTTAAATCTACGTAATAATTGTAAAATATAATATAAAATTTACCTCATTATAAGTGGGAATGTATATGGGTGGTCCACTTGAAGACATAAAAATAGAAAGCGAAACCATGCCCATGATTGCAGTAGTGATAGGCAACCTCCAATTTTGGCTTAATTCGGTCGCGTCGCCCCGCACATCTCATTGTACAATTTTGCTAACACGGCAGACCCCCAACTAAATTCACCAGTTGCTTTAAAATCAACGAGTTTCAGCAGCCATCTCAGATGGATGACGTTTCGTGACAAGTCCGGCATTAGATAACCTCCAATCATCTCCAGAATGTATGCCCGAGCATATCGTATTCTTTCTAGTTTAGTCAAATCATTATCCGGTTCCGGGAATGTGTCTCGTAACTAGTCGATCTCGATTCGACTTCCATTAATATTATCCGGAATAGCACCCAATAGCTCGTAGCATATAGCTCCCCAATCAACAGATTGAGCGGACCCGGTGACTGCGTACTCATCCATCGGCAATCCCAATTGCAACTGCACGTCTTCTAGAGTGATAGTACACTCTCCACATGGAAGTAGAAAGTGTGCGTCTCAGGTCTTCACCTCTCTATCAACGCACTGATTAGTTTCGGGTCCAACTTGCACCCCCGGCCTATCGTGGCCACGTGCCAAAAACCTGCTTCCCGTAGGTAATTCTCTATCAACGGTGATAGAGGACCAGACATATTACGGATATAGCATTACAACACCCGATCTATAGACTATTATAAAAAAATTATAAAATAAAAATTAATTAAAATTGCATAAATGAAAAAATATTAAATAATATTGAAAAATTAAAATTAACACTTACCATTTTCATTTGTTCGACGGAGATGTGTTCTTTATCGAGACGAATTAATTCTTCGGCCATTGTTAATACGATCAAATATTTTTTAATTTAAAAAAAAACTAATTTAGAAAAATTTTAAATAGAAATTTTTTGAAAAAATTAAAGAGAGCTTTGAGAGGATTTTAGTGTGAAAAAAATGAAAAGGGGGTTTATAGTTTTTTTTTACCGTTGGAGTCCAAACGATCAAAAAAAAGTTGTCGTTGGGGGTTAAAAAATAGGGGCAAAACACGTCCCTGGGGTAGCGTTTTGTTGACAATCACCTAAGATCGCGCTAACGTGGACGCGTTTACAGGGAATTCTGCCCTTTCCGGTAAATAATAAAAAAGTTGGCCTATTTCTATAAATATTTAAAAAAAAGGATTTTTTTTGGGTAAAATGGCCTTTTTTTATAATATCAGTTTTTTAAAATTTTTAAGGAATTTTTCAAAAAAGTTTATAATAAATTAAAACATAATATACTTATAAAATATTTTTAAAAATATTTAGCTAATTTAGAATCAATTATATTAATATTATTTAATTTTACAAATATTTAATAATAAAATAATAAAAAGTTATCATGAATATTACTATTAATATATTATATTTAAGTAATATTATTAATAATTTTTACATATTTATTGTATATACGGTTAAATTAATTTACTTTTATGTTAAAAAATGTTTAAATTCGATTTTTTGTAATTATATATCTATCATTGTTCTACTTTGATCAATGAATATAATCAATTCTTATTATATTTGAAAACTATAAATTTAACTTGATAAATATTATTAATATTTGTCATTTTAAAAATATTTTAATATTAATATTTTAATATTCATTAATTTTAATATTTTAATATTAAAATTTAATTAAATTAAGTAAAATCTTAAAATAAAAAAGTAATTTATTTAAAATCAACTTATAAAAAATTATGAAGAAAAATTTTAAACAAAAGGTATGAAATCACTTAAAAAAGACAAGGAGTAAAATAGTAGTTTACCCAAATTATAAGTAAGTGCTTCAAATAGAAAGTGACATGTGTCAAAAATTATAATATACGTGAATGTTTATTTCTTTTAACCTCATATTGCTATAGTATATATAATATATGATTACATAAATTATGAAAATTACTTTAAGCATTTGTGTCTAGGGTTTTTTTTTTTAGACTATTATGAATTTTGTGTTCTAGTTTGTTTGTTTTTTTTTGTGTAATTTTCATGGGGGTTATCGAGGGCATGTGTGAATCTACGTATCACTGATGAAGAGGAGGAGAAAGTGCTGCAGGTTGTGGGGGTTTCTGAAGGTCAAAATGGACTGTATGATCTTTGTCTTGTGGGTTGTTTCCTCACAGCCAGTGTGATCCAATTTCAGGTGATGCGCAATACTTTGGTAAATCTTTAGCATCCATTAGGAGGCATTGAAATTTCAGATTTTGGGGAAAAACGTTTTTATTTTCGTTCTTCCATCGAGTTGACATTGAAAAGGTAATGAAATGGGTACATTGGACATTCAATAATCATCTTTTGGTGTTTCCTAGGTTAGGGAATATGGAGGACCCATTGTTGGTGCCTTTGTTTTATTCTTATTTTTGGGTTCAAGTTCATAATTTGCCCCCAGGTTTTTACTCTGAAGCAGTGGCGAAACAATTGGGAAATTTTATTGAGGTGTTTGAAGAATATGACTTAAAGCAAGAAACTTGGGGATTTGGACATTTTATGCGAATTCAGGTAAGAATTGATGTTAAATCTCCATTGAGAAAAAAAGAAGATTCAATTATCCCCTCATAGCCATACTTATGTGAGGTTTCAGTATGAAAAACTTACGTTGTTTTGCTTTTTATAAGGTTGCTTGGGGCGTAGCAATAGTTTTTGCCAGATTTGATTAAGAATGGATGTAAATGAGGTGGAATTGGAGTGGATATTTCATTACGAGCTCCTTAGGTAAGATAAGTTGCTATAGATAAGAGTGTGGTTAATAAGAGAGAGTGTAGTGGGTTTGGTTGGAGATTCTTTAGAATCAGATGGTGGAAGGGTTGCCAAGGGTTTTTTAGGGTCTGATGGAATAAGTAATATAAGTCGAGTGTTGGGATTGAATCTAGAAGGTAAACCAAAGAAAGGATGTGGGAGGGAGAGGAGTTCTTTTACAAGTTTTGTGTAGGATCCAATGGTTCATGATCTAAAGGAAAATTCGATTGATGGTACGGATGGTAATAAAAGGCAAAGAACAATTTTTTTGACAGAGTTTCTAAAACTTCAGATTCTGAGGAGAAATGAGGTGATCAATCTCTAGATTACCAAAATAAATTATTGGTGACTGCCAAGAGGTAGGTCGACCAGCAACAATGAGGATTATGTACTGTAATGTTCATGGATTGAGGGTTCACAAGCTAATAGGAGGCTTCAACAGATGTTGAAACTTCATAATCTCCAAGTTATCTTCTTTGTGGAGAAAAAATTGGACTCGATCAAAATGGAGAGAGCTTGTAGGAAGGGAAGGTTTTTACATGGCGTCGATATACCAGCAGAATGATCTAGGGTTGGGCTTTATTTGGGCTGGCGACCTGAGATTGACGTAAGTTTAAAGAGTTTTTCGAATAATCGTGTTAATGTGGTTATTCAAGGGTCTAAGAATGATGTCAAGTGGAGGATGACAAGGTTTTACGGTTCTCCTGATCCGAGGAGTTGAGTGATTCTTAGAATCTCTTACAAAGGTTGGGTAGAGATCAGAGTTTACGTTGGATGGTGTGTGGAAATTTCAATGAGATTCTCTATTCCTTTGAAAAGAAAAGATGAGTTAGTCGTAAGGAGAGGAGGATGGAGGAGTTTTAGAGGGTGCTAATGGATTTTCAATTGGAGGATCTAGGTTTTGAAGGACCTTGGTTTACTTGGGAATGAGGTAATTTTGAACATGACAATATTAAGGAAAGGTTAGATAGAAGGGTTGCTAATTCTGCTTGTTGGGAGAAATTCTCAAATTTTGTTGTGCGAGATGTACCACATTCATTTTCTGAACATTGCCCTTCATTGGTGATTAGGGATAAAAAAGAGAGGTGGTTTAGGGAGAATCGATTTTGTTTTGAGGTTTCTTAGACATTGGAGGATTCTTGTGAGGCAGAAGTTTGTCGGCTTTGAGTATAACACCCCTAGCCCGTATCCGTCTCTAGATTAGGGCTACAGAACATTACCGAAAGATAACATCATAAAACGAAGATTTATTAATCATAATTAAATCACAACATAAATAATAGCAATAATATCCAAACTCATGCATATAGTCCCTTTTCCAAGCCTTGGAAGCCTTAAAAAGATATTAGAAATGAATCGGAACTAAATCAGAATCATATGGGATTTTTCGAAAAAAGGTAATTTTTTTTAAATTGCCACACGGCTGTGTAACTCACATAGCTGAGAGACACGCCCGAGTTTTAGGCCGTGCGGACATTCAGAGTAGGGACACACAGCCGTGTCCCAGCCTATGTCTGTGCCCATGTAACTCTCTGACTTAGGTCACACGGCCAAGCCATACGCCCATGTGCCAAGCTGTGTATCCTTCGAAAATGCCTCACACGTCCGTGTGCCAGGCCGTGTGCTAGGCCATGTAACTGCCTGATTTGCAACCATTAATAAGCTATAAGGGACATATGGCCGTGTAGCTTGGCCGTGTGTCACACACGAATGAGACACATGCCCGTGTCTTTAGCTGTGTGGACGAAATATAAGTCATTTTCAAGCCATTTTTCTCACCCAAAGTCTAACCACTTATACAATATGCACCAAATGGTATCTAACATGTGTATATACAAGCTAGAACATCATATTAATTAACCATTCAACCAATTTGCCAAAATGACACCTCAATCTCAACAATCAACTTGATTAAACACCTACTAAATTCATCCATAATTTAATCAACCAATGGAACAACTTAAACTACTATATTTCCCCAAATGTTCACATACCGTTCTCATGCACAACAATTACCATTATAATCATTTCCATATCTACTATCTACCTTAATAAATTCACCAAATACGAAACATATTCAAGGCTACCAAAACTAGCCATTAACAACTTTATGTGCTATCTCATTCTATACCAACCAACATTTCATAGCACACCATTATACTCACCATTTCACTACCATCATTTTAGTACTTGGATGCCAAAATAACAACCATCTAAAGTACTATATATATACACTTAATATTATACCAACTAGTTCTTCAACCAAAATAACATATGTACAAGCCACACATAATGGCTAGTTTCATCAAACAAGACACCTATACATGCCATTATAACCATGACTCAAATCATTAAAATCTACTGATATAGTCGATGGATAGTGTGATAGATCTCCGATAAGCTTCTAGACCGAACGAGCTTCCGATTATCTAAAAACATAAGAGAAATATACGAAGTAAGCATATAATGCTTAGTAAGTTCATAAATCATAAACAATGCTTACCATTTCGTTTTATAAGCTTAATAGTAATTAATGAACATATCCAAAATTGCTTGGCACAAGCCTAAGCATCAACAACAATTCACATTAGTGATTAGCACATAGCTTAGCCAAAGTTATTACACAACAAAGAGCTTTCATGTACTTATCATACATTCATTCATACTGTTATGAACATAACTAGTAATCTTTAATCACTAACATCTCATACCTTTTTCATGTTTTCATGGCATTATTAGTCAAGGCATTTACCATTTCTTCCCTTTTGTATACCCGTTGAACCACTAGAATAATATCGATACTCGGGAATCTCGCACACTATGTGCTAACATATGGTCAAAACCATTGCTTTCTCTTATCTCATATAAATGCTTTCTTTCAAGCCGTAGGTGGGTCTGCTCACACAAGTTGTCAGTTAAGACGTAGTTACATGGTGCTGCTCACACAAGCTGTCAAGTAACTGCAACACATGTCGAAAACTCAGCCACCGGTAGGACGTACAGGACCAACACTCGAAACATGGTAATCCCTAATGACATGTGGAGATACGAAAATATACACACTTTTCGTGCCCTTTTTAACTCAAATTCATGTAGTTTCAGTAAAATTATTGTCAAAAAATATATAATAATTATAAAATAATTAAATTGCATTCAAATTATGAACATGTTGGATTTTAATTAATTTTATATCAAATTTTTATTAATTTTGATTATTTTCGACAGATTTGCATAAAGGTCAAAAAACAGTTCGGCAGACACTACTAGAAGCGCAAAACCAAGAAGCAATTTTGAAGCATCAAGGCAAATTAATTTTTTAGCCTAAGACGGTCCAAATTATGTGTATTAATTCATAATATAATTAATTTTAATTTTAATCCAATTTAATTTGGGTTAAATAAATTGTTATTAATTAATTATGAAAAGGGGCCCAGTTGAGCTGAACCGAGAAAATCGATCTAACCGACCACTAGGCAACACAAAACCGTCCCACATGCTGACCCAATTAGCTTGTTTTTCTGATTAATTGGCTTGCAAAATGGCCCTGGAAGACTCCTTCAATTTGCATTCAAACCCCTCTACTATTCATGCCTTTCAAGATTTGCCCCTACCTAAAAATAGCATGTTTGAAATCTTCAATTTCCAAATCAATTACTTGAGTTCAATTGAAGGTAATTCTTATCTCCAAACTTGTTTTTAAGTTGATTTCAATTATTATTTGTTAATTAAAGTGATTACAATGGATTTTCAACTTTAATTTCTTTTTTCTTGAACTTGAGGATCAACAATGGTGGATCTTTAATTTTGAGTTAGAAGCCAAATATTAATGGATGTCTAAGTTCAAAATAGGTCTAATAAGATATTTTTAATCTTAAACCAAAAGATCAACCGCGTTTTATGGATCAATTTTGAGAAATTTGAATTTGATCAAGAACATGGATAATTTTTTTAGAAAATTATGAAATGAATTAAATGATGAAATTAACACTTAGAATACATGTTATTGGACTAGGAATGAAGATTAGAAATGGTTTGAGGTGCTGAAAAGGGAGTTTAGTTTAGGAATTCCATATTTCAGCTTAGTTGTGCAACATCGGTAAGGTAGTTTAGAGTAATGATTTAGATTCGTATACTTTATCAGATTTCATGTTTCTTATTACTATTGTTAGTTTGCAATGCATACTTTGTCTCTGTTAAAGCTCCACATCAAGAGGAGGAACGTGCAAATCAAAATTGAAGTTCAAACTTGCTTGTTCGAACACATTTTTGCTTAAAGAGCTAAGTATAGAGATGAGTGATATTAAGGGCAATTTGGTAAATTGGCTTGATTATGTGTTAAATTAAAGGTTTAATTGGTGTTATTAATGACTTAATTGCATATTGGATGGTTGGATTTGGAAAAATAGGTTTTATTTTATAAAAGAGCAAAATGGCAATTGGTTTGGTAAGTTGTGTATTATGCTTCTAGCATGATTAAATTGTATGGAATAAATTGATATTTGGAGCATGAATTGTTGATTTATTGAACATTTGATAAATGTGTTCTAATTGGTATATGAATATTGGGAAAATGATATTTGTTATGCTTAATTTATTGATGTTAAAATTGCTTAGCAACATGCTTTTACTTGCATTTTTAACATCCTAAATTAAGTGATTAAACAACATATCTTATGCCTTGTATTTATGATTATATTCGCAACATTGCATGGTGGATCCATTGGATATAGCTGGCATGCCATAGGATTTGTGAGTACTCACCGTTATTTGTGATATTGTGAGCATATGACTCTTGGTGGATTGATTTATTTAGAGTAGATAAGGGAGTGTTGAGCTTGAGCCTCCACTCATCGGGTTATTTAAGGAGCTATAAGGGAGCGTGTGGCTTCGCCAGCTCAATTCAGAGGATTGTATTTGATTTGTGGGAGTTCGAAAATCCGTTTATCTAATGTATGATCACACGTTTAATTATTGCCATGAATGTATTATGCCAATATAATTGATTGATTGTGCCAATATAATTGAATGGTTATGTGTTAAAAGATGATTTTACATGCCATGAAAAAATTGATTCTTAATTCTTTAAATAGCATATGATGTTATGGTGAAATGTTAACATGTTGTGACTGAAGATGTAATGCTTAATTGATTTGTTTTATGCATGATTGGGTGCAAATTACTTGATGCTTTTACCATCATTCACTGAGATTTTTAAGCTCACACTCTCACATTTCATGCAGAGAATTTATAGGCGTAAGGAGTCGAGAAGTGAGTGCAAGGGCGATCCAAGAATTAGGCTCGATAGTGACTTAAGAAATTTACTTTAGAGACTATATAGGGGCATTGTGATGCTTTTAGGGCTAGTGTTATGAAGCAGAGCTTGGATGTTGCAATTTTGCTTATCAATGTTGCGACTTTGCTACAGCCTTGTGATCAACTTCCATCTTTGGCTACTATTGAGAATGTTGCGGCTTCAAGTGTTGGGTGTTGCAACCTGGTCCATAGTCTACTTGCCTTGTTGATGTTGGTAAAAAAATCTTCTAAGTGTTTGTGCAGCTTTAATGTCACGACTTCATGGTCTACATGTCGCAACATTATAAATAGTCCCCTAACTCCCTTGTTGATTGGTTCAAGTCATTTCCTGTACCGCTACATCAACTGGTTAGAACTTCATTAGGCTTAAGTTGGCCTAATTGGTTGATAAAAACCATTAAAACTACTAAAACTTGAACTTTTACTACTTAAACTCTAAAAACATAATTTATCATTAAGATGACTTAATTTTACTATTGAACATGCTAAAATAATCGAATAACATGATAAATCGTGACAAATCAGTAATGGCCCCCAAATTACACATATGTAACTTTTTTTGACATTTTATCTTCAGAAAAGAGAGAGTTACTTTCCCAAAAATACTTATGTGTTAATTAGAAAGATCAAACCACTAGATTTCAAGATCTCAAGATTTCGATGGATTCGGGTACACTTTCGCATCTAGTCTTGTTCTTGATTTGTTCTTGATGATTTGAAATGATAGATCCTAATTTACTGTTCTAAGTTTATATTAGAATTTTACAGTTCTAACAATAATAGCATTTAAATAATATATTAATATACTAGCATTTAACTTATAGTACTAGCATTTAACTTATAGTAGACTATGACAATATATATAAATATATATTAATCTACAATTCCATAAACATAAATCTATAACAAAATTTATAATTAAAATACAAATATTTTTTCAGATACTTAATAAAAAAAAACCTCTCTATAAATTTAAAACAAAGAAAAAAATACATAAAAATAATAATATTTAAACTAGTAATAAACAATATATTTTTCAAACAATTAAAAATATTATATATAAATATCAATATACCAATATACTACTATTGAAATTAACAATGATCTCGAAAGTAATATTAACTATAAAAAGAAAATTACAAAATGTACAAAAACTTAAAAGTATCTTAACATTTAAACATGCAATAAACCACTATTCTACAAACAATTAATAAAATATATCAATATATCAACCTTCAATCAAACAATATAACTAATAATAAATTATTAGTATGTCAATATACTAATATTTTCCTTTTAGTATAAAAAATAAACTCAAATTTTAAACAATTTAACAATAATAATTATCAATATATCAACATCTACGCAAATAATATACTAAAATACAACAATCTAGTAAGATATAGAGGTGTCCATGGGCCGAGCCCAAAACAAATTTAGGCCCGGACCTGACCCAAAAAATAGGCCGGCCCACCCATATTAATTTTTTATATAATCTTTTTTTAAAATATAAAATATCAAAAATACTAAAAAATTAAAATAAATATTTCACAACAAATTGAAAATAAATTAAAAAAATATGTATATTAACTTAACAAGCAAATGTGAAAAATAGTAACAAAATTAACAATAAAACAAGAGTTGTACAATATCCAAATAATAATAACAAAATAGTAGCAACATAATTGTGAAATGATAGTAAAATAGTGAAAAATAACAAGAAAATAATAAAAAATAGCTAGGTTTTTTTTCATATTTGAGTCGGGCCAGGCTGAGCTCAGACAAAAAAAGCCTTACCTAAGGCCCAACATATTTTCTAAACGGATATTATTTTTTGCCCAAACCCATTTTTGGGCATGTCTTTTTACTCAAATCCTCCCACTTTTCGAGTAAGCCTTCTGGCTGAGCTGGGTCACCTAACCCATGGACAGGTCTCGTAAGATACTAACATCTAAAATAATAAAAATATTAAATATACCAATAAACATTCAATTAATCTCTAAATTCCACATTTATCAGCTAAATTTTTTAAAAAAATAATAACATACTTGTTAGCATGGAATTGTAGAGAATTTGTTTCAAATATATTGTGTTAGAAAGAAAATGAGAGAAGAAAAATATGTAGAGAGAAAATGGGAGAAGAAAAAGATGTTGGGAGAAATTGAAAGAATTTTGATAGAAAATAAGAGAAAAGTGATTGCTCATTTAGATGCATAAAACTAAAAAGGCTAAATTGCATAATATTTGAAACTATTATTAAAAAATAATAATTAACCCCTACATACTTGCCTCAATTATTTACCTTTGCATCTTTCAATAATTTCTTTACTTCTGGATGCTAGTATACTTTTTTTGCTTTTTTTTTTGTGAATAAAAAGATGAATAGCATCAATTACATAAGCTAACGAGTGATTTTATTTTTCTCTAAAAAAACAACTTCCTTAAGGGTCTCGTTGAGGATTTATAGACTAGATTTTCAACTTAATCTAAGTTTAGTAAGACAATCTGCAGCGAAGTTTTGACTTCTAGGAATATGCTTGATTCTCCATATCCATTCCGCCCTCATGATGCGCTGAGTCCTTTTGAGTACAGTAATTCCGAAGTCTTCCATATTCAAAGCGTTCAAGATTTGGAATACTTGAACATGATCTGTTCTATAGGCTCGTACCTCTGTATCCTTAAGTTCAAAGGGGACAGGATTCCAAGTCTAGTTGATGAAATACGAATGTGTGATCTGAGCGTGATTACTAGTCTGATGAAGCCCTTGCTGGTTCACCTCGACCACAGAGGATCGTTCTCAGTTTGCCTTGTGCGGCTGGGAAGGTCACGCAGTTGTCTTTTTTTGCTTTTTTCATGCATGCTTGTTTACATGTTTATTATTTCTTTCAACTGCTACAGGCAAACAAAATACTGCATCACTACATTTTCCTCTTTTCTTTTCTTTCCTTCATTTTTTCATGTATGAAAGCTGCCACGGTTTTGCATTTATTTTCTTTCCTACACCTTTTCACGGGCCTGTTGCTGCTGCTTCGTGGAAGAAAAAAATTAAAAGAACATGAAACAGTGAAGTCGACACCTTTGGGATCCTTAGAGGTACCAACTTCAAATTCATCTATTTCGCTAATTAATCCAACACCTCTGCTAATTAAATCACTAATATATTGGAAAAAAAAGCCAAGGTAAACAACTAAATAATAAGTTTGATTCTTTTTAGTTTGAGGTTTGATTCTTTAATTCAAGAATTTTTCATTATAGGGGTTAAGGTTAGAGAATTATTCTTTGATTCTTTAATTCCAAGTTGGAATTATTTTCAATTTATTAATACACCTCATCAATATAAAATTGCACCTAAGCCTTAAGGAAAAATCATTTTCGCTTTTTCATCTAATGGAAATGGATCAAAATATAATGTTAGATATAGTATAAGGACCGGTACGGTAGTTTTAGCATTGCCTTCTCCCCAATACCAGACGCATAAAACCTCAAACCCCAAAATCTGCAACATTCACATTTATTGGTCCGGCGGCTCTTACACTTTACATCCATGGCTTCCGCTATCATAACGTCCTCCAAGTTATACCCTTTCCCTTCTCCCTCCCTCAAACCCTCCCTTTTCCTTCGCTCTACTTTCCTTCCTTTCCCTTCTTCCATCACTTTACCTTCATTTCCTTCCAAATCATGCCCCAAATCCCTCCCCATTTCCTCTTCTTTGAACCCTAACCCTCCCTCCTCCCAGCGCCGCCCCCCTTACATTCCCAACCACATCCCCGATCCCAACTATGTCCGTGTCTTCGACACCACCCTCCGCGACGGCGAACAATCCCCCGGCGCCACCTTGACTTCCAAGGAAAAACTAGACATTGCTCGCCAATTAGCTAAGCTCGGCGTCGATATTATCGAAGCTGGGTTTCCGGCCGCCTCGAAAGACGATTTCGAAGCTGTTAAGACTATCGCTAAAGAAGTTGGAAATGCGGTGGATGGGAATGGATATGTGCCTGTTATTTGTGGACTTTCAAGGTGTAATGAGAAGGACATTAAGACAGCTTGGGAGGCGGTTAAGTATGCGAAAAGACCTAGAATCCATACTTTTATCGCAACGAGTGCAATTCATTTGGAGTATAAGTTAAGGAAGAGTAAGGAGGAGGTTTTGGATATTGCTAGGAATATGGTTCGATTTGCTAGGAGTTTAGGTTGCAATGATGTCGAGTTTAGCCCTGAAGACGCCGGCAGGTTGAATTCTTATCTCGTTTTTCTCTTCTTTATGGCAGTTTCTTGACAGGGATTGTTCTGAGATAAGATCATATTCTATTATTACCTGTTATGAAGAATTCGAGAATAGTTTTGCTTGGTTTAGATTAGATCAGATTAAATGGTAGAATCAAAAAAGAGGAATTGAAGTTTATATATGGATAAATTATGGTTTGAGGTTTTATTCAATTCAAGCCAAGCCATTTTTGCGAAAGATATGGGCTTTGGTTAGTGGTGTACTTATGCTTGCAAGTTGATTGGGTTCGGCTTGAAAAAAGAAAAAAAAAAAAACCTTGAATTTGGCTTGGTTATTGTGTAATCGAGCTCAAGCATCTCGAGAGAGTCAAACTTAAGTATTAAGTAGCTCGAGAGCCTTGTCAAGCTATATTAGTGTATATATATTGTTTAATTAATATTGAGAATTTTCAATTTGAATTCGAGCTAGAGTTCCACTAGAAATAGTTGAGCTTTTAAGTCAAGCATGTTAATCAACCTCATCCTTTTACTAACTAAATGAG
Source organism: Gossypium hirsutum (assembly GCF_007990345.1). Lineage (NCBI taxonomy): Eukaryota > Viridiplantae > Streptophyta > Magnoliopsida > Malvales > Malvaceae > Gossypium > Gossypium hirsutum. Next base: position 51,447,949 of record NC_053426.1, on the reverse strand, counting down.
CCTAATCAAGCTGAGTTTAGAGCCTCAGTTTCTAGTTGAGCTTGAGCTTTTGACAGCTTGAGTTTGCTTTGGTTAAACCCTTAGGCTTTATCAAATATTGCTGCAACAGGTGCATGCTTGTTTTTGCATGGGGTGGACTAATAATTTCAGGGGCTTTAAATGATAGCTATTTTGCAGTTGCAGTAGTGTATGAATCTGCTTTTGGAATAAAATAAGTAAATGTAAAAGGGCTTTTGTTATTTCTTCGAAATGATAGTCTTGTTTCGTTTGATTGTACCAGATCTGACCGAGAGTTTCTGTATGAGATTTTGGGTGAAGTGATCAAGGCTGGAGCGACAACTCTGAACATACCTGATACTGTTGGCATAACTATGCCGAGCGAGTTTGGGCAATTGATTGCTGATATAAAAGCCAATACCCCTGGAATTGAGAATGTTATTATTTCAACACACTGCCAAAATGATCTCGGGCTTTCTACTGCCAACACTATTGCGGTAGGCCACTGCTTTACATTGTTAATTGATGCATAGTGAGATTGAGATGTACTTTGGTTGCATTACTTCTTAGCTGTTATGGATTCAGGGAGCTTGTGCTGGTGCAAGGCAAGTGGAAGTAACAATCAATGGCATTGGAGAAAGAGCAGGAAATGCTTCAATGGAGGAGGTGAGGTTTTGCTTCTTGCAATATCAGAATGATTTATATGTTTGGATTTTGTGTTATGTAGAAGTAGATGGGAAAATTCATTGCAGTTTTTACCTTTTTATTGTATCCAATTGTTTTAACCATGTTTTTATTGTGTTCGATTTTTTTTAATGGGTCCTTGTGTCCCTGAGATGCATTCTGTGGTGTTGAAGTTGTATCCATGTTAGGTGTGTGTTAAAGACACACCCCTGCACAGAGTGTACATGCTTCACAGGATGAAAAAAGTTGTATCCTTGATATTATATATATTGATAATGTTAGATAAATCAGCAATGTCAGTTGCTCTTTCTAGCGTTCAGTTGTGTTAAGAGCTATTAATTTTTTTTGTAATTGAACTTTTGCACCTCTGTCAGCAGTTCTTGTAATATCGTATGGCCTATAGCTTGTTTTACGGTTTTGAATCATTGAGCTTTCACTTTTTCTTGTGTAGGTCGTGATGGCCTTAAAATGTCGTGGTGAGCATGTATTAGGAGGTCTTCATACAGGAATCAATACCCGACACATTGTAATGGCAAGCAAAATGGTATTCTTTCATCAACTTCAGTTACAGCTGGATTGTTTCTCACTCTTGACTGAATTAGCTCCAAGGTCTGTTATTGACTTAAAATGGTTGTTTAGGTAGAAGAATACACAGGGTTACATGTTCAGCCGCATAAAGCCATTGTTGGAGCCAATGCTTTCGCTCATGAAAGTGGTATTCACCAGGTTGGTTTTTCAGTGTTTGATTGTATATATTTGTGAACCTCCAAACAATTTCTGTCTAGTTATAGAGTTTGTTTTATTGCTAATTTCCTTGTTAGATGGTTGAAGTGTATTTATTATCATATTTGAAAAATGATTGAATTAACTAGTATGCATTGTGATTTTATCATTTTGTGGGTATAGTTAAGAGCCAACTCAACCAAACTCTTCTACTCTTTATCCCTGATTAGCTGTGTCTAGTTAATACAATCTGTTATTGTCATGCTGTTTGGTTAAGGATGCGAATTACTGAAAGGTCTAAACAACAAAGTCACTTTTTCTTTGTTTTGGTTTATATATACTTACAAAAGTAATACAAATAATAAGATATATATTCTAAAATGCTTTCTGTTTTGTAGGATGGAATGCTAAAGCACAAAGGTACATATGAAATTATATCCCCTGAAGATATTGGACTTGAGCGGTCCAATGAAGCTGGCATTGTCCTTGGAAAACTCAGGTGGGTATTTCATATTTTTCAACATATTTTCCTTCATATCTTTTTCTTTTTAATATGTTTTAAATAGAGTTTGAAGGGACGTAGATGGTGAAATATGTGTAGTGTAGAAAGAGCTATAAATGGTTTTCTGCTGCTTTTCAATGATGGATACATCGTCACAATAATCTAGTTGAAGATTTAACATAAGTTGCAGCATGTAGGGTTGAGCAAAACACTATTTGACTCGAAAAAAATGATTTTCTTTTTCAGATTTCAAGTTGTTCAAATCAAGTTGTTTGGTTTTGAGTCTACCCGAGTTAGTTATTCAATTTTTTGAGTTCAAATTGAGTTGAATTTTACAACTCGAATATCCGAAAAACCTATTTAGCAAAACAACGTCGTTTTGAGTTGAAGTTATGATTTTAATTTTAGCTTTGTCTTCCCACTTTTCAATTCAGTTTTTTGTTCCCTATCAAGAAAAACCCACCCCCAATTTTGAAACCCTAACTTCTTGCTCCCAATCCTCTTCCATTCCATTCTTTGAGACTTCATCGATTGGCACTCTAGTCAATTTTAGGTTTATTTCAGCTTTCCTTCTTACTTTGTTTTTCCTTGGTTTATCTCTTTCTGGGTGTTTTCCTCCTTGCTTTGCCTTAGCTTTTATTGTGAAAAGATTTATCTTAGAATAACTGGAATGATCAAAAGCTTGAAAGTGTCCTTTTTCTTTTATGTTTACTAGATTTCTTCCTCACATGCATTGCATGTGGATATACGCGTTTATTATTTTAAAATAAAAGAAATAATAAATAATTATAACACATTTCATGTAAATGATATTTAAAATAAATAGTATCTTATATATCAAAGAAGTTAGAATCATAGTTTAAGAAATGGCACAATACTATTACAATTACTTTTGTACAATTATTAAAAGGTAGGTGGACATATTGAAGAATCATATTTTCTACTTTTCAATCTTTATTGTTTTGATTTCTGCAAAATCGATATAAATATATTAGTTATATTATAAATTCACTTAATAATAATGTTAATTTCAGTTATAAAATAAATGTGTAGAAGTATATTAGTTATATTATAAATTCACTTAATGATACTGTTAATATTAGTTATGAAATAAATGCTTATATATACATTTCTTGCGGTAAGACCTCCTTATATACCACAAGGTTAACGGCATGTACAACATTCTAAATAAAAAATTAGATAAAATTAAAATTGAAAAATCTAAACATATAAAGTAAAAAAGGTTTACCTATAATTAACATAAATTCTCTTTTTATCCATCCTACTTTTGTTTCTTTTCTTTTTCATTAGAAAAGTTGGTATAGCATCAATAGCCATACCAATAATATCTAGCAAAAAATACCAAATAAGAAATAAAATACAATAGATTATGCAAAGTAATTAATTCCAAGTAAAACTAAAATTATACATATTTGCTTATCTATATGCTCTATTAGATCATCAAAAGAAACAAAATTATAAAACAAAACACTTTTATAAATTGGAGAAGTTAACTTCTTTAACTGTGGTATAAGAAGTCAATGACAGTTCATATTTATTATGGATATTAATTAACTTATTATTAGGACTTTTTTACTACACCATTTGTACAAGTAAAAGTTTTTTCTTTTAAAAATTATTTTTGAATTGTCCCAGTATCACTGAACATCACTACTTGAATTTTAATTCCTTGAAATAATTTAAACCAATTGAACTTTGAATTAATACATACTACTATTAAAAATAATATAGAAAACTGGAAGTAAAATAAAAAACTATAATTTTAAATTGAAATAATAAAAATTAATCTAGGCATAATATTATATTAACTTATCATCAATGTCATTGTTGTTTGAATATGATTTGATATTGTCTCCTCAAAGAACTGTTGCCTTAATACTCCATTTTTTTTGAGATACTTCTACTTTATTAATGCTAACCATCGTCATTAATTTTACTAACAATTCTCCGAAGATGCAAATTATTTAAATATGTGTAACTACTGGACTCTATTTATAGAGTTAAACTTAAATTTTAATTGGTATATAACTCTAATATTAATTAAGTGATAATTTATAGATAAAATCTTTTCGTCTATTTTATGCTTAGAATTCTATTCAAATTGAAACTCAATTTTAAGTTTATTTTTTAATTTACTGTAATTCTAAGTTTATTTTTTAATTTACTGTACTTAAAACTTATTTAATTTTATTAATCATGTTATTTATAGATTTTTAATTATTAATTTACACAAACTTTTTGTAGCTAATAAATCTAAATTATTTTATGCATAGAATTCAATTCGAATTTAAACTCTAATTTAAAATTAAGATTTATAATAAATTTTTTACATCAATTTTTAAATTACTAATTTTTCATTTTACCAATAAATACAATTTTTTCCGCCAATTGTCAATTAAAATTAATTTTTTAATAAACATTTTACATCAATTTTTATTATTAATTTTTAATTCACTAATAAATCCAAATTTTGTATTTCATTCTTTTTTCAATTAAAAATCTTTATTTTTCATGTCTAATTAAATTGTAATTATTTTTAGATGTCAATTTAGTAAGATGGAAAAAAAAAGAAGTATTCTTGTCAATTCAAAAGTTATTCCAAACTTGTGCGTTTATATAAATTATAGATGAAACCGATTGTTGGGCCATTTTATCATCATCTTCCTATCTACCAAGCACTTTGGGGTTAAATTGACTAATGTTAGTTGGACATAAGGTATTTAGAAGAGATAAGACGAGTGGGAGAATAGGCTAGCGACTAAGAGGCCTCTACCGTAAGTTCCATCTAGTGTTATTAAGCATTAAGAAAAATGATTGTTTGTCTGTTTGATGTTCTTATGAATTATGAAATTCCGTGTAAGTGCTAAATACTTAATGTAACCATCTCCTTCATATTCTCTTATTCCCTTATTGTTTGAATATTAAGATAAAATTGCACGTTTTTAAGGGTTTGATTTAAGTTATAAGATAGATTAATGGTCCTTCAAATCCTAGTGTTACAATCCTTCAGGGAAGATGTTGATGCATTTCTATGTTAACCAGTCCCCATGAACTTTAATCTCAACTTCTAAAAAATCTATAGCTTACATTTTTTTAAACTCATCTCTTGTTTGAGTAATAATGGCTGCTTTACATTCTCCTTTTCATCTTCAATTTTTTTTTCATGTGGCACATGGCAGCATAATTTAGTGCCATGAATTTCCACCAAACATAACCAATGGAAGTTCAAAGATGAAAATTTAGTAACAAATGGAAAAACTTGTTTGTTAGTTAGTTGATCTTATCAGCTTTTTCATGGATAAAGATTTGATTTTTTTTTAATTAGATGAAAATTAAGAATGATTGAGTTATCTTTTGTAAGTAAAGATTTGCTTAAATGGTTTGTATAGGAATCCGTTTAGAATTATTCAACTACTATCCTTTACTCAAAAAAATATTATCGCTCATCCCTAGCATCACATTTGTTACCATTGCAAAGAATCTTTTATTTAACTTTGTGAATATATCTTATATCCAATGTTGATTAGCATTTGAAATATAACTTTTTATTTGAGGATAGTGGAATCATTGCAATGGTGTGGGAGTGATATGTTTATAGGTTTTGCCTTAGCCTTTTCTCGTTGTTATGAAAGAAAGTGCTTGTCAGATGATGTGCAAGGTAGGCAAAGGGTAAAGAGAAGGTGTTAATATCGCCTGAGTTGCTAAGCACCGAAAAAATTCTTGGAGAAGTAATTTAGGGTACATATATTAAATATTAATATATTGTTAAATATACTGAACCTAGTATTCTAGAATAGTTAGATAAGTTATCTAAAATATTTGTGTTCATTCCATTTCTTGCATTTTCTGGAAAGTTTATTTGTGTGTAAATATAGATTTTTAACTTTCACCAATTCCATGGTGCTATGTTACTTGGAGTTGGATATGAATGTTGGAGTTGGACCTATGGGGTATGGTTCAGTTAGTCCTAATTGTTTCAGTATATTGAGGGTTGTATGTCTTGTGTTCATTTTGAGATTTTCAACATGTTAGGATAGAGGAAGAGTCGAAACAAGAATTTTAACCCATATGCTCACATTTTATATTAACTGAAAGAATGTTGCACTCTAGCTTTTAAGGGTTGAGGTGAATTGAAAGGGGAAGCTTAGATGTTCCAAATAGGGAATTCTTTTCTACCTCTCCCTGACCATGAAAAAATGAAAAAAAAAAAGTTTGTGAATATATCTTTTATTTAACTTTGTGAATATATCTTATATCCAATGTTGATTAGCATTTGAAATATAACTTTTTATTTGAGGATAGTGGAATCATTGCAATGGTGTGGGAGTGATATGTTTATAGGTTTTGCCTTAGCCTTTTCTCGTTGTTATGAAAGAAAGTGCTTGTCAGATGATGTGCAAGGTAGGCAAAGGGTAAAGAGAAGGTGTTAATATCGCCTGAGTTGCTAAGCACCGAAAAAATTCTTGGAGAAGTAATTTAGGGTACATATATTAAATATTAATATATTGTTAAATATACTGAACCTAGTATTCTAGAATAGTTAGATAAGTTATCTAAAATATTTGTGTTCATTCCATTTCTTGCATTTTCTGGAAAGTTTATTTGTGTGTAAATATAGATTTTTAACTTTCACCAATTCCATGGTGCTATGTTACTTGGAGTTGGATATGAATGTTGGAGTTGGACCTATGGGGTATGGTTCAGTTAGTCCTAATTGTTTCAGTATATTGAGGGTTGTATGTCTTGTGTTCATTTTGAGATTTTCAACATGTTAGGATAGAGGAAGAGTCGAAACAAGAATTTTAACCCATATGCTCACATTTTATATTAACTGAAAGAATGTTGCACTCTAGCTTTTAAGGGTTGAGGTGAATTGAAAGGGGAAGCTTAGATGTTCCAAATAGGGAATTCTTTTCTACCTCTCCCTGACCATGAAAAAATGAAAAAAAAAAAGTTAGCAACTTCTTTAGTGAGGTTGATTCTATCCTACTCTTTCTACTGAAATCTTTGCAGTTCTGCTTTGATATTTATCACATTAATGTTGTTGGTATCTCCCTATTCATTTTCTTAATCTACAAATTTTGTTGTTACGAAACTATGACTTCTTTGTTATTCTTTTTCTTTTCCAATTCTCTGGTAAAGTGGACGTCATGCTTTGAGCGACCGATTGAAAGAGGTATGCTATAACAATGTAAAATTTTGATGAAATTACCTTTCTTTCCTTTAACTAAATACTTTGTTCTTCCTGTTTTCCTCAGCTTGGTTATGAGCTTGACGATGTTCAGCTTGGGAACATATTCTGGCGCTTCAAAGAAGTAGCTGAACAAAAGAAGGTGCAATTTTCCTAACTAATCTTCCGGACTTCTTTCCCTTCATATCATTGTATAGTCAACTATTTGTAATGAGTTGCATTTGGAAGATATGTGTTGATAATAGGAATCCTTTTCTCTTGTATATTCCAATCGAAAAATTTACATGGTTATTTATACTAAAAGAATAGGCCAAATAATTAAGGAAACATGATCAATACATTAAATTAATAATCCTAATTTTAAGTTAATCTAATCCCAAAAAATTAGTAATGAGACTAGCTGTCAACACTCCCCCTCAAGTTGATGCATAGATGTCACACATGCCCAATTTGCAAACCAAATCATGATAGCTTCTGTTGTTAAGCCCTTTAGTGAACACATCAGCTAATTGCTTGTTAGAGGCTACATGACTTAAGCCTAAGATGGCGACAGTCAACTTTGATGAAGTGCCGATCAATTTTTTCGTGCTTTAATCGATCATGTTGTACTTGGTTTTGGGCTATACTGATGGTGGCTTTGTTGTCGCAATATAAGGATAATTTTCAGTAGCTCGTAAACACCTTGTGCCATGTCTCTGTATTCTGCCTTAGCATTTGACCGAGCAACCACACTTTGCTTCTTGCTTCTCCAAGTGACTAAGTTTTCAGATGTAGACCTCCTATCCTCCAGAGATCCAGCCCACTCTGCATCTGTAAAAACTTCTATCTGGAGATGATCATCTTTAGAAAATAAATCTTTCCCTGAGGCAGACTTTAGGTAGCGTAGAATGCGAAAGACAGCTTGCATATGATCATGCATAAACTAACTTACCAAACTGACTGCATATGCTATGTTAGGTCTAGTGTGTGTGAGAGAAATTAATTTACCAACCAGTCTTTGATATCTTTCTTTATCCACTGTCTCTCCTATTCCAGCATGCAACTTATGATTGCTTCCTATAGGTGATTCTGCGAGTTTGCATCCCATCATACTTATCTCAGTCAAGAGGTCTAGGATGTATTTTCTTTGAGATATGAAGATTCCTTTTTTTTTTTATCTGATAACTTCAATTCCCAGCAAAAATTGTAACTTTCCTAAATCTTTTATTTCAAAATTTTCAGCCAAACATTGTTTCAGTTGAGCCATTTCTTCCTCATCTTGTCCTGTCATCATTATGTCATCAACATATACAATAAGAAAAGTGATCTTACCATTGTGATGTTTCATAAAAATGGTATGATCTGCATCGCTTTGCAGAATCTGTCAAACTATGCTTTGGGATATTGTTTCAATCCATACAAGGCTTTCTTTAATCTGCATACTTTCCCTTGTGTTTTTGCATTATCAAATCTAGGAGGAATCTTCATATATACTCTCTCTTCTAAGTCTCCATGTAGGAATGTATTCTTCACATCACATTGTTGTAAGTTCCAGTCAAGGTTGGCTGCACAAGATAACAAAATTCTGATGGTGTTCATTTTGGCAACATGGGAAAACGTCTCTTGATAGTCTACTCCGTAAGTTTGAGTGAAACCTTTAGCAACCAATCGAATCATTAGACTTGTGTTCAACAGTAAACACCCATTTGCATTCCACCGAATTGTTGTCTAATAGAGGAGTAACTAGCTCCTAAGTCTCATTCTTTGCTAGTGTCTTCATTTCTTCAACCATGGCTTCTTTTCACTTGGATTCTTCAAATGCTTTACGCCAATCCTGTGGAATAGACACAAAGGACAAAGACAAGACAAAGGCTTAATAGGGAGGGGACAATGAGTCACAAGAGATAAAATTAGACATAGGGTGTCTAGTACAAGATCTAACACCTTTCCTTTGGGCAATAAGTTTATCTACATCATTAGGGGGTAACTCACCAGAAGAGGAAGATTCTTGGCACATAGTAGGTTGCATGATGGCTTCTTCTGTTCTAAGCCTTCTTGAATACTTATTTAAATTTAGTTTGTCCAAACGTCCAACAATATCCTTTTGAACAGTAGTCTCCCTCTGATCAGTAGCTTCCCCTTGAACAATAGTTTTTTTTGGAATAGTAGCTTCCTCTTAAACAATGGTGTTATTTTTCAAAACTTACTGAGCCAGATATCACTTCTTTTCTCTCATTGTTCTCCCCCTGAAGAGGTGATTGAGTTGTACCATAATGTGGCTCAATTTCTCTGATTGTAACATCCATACTAACGAAAGTTCTTCGTGAAGGAGGATGATAACACCTGTAACCTTTCTGTGCCGGAGAATACCCAATGAACACGCATTTAAGGGCTCATGGATCTAATTTGCTTTTTTTCCGACCATGGACATAACAGACACATCCAAACATCCTAGAAAGAACAGTATAAATATTTTTACCTTGTATAGTTTTTAAGGGACGTTTTGAAATAAAGGGTTTTTAGTGGCATTCTATTAACAAGGTAGGCGGCTACAAGAATTGCTTCCCCTCGAAATGATTTTGGAAGGTTTATGGAAAACATAAGAGATCAGACGACTTTTAGCAAATGCCTGTTTTTCCTTTCAGCAATCCCATTTTGTGAACTAGTATGGGACAATTTGTTGGATGAATTATCCATAAGACTCCAAATAGGCATCAAAATGGTTCTCTATACCATTGTCAGATCTAAAAAGCTGTATCTTAATATCAAATTAAGTATACAACATTTAATGAAAAGATTGGAAGCATGTAAACACATCATTTTTCAATTTTAGCAAATACACCCAAGTCATCATAATGCAACAATAAATAAAAGTATCAAACCATCTATTATTAGATAATTAAGCATGTTTAGTTGGTCCCCAAATATCAAATTGTATAGTCATAAAAGAAGTATTACTTCTCAAAGGATAAGAATTTTTAGTGTGTATAGCAAACTCAAAAGCTTCACAAAACAATGAATCAAATCGAGTCTTTAAGAATAATTTGGGATATAACTTTTCCATAACAAAAAAATGATGGGTGTCCTAACCGCTTATGCCATTGCATTATTGCTTGGTTGATAACCTCTAAAAAAGGCTTGAACAAATTCACTACTGCACTCCAACATATATGAGCCATCATGCAATCTACCATTGCCAATCATCTTCCCTGTTTGAAGGTCTTGGAATACATAATGATTAGGGAAAAACTCAATTTTGCAGTTTAAGGTATTTGTGATGGCACTAACAGATAAAAGGTTAACCGGAAAACGAGGAACATGTAGTACAGAGGATAGTTTAATATTGGGTGTATAGTTGACAGAACCTAATCTAGTTACAGGAGTAAAGGACCTATCGGCTATCTTGACACCTTTTTTTGTTTGACTTGGGAAGTAGTTTAAAAAACTTGAGAGGAACCTATCATGTGTCTATTCGCACCAGAATCAATAATCCCTGAGTCAGTATTAATACTAGTATTAAAGGCATTACCTGTCTTTACAAAATTGGATGTTGGATTCAAGGGGTTATCATAAATATATATATATATTTTTAATTCTGCCAATATTTTTTTCTCTCCAAAAAAAAAAAATGCAGCACAAGAGCCAATAATAGCAAGGAAGACCGAAGATTACCAACAAAGCCAACGGTGATGGTCGGAGAATTAAACTCGACGAATGTGAGTTGCATGCGTTGGCGTGTGAGCAAGTACACCGAAGCTGTGGGTGGTGCATGAGAGCTACGCACAGGGAGTTTGGTCAGCGGATTTTGAGGTTTTGCTGAAGATGAGACTGTGACTGTTGAAGGGGGTGGTGAGAAAAAAAAAATAGGCCGAAAAATGGAGCGTACCAAATTGGATTTTTTGGGGTTCGAGAATTTTGAAAAAATAAGCTCCTTAAATCTGGATTCTCAAGCTCTTGATACCATATTGATAATAGGAATCCTTTTCTCTTGTATATTCCAACAGAAAAATTTACATGACTATTTATATCAAAAGAATAGGCCTTACTAAGGAAACATAATTTAATAAATTAAATCAATAATCTTAATTTTAAGCTAATCTAATCTCTAAAAATCAGTAATGAGATTAGCTGTGATAAGCTGTCAACAATTAGCTATCTTCAAGTGTGGAAATTTCTTGTTTTTCAGCGATGTTTTTTCAGAAAATGAAGTTGAAAAAAAGAAATGATTGTTCCTAGAGTACAATTTTGTGTTTTTTTCCCTTGGAAAGCTGGATTGTTATCATGGGAACATTTTTCTACAGTTTTTTATTTTAAAAGCAGCCTGGCTTTCTAGTTTCAGCAACTAACAAGATTTTCATTGATCTGTATGAAAAATAAGAACAGATAAAAATACAGAGACAGGAAACAGATAATGATGTTATTTTGTAAATGTAGTTTTATTTTTTTGTTGTTTACCATGTTAGTGTAGTCATGAGCTACAGATATCCAGTTGGATTCTCAATGTATTTTTAACACAAAAACTCCTATCTTTTTAAATCAACCATGGACTTTTGGCATGGTTAACCTTGTAATTTAATGCTTAAAGGATGATACTGGTCTGAGAAATTGTTTGTGTGCCTAGAAAATGAGGAAATAGACCTGAAGGGTGGATGATTGCTGGCAGTTGATTTGTTCTATGTTCTATGTTCACATTCTTCATTTTTCTGAAGTACCTGTATCTAACACTCACCTCTGACACATGAATATGAGGATAGGACCTCTAAAGATCCTCCAAATATGTGGAAGAACTTCAAAAAAATAAATCTAACTACACTTGTCAAATACATACCCATAGCCAAAATTCCAAGTAACATAGGATATATTGCATGATTTTCGGCGTAGCTTGAGTTTAAAGGTTCTGGCTATCAATGATCAATTACCAAATAGTTAATAAGGATTTTTACTGGGATTTTGTTCCAAGTATTTGAAAATATTTTTGCAAGATCTTTGGTGATTGTGACATGACAGTCTGAAGTAATGGTTTTTATTGGTTATGAATGCCTGGCTCCCTTGGTGTTTATAAGTTCTTTTACTTTCTGGTTGAGTTTTTGTTGTTTTCTATCATATCTTGATTTTTTAAAAGGAAAAGTAACTGTTGTCTGGAAACTCAAGTACTAATGCATTATTTATGTTTTGTTTTTGAGGATAATGTGATCTATACTTATTTTATTTACTGGTTTTTCCAGAGAGTCACTGATGCTGATCTAGTAGCATTGGTTTCAGATGAAGTTTTTCAACCAGACGTGGTTTGGAAGCTTCTCGATCTACAGGTAACTAGAACTTTTCAAACAATAGTTACATGAATGTGGTATTGGCTGCACTTCCTAGACATTTTATGATACAAGGAGGGGGCATGTTTCATTGGCTTATTATTTTGGGTTGCAATACTGTATAAAGCATTATTGTTTGTATTGTTTTGATATATAAAGTAAATAAAATAATAAATAATTAAATGTATACAATAGACTTCTTGGCGTTCTTTCACATTAAAGGGGTGTCCCCTTTATACCTCCTCCATGCTTTGAGAGGTCATCAAGTTACCCTGAATTGAAGATATTGTGCATGGGAATGGCAACGAATAGAGCTTCCCCTCTATTTCCTGGGATTTCCATCGTTCCATCTACCTTAATGGTGCTACTACCTGTATAAAAGTTTACCTCTAAATACTAGAGAACAACATTAGATTGTACTTTACCTCTAGATACTAGAGAACAACATTAGATTGTACTTTGAAGTGGTATTGGTGTCACTGGACTTGTATAAAATTCCCTAACTAATCATGGTGCCACTGGACTTAGTGACACCAACTCAATTGGGATTTCCTTGAAAACCATCTGTTATAAGTTAATAAATATGTTTTAGGAGTATTTATGTCTTAACCACTCATTTTTATTTAAAAAAGAAGAAATCACTCTTTTAAAAAAAATCTCTTTAGAAAACTATTTTTTAAAAAATACCGTCCCTTTTAAGATTACTATTATTTAAGATTACTATTATTTAAATTATATACACTTTTACTTCTTTTAATAATCCAACCGTTGAATCTATCAATATAATGATATTTGCCATGCATGTAAATTTTGGAATCTATTTGATATTTCTATTATATCGAACTATAATGCTTTCTTTATTAATATATATTTAACTGTTGATTTTTTTACTCCAAAACAAATAGTTAGATATCTTTAATTTATTCAAAACTTGACATGCATTATCTACATGAATGGAATAAAAAGGCTTGATGAAAGTGTCTATACACATTTGTCAAAATAAAAAACCATGCTAATTTTTCTTTTGGAAGTTAATTCATGACCTCTCCCAACTTTGAAGTTTGCAAGAGTGAATATTTCTCCTTTCCCCTATTAGATACTCCCCCACTGTTTACTCTCTCAACTTTGAAGTTTGCAAGAGTGAGTTTCTGTCCATATTTATTTATTTATTACCTTTCATCTCCTTTACCTCATTAGATACTTTCTCTCTCTCCTTTTGCTATTTTTCTTCATGCTTGTCTTTTTGTTTGACACATCAATTCGGTTCATGGTTTTGACTATCCTAGTTGCCTATCAAAGAGATCCAGTACACTATGTGACCAACGTGGGTATGATCATATTTCTTAAGTTTTTCCATATTTTTGGACGAGCTTTGAAGGTTTTATTCCCATATCCATGTTCAAACATGAATGTTGGATGAGTACCTAAAGAAAACTCAAGAGTCCAGCAACATTGCGATCCAGATCTATGATGTGGATTGTAGTACTCCGGGTAGCAGCAATCCTCGTAACTGTGTTTTAAACTATGTTGTTTGTTGACCAACATAACATGCAGGTTACTTGCGGAACTCTTGGTCTTTCTACTGCAACAGTTAAACTCATCGATGCTGATGGGAGAAAGCATGTTGCCTGCTCAGTTGGAACTGGACCTGTAGATTCAGCTTATAAAGCTGTTGATCTCATTATCAAGGTTTGATGCCAGAAATAAGTACTTTTCTTTGTTTTTTATGGATGCTACCAAGAATGTCTATGAATTCCGGATTTTCTTATAATTAAGGCTACTTTTTAAATATCAATGCTTCATCAATTTCCATCAATTACAGGAATCGGTTTCACTTCTTGAGTACTCAATGAATGCCGTTACGGAAGGAATTGATGCGATAGCCACAACCCGCGTTCTAATTCGTGTAGAGAAAAGTCACTTATCTACTCATGCGTTGACTGGTGAACTCGTTCATCGAACATTTAGGTGCTGAATCTTCTTGCTTTTGTTTCCATGTCCGTTTTAAACATTTCCAGCTCGATAAATTCAGTGAATTAAAATATTTCTCCTATGGTGACAGTGGAACTGGGGCAGGAATGGATATCGTTGTTTCCAGTGTCAAAGCTTATGTCAGTGCATTAAATAAGATGTTGGGATTCAAAGAACAATATCCAGCAAAGGCTTCATCCATAGAAAGGACTCCAGCTTCTTCTTAAGCTACTTACTCGGTTTCATGTACGTGTATTGAATATGATTATGTATCCAACAAGGGTATGTTCATTTCTGTTTAGATTTTTCCACGTCTATACTCATGTCTGGATTTGCGTCGGACACACTACTTTAGAGAGAAGAAAAGACGAACAGTTGGAGCAGCAATCTCCATGCATACATACATGAGTTCAGTTTTGTAACTGCAAATTCATTTTAATCTTGCAGTAGTGATAATGATTTGAAAGGTTTTTGAATATAAGTTAGTTTGAGACTTTTTAAGTTTTAGAAAGAAAAAAACCAATACGGTTGGATTTTGTTCTTTCTTGTGAGTTCTGTAGAATGTATTAAGAAATCAATAAGATCGTTTCTTCTTCAAAATAATTTTGGTATTTATTTTGACTCAGGTGAGTGTCGAATAAAGATCAGTTTGACAGTGGGTGTTTCAATTTAATTTTTTTTTCATCTTTTTTATGCTAAAAAATGTATCAGATACACTATAGAAAGTGGTTACTTTTTTTTTCCTTTATACACAATCCATAAATTAAAAAACTATAGAAAATCTATGGCCAAATATTTCTTTCTCTTTAATTTTTTTTTAAAATTTTGGTTAAAAGGATGTTTGTAATTGCATCTTTTATCGAGTTAAATGTCAAATATACAAATGCATGATACCATTTGATAGCAACACAAAGGTTTAGATTTTTCTTTTCAATTTTATTGAGATTATCAAATCGATATGATAAACTAAAAATGGTTAGTGCATTATTTATCTTCAAAGTTGTACTTAATTTTGCTCAGCTGTCAATTTGTTTTTACGGTACTCTCATTTTGCTTCATATTTAATTAAATACCCTGGCTAGTATTTATTAAAAAAAACAATTGCACTTAATTTGTTACTTAATTTTTATTTATCAATTTGGTATTTTAATTTTTTCATTATGTATCACTTTATTCCATCTTTACCCCAACAGTAAATAGTGTTACAAAAAAAATGAGAGCGCGATCAATTACTGTGAGGGGAAAGAATTGGAAAAATTGAAAGAATAAATTTTAAAAAGGGAAAAAATAAAAAATAAAGCAAATTAAGAAATAAAAAAATCTGGAAAGTTGTATAAAATTTCCCGAATATTTACTTAGTTTTTAAAAATACATAGAATACAAAAAATAGCGAAGATGTAGAATAAAGAGAATTTCAGAAAAGATTTAGAAAAAAATATAAATATATAAAAAATTTCCATTTTTTGAAAATTCTCTTTTGGCAAAATAAATTTAAAAATAAAAAAGAATAAATTAAAAGAAATTTCAGAAAAAAAATCAAAATTTTGTTTAAAAAATTAGAAAAATACAATAATAAAAATTCTTGAAATTACAAAATGTACTTTTCTTTTTTAAAAAGATACATAAAATTTACAAAAAGAGTGAAATTTCAAAATATATATTTACTTTTCTTGAGTAGATAATATCTTCATCATGTAACATAACAATTAATTCTATTTTATTTTTTTAATTTATTTATATTTTGTATAAAGGAAATTAAGATCTACTAATCTTCAGCAGGAAAAATTTGTACCTTCATATAAAACAAATTTTTTGATGGTGAATTAACATACACCATTAACCACAAAGAAATTTAGCTATCCATAAGATTTAAAGTAGCAACAATAAAAGTATCAATCAATACCGCCATTTATGCAGGAAGGATTTGAGGGTTAAAAATGCTCAGTATGGAGTGCAAGTCAAATCTTGTTGAATCCAAACTTAGTGTCCAAGGATTCTCTTTCCACTTTCCATTTTAATATTAAATTTAAGAGAAAATACAGAAATTAAAGAAAAAATTGTTAGAGTTGTGTGACCTAAATTCTAAAAAGTTACTTGTAAGTTAAGTTAAATAAAATATATTTTCTTTCTAGAAGATTTAGTATTTATTAGTATAATATATTTAGCATTTCTTAACATAATTTATTTGACTTATGAATTTAGCCTACAAATAGGCTTTTTTACAACCTTAGAAAAAACACCCATTAAAAGATTAGAACTCATACAACTTTTGGAAAATTTTGTGTTTACGTTTTGAGGTTTTTTTATTTTTAGATTTTGGGGTTTAGTTTTTTATCTCTATTTTTTGTACTCTTCGTTCTTTTGCCATTATAGTAAAATTATCTTTACCCATGGTTTTTTATCCTCTTAGAAGGAGTTTTTCCACGTTAAATTTTTTATCTCTATTTTTACTTGTTCATTGCTTAATCAGGTCGATCCCCAACAAGTGCTTTCAGAGCTAGTTCAATTTTCGTAGATCAGCCCGTTCAGAGATGACAATATTGAGAAGTTCGATGGTGTCACAAATTTCAATTTGTGACAAGTTTGGACGATGACAATTCTAGTTCAGATTGGCCTAAAAAAGGTCGTTACTAATAAAAAGCATGAGAATCTAGATCAGACAGAATGAGAAAAGCTTGATGAAAAGACCCTGTTTGCAATCTAGTTGTGCCTCACGAATAGGGTATTGTAGGAGGTATTGATGGAGAAAACCTCATTCGCCTTATGAAAAAGGTTAGAAACTCTTTATGCAACTAAGTCTCTAGCTAATAGTTTAGTGTTGAAACAACATCTATTTACGTTTCGCATGAACAAATGTGAGCTTCTTAGAAATCACATTAGTAAATTTATTACTCTTTTAAATGATTTAAAGAATATTAACGTTAAGATTGACAATGAAGATCAGGCTATGCTATTATTGTGCTATTTACCCTCTTCATACAAGTCTTTTTAGGGGACTCTACAGAGACAAACTCTCATTCTAGGATATGAAGGGTCATTTGTTGAGTAAAGACAAACTCAACAATGAATTTAGTTCAGATAGCGAGGCATATAGGCAAGCTTCCATTTTGGTAGCATCAAATAAGCGAGAAAAAAGGTGTCGCTATTGTAAGAAGTTAGGTCACGTCAAAGCAGATTGTTATAAACTGCGAAATAAAAGGGCTGCTAAGAGTAACGAAGAAAATGCAATTGGTGCCAATTTGACTGATGAAAGCGATGATGATTTCTCGTTAGTGTCAATAAGAAATAGCTCTGAGATTATGTCCGAGTGGATCCTAGATTCGAGATGTTCTTTCCACATGTGTCCCAACAAAGAATGGTTCTTCACATACAGTTCGGTTGAAGGTGGAGTTGTGCACATGAGAAACGATTCATCCAATAAGGTAATCGGTATTGGTACTATTAAAATTAGGATGCACGATGGGACGATTAAAAAACTCTCAAATGTCAGGTATGTACTTGATTTACAAAAAAATCTCAACTTATTAAGTTTTTTAGACTCGCAAGGTTACAGAAACAACATCGAGTCGAGCAATATTAAGGTGTCTCATGGGGCTCTCGTTTTGTTAAAAGGTAAAATGAACGACAATCTTTATATTCTGGAAGGTTCTATAGTGACTGGTGAAATCGGATGTCCCTTATCCGTTATGGAGTAGAAGTCAACTCGTTTGGAGTGGAGGAAACTTGGTCAAAGGAGGGAAAAAGGTATGACCATTTCGTTGAAGAGAGGTTTTCTTTTGGATGCAGGTTTTGAAAAGTTAGGGCACTGTTGTAACGACCCGATAGTCAAGGGTGTCGGAAAGTATATTCTCGGGACTCCGTTTCCGTAAATCAGACTTGTAAATATTTTTAATAAATATTTACAAAGCTAGTTGTATAGTTAATTAGGTTTCGGTTAAGCGAATTTACTTGAATTAAAAGTAATCATGTATAAGGACTAAATCACATTTGAGTTAAAAGTTGAATTATAAATTAAAAATTAATTAAAGGGCCAATGTAGTAATTATACCTATATATATGTATAGTGGACGACATATGTTATAAAAATATGTTATAATATTAAGAAATCTTAATTATTAAGTAAATGTATATATGTATTATATAATAATTAGTACAATAAAACAAAAATAAGTATTAAAAGAAAGAATAAAGAAAAAGAAATAGAAAGACATGCAAAATTAAGAAAGAAAAAGAGAAAGAAAGAAGAAAGGAGATGCACAGCTTAAAGGCTTCAAACTTTCAAATTTCAATTGGTTAGTCAATTTAGTCATTTTTCTTGTAATTTTTATATTTTTGGAATCCTGGTGTTAGGTACTACCCGATTCATGTTGAAATTTTAGCAATTATTAAGATTTTAAATATTTTTAATGTTGGATAGTTTTAGTATTAGGGGTTAAATTGATAGATTTTTAAGCTAGAAATGAAAAAGGATTAAATTGTAGAATAAATTTTAAAATTTCGAGTAATAGGGACTAAATTGTGAAAAATTCAAGATTTAGGGGTTTAAGTGAAAATAGAGAGTTAAATTTATTTTAAAGTGAATTTTGTATGAAAATATAGAATTAAATGTAAAGAATAAAAATTAGTCTCGGTTTACGGACTAAATTGAAATTTAGGCAAATATTAAGTAAAAATTGAAATATTCAATATGAAATTGAATTGTGTTGTATTGATGAATTTTAATTTTTTTTAATTTTGTAGCTAACGTTGTACCGGAATCCTCGACTAAAAAGGGGAAGGATAAAATCAACGTCGAATAGCTCAAAATCCACGGTTTGTATTTCTATAATCCGAACCTAGTTGTTAATTGTTGTAATTCTATTTAATGCATATGATAAGTGTTTGAGGTGAGTATTTGACATTTTGATAGTTGATTGAAATGGATTGAATTGGTATATAAATTATGAATGTATTGATTATTGAATTGAAAGGAATATATGTACTAATGTGAAAGTTGGATATTGATTATTATAGATTGAATTGAATTCATTTGTATATGTGATTATATGAAAAATTTATGTTGGATATTGGTTGGTTTTGAAATGTGAAATTAAACCCTATTAACTGTATCGGGATGAGTCGGATATAGATGGCATGCCGTAGGATAGGAAGAGTTCAGGGATTTCTTCGACTTCGAGTCGATGAGACACTGGGTGCCAATTTACTTCGGTTTAACCGATGAGACACTGGGTGTCAATTTATATAGTATTGGGCACAATTATTATTTCGGATTTATTTGATGAGGCACTGGGTGCCAAATTGGTGTGTTGGTTGAATCTGTGTATCCGTCTGAGTCCAAGTCGTGTTAATAGGGGTAAATAAATAATAAAGTTCTATAATTGATATTGAAATGACATGGTATGATAAATGAAAGTGATATAGTGAACTGAAAATGAAATGTGAAATATGTTGTAAACACATGGAATATAAAAGTTATATACTCATGAATTGAATATGGAATGAATAATGCTTTTGTTTAAATGAAATGTGGTTGGATATGTGAATAGTTATTTATATAGCAATTGTGTGATTTGAGACATTGTTAATCAAATGAAATATGATAACATGTGTAAATTGAATGTTGTATGAAATGATGTGCTAATATGTAAGAATTCAAAAGTTTGGCATATGATAGTTGTAATCCTAGTCATTATTATGTGTTTATAATTAAATTGTGCATTTTGTATTCTCTTGTCTTTAAATGTTCGGAATATAGAAATATCACTAAGTTTTACTCAGCGTATGATTTTGTTTTTCTGTGCACAGGTTAGGTACTTCACTTTTGATCGCCGATTCAACATCCAACAACGATCCCGAACTCAAATGTGGTGATGTTTGTCTTTTGTGTTGGCATGTACCTAGGATGCCTAGATAATAGTTATTTTGTGGATGGATTGTAAATGAGGTTATAAGTGTAATGTTGGTTTAGTATTTATGTAAGCATGTGTTTGTGTTTGAAGCCATAGTATGGTATGGTGAATTGAAGCAATGCTTGATATATGCATGTTAATGATGAATTATATTATGATTTTTTTTAAATGTTTGAAAATGAATTATTTAGATTACAGTTACTCAATAATACTTTGAAACCCAATTTCAGCGATGGATATGGGTTAGGGGTGTTACAACTGTGTTTGTGAAAATTAGACCCATGTTAGTTTTGATTTGGCAGTGCACAAGTCGAAGGCTAGAAGTCTTCCAAATTCTAAGCACAAATTCAACTAAGCTAATTCTCTGCATAGTTCAAGATAGGCTCGTGGCGGGCTTTGGCAAAGATGATGTTGTGAGAATTCGTGTCAAGGTGAAAATTGTTAGAGTTGTGTGACCCAAATTCTAAGAGATTGCTTGCAAGTCAAGTTAAACAAAATATATTTTCTTTCTAGAAGATTTAGTATTTATTAGTACAATATATTTAGCATTTATTACCATAATTTATTTGACCTATGAATTTAGCCTATAAATTCATAACACTTAGAAAAAAAACACTCATTGTACTATTCATTGAAAGATTAGAACTCATAACACTTTTGAAGAATTTTGTGTTTATGTTTTGAGGGTTCTTTGTTTTCAGGTTCCGAGATTTAGTTTTTATCTCCATCTCTTGTACTATTCATTCTTTTTCCATTATAGTTAAATTATCTTTGCCCGTGATTTTTTTATCTTCTTTGGAGGGGTTTTTCCACATTAAATTTGTGTGTTCAATTTCTCAATTTCTTTCGTTATTTTTGTAGTGACCCGTTTTTAGTGTTGTGAGGAGTAAAGTTTTCGAGACTACAAATTTTGGCTAGTGAGTCAATATATATTAATTATTTAGTATTTATATGTTATTACAAATATTGTATAAAAATTTGGTGGTGAAATTTTAAAGTTCAAATAATTAATTAAGTAAAAAGGGACTAAAGTGTAATAGATGTAAAAGTTGAAATTTATTAGAAAATATGTTAAACAGTTATAAAAAAAATTATGGGACTTAGTGGGTAATAATACCAGAGCTTTGGTTAGTGGATGTTTATGGAATGGGTTTTTTATGGGCATCGAAACCATCAAATAAAAAAATTCCTACAATAAAATAACTCTAAACAGTAGTAAAGAGTAGTAGGGTCGAGTCTACAGGGATTGGTAATTATGATAAGCTTTCGTGTTTTTTTTGTGAACATAATTTTTTTCGTGTCGGTAATCATGGAAATAGTCGTGCCCATGACTCCAAACGAACCTGCTGGAAAATAAATTAAATAAATAAGGAGAGTTGAAAATGTCCAGAAATTAAATAATTGAGATAGCAGAAATAAGCAATTAAAGAAATCAAAAGTAAAAATAAATTAGAAAATGAATTTGGATTTTGCAAATAGAATTATAAAGCCTTAGCCCTAGACTCGGTGAAGTTCGGTCTCTGGATCAATCCTTGAAAATGGGTTTTTTCTTCCAAACAATAAGCTCGTTATAGCGACTAAGAACGTCCTAACCACCAATTTTTCCTCTCGTAGTTGATTTTGGTATGCCCTGCAACCCAACCCTTACTGATTATCCAACCACAATACACGAATTTGGGGTTCAAGACTTCGACAGCCTTGCATTTTGAAGAACCCAAATCGGATTAATTGCCTCAACCACGCGGGATGTTTAAATCTGATCATTATCTCCCTTGATTTGTTCGCGAAAATCTGAATACTGTATGGTTGACTCGTCTCTCCAACTGTCCACCAAAACGACTCCAACCCAACGCGCTTTTTGAATTGAAATCGAGTTAACTTTAAGGGAAGAATTTGTCAATCCCGATATTTTAGAGAGATGATGAATATCGATTTGAAGGATTTTTAGTGCTGATACATTTCTCACGATTCCTGACCGAAAAGAATACCGACCTAAGGCTAATTTGAATTTAATAAAGCATGAAATTAATCATGCTTTGGTTAGTTATGGAAGTGGATTTGAATGGAAATGGTGGTAGATGAAAGGAGAAGGGCTTGAGAAACAATTAAGCTAAACTATTGAAATGGAAACAAAAGTTGGCAGAATGCCTGCACTCTTTCACGCAAAGTAAGAAAGAAAATAAATTGATTTTTTTATTCAATTGCTAGAAAAATCAAGGTGTATTTTTTCAAGTCCACCATACCACCTATTTATACATAAACCAAATGCTAAAATTAGGCTAGTCCCACCTACCCACTAATTAAATGAAATAAGTATTAGATTTTTTTTTCTAATTTTGGCTTTTAAAAAGTCAAAAATCTTATCAGCTCCTAAATGTCTCCATATTTCTGATTTGACCCCTCTTTTATTTCTCATCCTTCAATTTAATCCTTTTCTGCTTGTTTTCAAATTAAAGCATCCGAATTTCATTCCTAGCAAGATTTAAACATAAAATTTACCAATTAGTAGAAAGTAATTCAAGAACAAGTTGATTTGAGTACGTAAAGTATGCAAAATAAATATGCTATCAAATCCCCCTATTTAGCCTATGTTTGTCCTCAAGCATACTGTACGTTCCTTCATTAGAAATTATTCAGTAACTTATCAAAAATCAAGCCTCTTTTCTACAACCATGACCAATGCAAACAATTTAGCTGAAAAAAATGAATAAGTGCTCAAATACTTAGTTTAAAATAAGTACTTAAATACTTAGTTTGATCTCTATAAAAATCAAACATGCAAATTAAATCATTTCACTAAATTGAGTTTGAACCAAAATTTGCAATGTATTATTCTTAGTTAATTATGTAGTAAATTTGGGACATAGTCAAACCTTTTTACGCGAATTAGGTTGACAATCCAAGCACCCTACTCCAGTTACTCAAATTGACATGTCTCCAAGTAGACTCTTTTTCCCTACTCATGGAAACTCGATTAGTGGAATGTTTGAAAGTTTTCAGTTCGTCACTTGAACCTTTTTACACAAGATGAGATGATAACCCAAACACCTCTCCTAGTTATTAAATTCGGTCACTTTTCTGAAATCTTCACTCATAACTTAAGCCATCAACGAAGTTGTATTTCTTCTGTTCTTCTTTTCTTTTTTGAATTTATTTATTTACACACAAATACAATATTCTTACCAAGCAATTATAAGCAATCAATTTTCATGAAACAATCTAATTACATATATCAACTTTAAAACACACATGTCGATTAAACTAGATATTTGACCAGTTTAATTCAAGATTCACCCAACTATCTAAATTGACTAAGTAATGGAATTAGAGGCTTAATGTCAAATAAATTAATGAATAATCTAGCATGGGAACTAATACATGCGAATGAGAAACATGCAGCAAAAGAGATTCAAACATGCACAGTTACTAATCCAATCCCCCCACTTAACCTATACTTGTCTTCAATAATATATTATATGAATAAAATTTTAGTAAAGAGAAAGCTTAAGTATACTCCCCATGTGTATCTAACGTCGTTTTCGATATTGGGAGTGACTACTTTGCAAGATATCGAGAATCGTAGAAACTTAGGTTTCCATTATTTCAAGTCAAGCTTCAATCTGGCTTAAATGTGCGTCTATAGGTGAAGGGGGCTGCTCTTCTTGCTCCATTATAGTAAAATTGGGACGTTGGCGAAAGACCGTATTACTGGAAGCAGTTCATGTACTTGGAGGAACAAAATAACACGTAATAGGGGTGCTGGAAAGCAAACCCATTGAATCCAAACAATACTCATCTAGATTATCCATAGTATATGCACATGTTAAGGATGATAAATCAAATTCAGAGGGAAAAAGTTGAGAGGTTAAAATTGTAATATATGGGCCAAGGATTAGTGGTCGATTATAGCATAAAAGACCATGAAAGTTTCGTGCAAACCAATATCATAAATTAACTTTAAATCCATAATGCATACACTACAAAAAGAACAATTCTGTTTTAGTTAAAATAGATTACGAATCATTTCGACTTGAATAGCTAAAAGCTAAAAACCAATGAATATATCTCAAAACAGGTTCATGCACCAACAAGTCCTTAGAGATATTGGGATTAAAAGTTTATTCCTGGAATGAGTTAAATTAGAATAAATAGCTTTAGCATCAAAATCACTTGTTATATCCAAAAATGTAGCATGCTAAGAATCGCTTTGAACATCGTTAGGGCCAATGAAACCTATGGCGACATTAAGATCTGAAATCGACATGCTAAAGTCTTTACTAAGCAATCAAAAATAGACAACATCTTGAGTTTCAACAGTTCACAGTGCATTGATATTGAAGCCAAATGTTGTGTAGAACTTATAATCTAGTTCATAATATGCAATACATTTCCAACCAATAGCTTCAAAACAGTTCAACACAACATCATGTATATTTAACATATCAAGGGTGTAAAGATCAATTTGCTTAAAGATCGGGAGTGGATGTTGTAGAATGTTATCGTATCTTGCATGATGCTTTGAGGTTGTAAAGTTCAGAGACCCTCGTAATCATCCTTCGATAGGAGTAGTGTAGGTACAAACTCGCCTATTACGTTGACCGTCTCGGGATGGTTAAAAAATTTCGTTAGACGAGTCGCGTGGTGGACTTGAATTTCTAGCAGCGTCAGTATTGCTATGTGGAGGCGTCACTAGCGCATTAGTTGGTGGTCGATGTGTTCGAGTTGTGGATGATCATGTTCGGCATTGAAAAACAAGCTCATTTCTAGTCGAAGGACCTTCGCCATGGTCGTTAGAAGTCCCTGCCTCATCCGAACAACCTACATAGTATGTTAGTAAAGGTAAAACAAGTTGTAAGTTATGAAATCGACCATTCGAAAGTAGCGGGATTGCTGTGCGTGTAACATCCCAAAATAGGGTCTAAACAGAATAGTGGTTGTGAAACCACGAATCCGAGATAGAAAAGTTTATTCCGATTAATTTTTATAATTTACCGAGTGATTAGATGCATGTATTAGAGTATCGATGGAAAATTTTATAGTAGCATGCTTAATTTACCTACTGGGGCTTAATTGCAAAAGTTGATAAATATGAGTTTTAGTTGCTAAAGGATTAAATTAAAGAGTATAATTGAAGTAGAGGTCCTTAAATGGTAATTAGACCATTAGGTTTTCATGGACAAAAATGACATATATAGATAAAAATAACTAAAGTTATAATGAATGGTATTTTAGTCATTTGGTAATTAAAAGATTAAAAAGGGAAAAAGATGGCAAAATGTGCCTATCTTCTTCATTAGGCCAAAATTTCAAGGGTTCTTCATAGCTAGGGTTTTTTCAAGCTTCCAAGCTTCATAGTAACTGAATTCAAGCCCCATTTTTAATGTTCTTTATGTTGAAGTCTTAGTAAATTGATTTAGTTTATTCTAGCAATAATTTAACCTACGGTTCATATTTGGAAAAATACCCATAGGTGAAATGTGTTTATTTTGATGTTTTATGGTAGAATATGAAGCTTGAAATTATGTTAAATGACTTGAGCTAAGCGATTTTAAGCGAAAAAGAGTAAAACGACATAATCGGTAAAAATACCTAATAGTCAGAAGTACATGTTAGAGTGAGAATTTGATGTTGCCGTAGGTAAATAAATGATCAGCATGTCATAAAACATAAGAATTAGGGATAAAGTTTCATTTTCGAGTCTTGAGGCAAAAGTGTAAATATATAAAAGTTTAGGGGAAAAATCATAATTTTTCCAAAGTTAGAGTTAAGGAATGTTTTGATAAATGTGAATATTAAATAAGTTAAACTTGCTATTATAGATCAAGGAGAACGAAATTCGGGGTTAGACCGAGGAAAAAAAAGGTTGAGGACTAAATCAAAATATTTGATCGTATTTTGTATCAAGGTAAGTTTGCGGTAAATAAATGCAATGTTTTATTATTTATAATTAATGATGTTATTTTTCAGCATCTATATATTTAATTTGTAAATTTATTCCTTGATGATTTAAGCAAGAATTGACGGAGAAATGATGAACCTTAGGAATGTGTAGGATACAAATGTCATGACATTAGGGTTTAAGGATACCAAGTAAGACCATGCCAAGGCATGGCATTGGTAAGTTTTAAAAGGCAAGGAAATCATGTAAGACCATGTCAAGACATGGCATTGATAAACTACGATAAGGCAAAGATCCCATGTAAGACCATGCCAAGGTATGGCAATGGTGAGTTCATAAGGAAAGGATACCATGTAAGACCATGTCAAGACATGGAAATGGTAACTTCAAAAAGGAAAGGTACTCGTGTATCCTTAGTATTCCAAGTGGTTCAACGAAAAATTTAAAGAGTGTACCAAAGGGAAGGTAAGATAAGTCCATGTTCGAAAGGTTTAGGTTATCTTGATAATTCATTTAGAATGTTGTTATTTATTTACATGCAAACTTACTAAGCTTTATACTTACTCCCTTTCTTTTCTCTCTTTTTTATAGTATGGCAAAGCCAACTCGGAAAATCTTAAGGACGTCAGAGTTCGCCTCACACTATCAACAAGTTATCTTGGTTTTCTGTGACTAGAAATACTTTAAGTTATGGCATATATAGGGACTTGGCTATTTTGTGTGTATGTCCTTATGATATGATTAAAGAATGGCATGTGAATACTTGGTAATGATTAGCTTATGATATAGCTAAATAAGAACATGTTTTGGTATTATGTATGCCTAAATGATGTTTGATGCAAAGAAATTATGGAGGAGTAAGAGTTGGCCATGGAACAGTTAGGAAACAATAGTAGTGACGTGGTTTTAAAAAATCATTAAAAATTTTAGAAATGAAATTAAATGGTGAATGAGATATATAATTAAATTTTGTTGAGTCTATTTTCTTAGGAAAGAAACAGAGCAAGCAAAGGAAGTCTATATTCTGAGATAATTTAATTTTTGTAAGACTGGTTCAGAGTGATTTCGTGATCCCCTGTTCCAACTTTGAAAAATAACTAGAAATTGTAAAAAAATAATTATAAGTCATAGTTTATATGTCTAGATTCCTTAGTGAGTATATTTTCATTAGAAACAAATGTAAACATTATCCGAATTCTGTATAATAAGATAATCAATTTTTAGTGAAGAGAGGTTAGGTCCGCTAAACTGCAAGACAGGGGAATCTTTAATGAATAAACTGTACTAATTGGACAAACCAAAAATTCTAGAAAAATTGTGGTAAGAATATATATGAGTCTAGTTTTGGAAAAAAATTTACGGATTTAAATTTCGAGTTTTTTAACTCAATTTATAATTAATTTAGTGACTATTACATAGATGGATAGTTTTATTATGAAGAATAAAATAAGTTGTTTTGATTTGTGTAAGTAAGTGGAAAATTTTTAATGTTCCCGATTTGGTCCCGAACTGTTCCAATTGCACGTTTTAGGGCCTCGAAGACCCTTTTTATGGATTTATTGGATGAATGAGAGTGAATTAATTTTAAAAAAATTTTATGCCTCGAACAAGTAAGATAAGTCTGGTAATGCCTCGTGCTCGACTCTGGCGACGGTCTCGGGTATGGGGTGTAGGGCGTCGTCAACGACAATTTCTAATAGGCCCGATCATTTGTCTTGTAGGGCGTGGAGATAGATCCGATTTTTCATTTTCTAAATCAATGACAGAAGGCGCTAAAAATTAGTTTCGTCCGCAATTAAGAGAAGTCGGGAACCTATCGACTGCTCGGTTCCTAGTTCAAACCATGGTCTGCGTATGGGCTTGAGGAACAAATGGCATTTGTTTACAGTTGCTCATGGCGGTGATTTCATGGTGGTTGACGTTTGGGGGTAGGTGGGTATTGTTGAAAAGAGAAAAAAGAAAAAGAAAAAGAAATATGAGAGGTGAATGGTGAACGGTGAATGGTGAGTGGTGAACGGTGGTGTTTGGGGAAAAAGAAAAGCTGATCGGCGATGATAGAAACGGTGAGACCGCGACAGTTTCATGGGGTCTAAGATCAATGGCGGCAAAGAAGGAATAAAATGAGTGATAGTGCTTGCGAATTAGCGCCGTTTGGTGTTGTTCTTGTACGGTGGTGCAAGAAAAGAAGAAAAAGGGAGAAGAATCAGCGACCGATCGGTGCTAGGCGGTGTCTAAAGATGGTGCCGGCATGATGGTATTAATGGGGGTTAGGGTTTTTATTGAGAAGATAATAAGAAGAAACAGAAAGGGAGAGGTAGGGTGAGGGGCTTGGGGGTTTTTTTTCTTCTTCTTTTTTTCATTTTGGCTCTTTTCCCTCTTTTTTCTTGGCTCATTATTGGTTGTTTAGCCCATTTTCTTTTTCTTATTTTTTCTTTTTGGGTTTCATTGGCCTTGTTTGGGTTTTGGGTAATTGGGTTTGTTTTGGGTATGGGATAGGTAGGTTAAATGGTTTTGGGGTTATTATTTGGGTTAGGGGATTGGTTATTATTTGGGTTAGGGGTGTTGGGTTTTTTTGTAGGAAAATAGATGAGAACACTTAACATGGCGCACCTACGCCACGAACGGTATTCGATTTTCGAAAAATTGTCAACCTTCGCCACATTCTTGGAAAATAACACATTAAATGGATTAAATAATAATTTATTTATTTCCAATCTAAATTAGACTAAAATTGAAAATTAAAAAAATTAAAAAAAATTTGGGATGCTCCCAAAAAGCTCTTTTGTTTAACGTCGTTAGCTCGATGACCTGGAAGTTTATTCAATTGGCTCTTCAAGGATTAATTCCTCAACCATGTGGACCTGAAAATTTTCGTAGAAAGGCTTCAAACGCTGTCCATTGACTTTGAAGATTTTTTCGGATTCTTCACTTTTGACTTCGACTACATTATGTGAAAATATGTGAGTAATAACAAAAGACCCTAACCACTTAGTTCGAACCTTACCTGCAAAGATTCTTAGTGTAGGGTCATAAAGTAATACTTTCTGCCCTACCACAAATTGTATAGGTTATCTTTTGACTATGGTATGCCTTGATTTTATCTATATAAATTTGGGCACTTTCATACACTTCTCGTCGAACTCCATGCTGCATTGCTTAACTGCCCAAAACGCCTCGTGTTCTAATTCTACAGGAAGATGACATGGTTTACCAAATATAAGTTGATAATGAGACATACCTATGGATCCCTTATAAGTTGTGCGGTACGCCCTTAAGGTATCATTTAGTCGCAAACTTCAATCTTTCCTATCTGGCTTAACGATCTTTTCCAAAATCAATTTGATCTCTCGATTTGATACTTCTGCTTGACCATTTGATGAGGGTGATAAGCCATAGCAACTCGTTGCACTACCCCATATTTTTTTCAAAAGTGTGTCGATTACCTTATTGCAGAAATGTGTTCCTCGATCGCTGATCAATGCTCACGGTGTGCCAAATCTGAAAAAAAAATTATAACTCTTTAGAAAATCCACTGCAGTTTTGGCATCAACACAACGAGTGGCTCTAGCTTCCACCCATTTTGATACATAGTCAACTGCAAGTAAAATATAAATGTTACCGAATGATGAGACAAAAGGCCCCATAAAGTCGAGGCCCCATACGTCAAAAATTTCATATACATGTATAGGCGTTAGAGGCATTCCATTTTTTCTGCTCAAATTTCCTACCTTTTGAAACTTTTCACAAGTTTTACAGAATAAATATGCATCACGAAAATTATGTGGCCAATATAGTTCACATTCAGTACTTTGTGTGCAGTTCGTTTAGGGCTAAAATGTCCACCACATGCGTAAGAATGAAAAAAAGATACAATCGATTTTACCTCAACTTCTGCAACGCATCATCGAATTACCTGATTAGAACAATATTTCCAAAGGGAGGGGTCGTCCCCTATATAGTATCGCGATTCTCGTTTAATCTTATCCTTTTCAGAATGTGATAAATTAGAAGAACTTATGCATGTAGCAAGGTAATTCACCATGTCTGTGTACCAAAGAAAAATTTTCTGAGCAGAAAGCAGACTTTCATCCAAGAAATTATCTATAAGAGGTGTGACATCTTTTGATGGGGGTATTTGACTCAGATGGTTAGCTACCAAATTCTCGCGTCCTTTCTTATCCTTTATCTCAAGATCGAACTCTTATAAAATTAATATCCATCTAATAAGCCTTGGCTTTGCTTCGTTTTTCCCGATAAGATATTTAAGAGTTGCATGGTTAGAGAAGACAACAATTTTAGTTCCTAATAGATATGATCAAAACTTTTCCAAAGTAAAGACTATAGCTGGAAATTCTTTTTCAGTGGTCGAGTAATTACTTTGGCCGGCATCCAAGGTCTTAGATGCATATGAGATAACGTGTGGTTCCTTCTCGATTCTTCGCCCAAGGATTGCCCCTACACTATGGTCACTTGCGTCGCACATGATTTTGAAAAGATAGTTCCAATTTTGTGGCTGAACTATAGGTGCCGAAATAAGTTTATGTTTGAGCATGTCAAACACATCCCTAAATTATTGGTCAAACTCAAACTCTTTCTTCTTCTATAAGAGGTTACAAAGTGGTTGTGCAATTTTTGAAAAATCTCTAATGAACCGCTTGTAGAAACCTGTATGACCAAGAAAAGAATAGATCTCCCTCACAGTTGTGAGGTATGAATGTGAGTTAATAATATCAATTTTTGTTTTATCAACATAAATTCCTTCAGCAAAAATGATATGGCCTAGAGCTAATCCTTTGTCAACATAAAATGACATTTCTCATAATTTAGGACGAGGTCAAATTCTAGGAACCTTTCTAAAATTTTAGCAAGATTTGACAAACACACATCAAAAGATTCACCGTACAAAGTAAAGTTGTCCATAAATACCTCAATTATTTGCTCGACATAGTCGAAACATATACTTACTATACACCTTTGGAACGTGGCTAGTGCATTGCATAGTCCAAATGGCATCCGTCTATAGGTGAATGTACCAAAGGTACACATAAGCACCGTCTTCTCTTGATCCTCCGGTGCCACTGGAATCTGGAAA
This sequence comes from Gossypium hirsutum, assembly GCF_007990345.1. Lineage (NCBI taxonomy): Eukaryota > Viridiplantae > Streptophyta > Magnoliopsida > Malvales > Malvaceae > Gossypium > Gossypium hirsutum. Next base: position 51,416,672 of record NC_053426.1, on the reverse strand, counting down.
AAAAACTTGAGTAACCATCAGGACAGTAATAATGAGATTTTCCAGCTTGATGTTCTAGCGTCTGGTCAATAAAAGGAATGGAAAGTGATCTTTCCGAGTTAAAGAGTTTTACCTGAATTTTTTCGTAATTGCAGTGCCTCCATATGAACAACTGTTTGGCGAACAAACTCCACGATCGTCATCCATTCATCATGATATTCAAAATGTAATTCAGTTAAAGGCTCAAGTATATCAATATTAAAAACATTAGTAATCATGCTGGGACAGTTCATGGCCTCATAAATGTCAAATTTCACCATTTCTCCATCAAACTCCATAGTGAGGATCCTACTTCGTACCTCAATCTTCATTTATGCGGTACTAAAAAATGGTCTCCCAAGTAGTATATCAAAAGAATTGGCTGAATTATCGTCCTCTATGTCGATAATGTAGAAATCTATAGGAAAAATTAGTTCGTTTACCTTAACAAGAACATCCTCTAGCACCCCCTTTGGATGCACTATCGACCTATCTACAAGCTGAATGAATACACCTGTTTCTTTTAAAGGATCCGCATTTAGTAGTTTATAAATAGACAGAGGCATAATATTAATAAACGCACCTAAGTCGCACATAAATTTTTTAATACTGACACTACCTATTTGGCAAGATATGGAAAATATACCTTGTCCTTACATTTAGGTGGTTTTTTTCCTTTGTAAAATGGCAGAGATATTTTCTTCGACACTCACCTTTTCATTGTCTAGGAGCTTCTTCTTACGTGCATAATTCTTTTAAGAAATTTGCATACTGTGGAATTTGCTTAACCGTATCAGGAAGAGGGATGTTTATTTCTACCTTTCAAAAATTTTCAAGGATTTCATTCTCTTCTCACTCCTTTTTGTATCAGACAATTCTTCCAGAAAATAGAGAAGGTACTGCAAATGATTTTTGTGGTGCTGTCTCTATTGGAGCCTCTGAGTAAATTTTCTTCTTGTATTGACCAGTGTCGTGGGCACGACTTGTGCCAGGTACGAGGGTTCCAAAACCTTTCCACTTCTTAATGTCATATTGCACTATTTCTTCCGAAGATGATTTTTGAGGTGGTAATTGTTGATTTAGAAGCGACCTTTGTTGGTATGGTTGATTGAATCGAGGATTCGACCCATAACTCAAATTGGAATAATCTTTCTACCCCACATTATAAGTGTTCGGATATGGATCATATCACATTTGGGGTGGCCCTGGAAAGTTTTTGATAACATTTTCTTGTTCTGTTGAACCCTCATGTAAAATGGGACATAATGTAACGCCCCAATTTTCGGGAATTCTGTGAATGTTGGCATAGATTTAATTATGTTATTGGGCCTCTAGAAGGCCCAAGCTTAAGATAGAACCCGATAATTTTAGTTAATTTTTGTTCCATAAGAAAAAAAGGGGTGAAATTATGAAATAGAACCTATGTGAAAATGTTTGAAAATGCTATAGGCTAAATTGAAGTGGCCAAATAAATAGGAGTGCAAAATAGGAGGATTTGCATGACAAACCTCCCATTTTACATGAAGTGGCCAGCCATCATGTTGTTGTAGACAATATGAGCACTTGATATCCATAATTCATGGTACAAATTGATAATGGGTTAGGTAAATGTTCCATGATAATGGATTAGGTAAATATTCCATGATAACGGGTTGGGTAAATGTTCCATGATAATTGTTTAGGTAAATGTTCCATGATGGGCATTTCATGTCTTTTGTATTAAAGAATTAAATGGATGAAATATGAAATTTTATTAAAAGAAAAAGGGGTGAAAAGAACAAAGTTTTGTCCATCTTTGTTCATCATAGCCTAAAGTTAGAGAAGAGAAAGGAGAGGAGAAAGCTCTTAATGTTTGGTCACTTGGGGAAGAAAATTGAAGGTAAGTTCATGGTAGTTTGCTTCTATCTTGATGTTCATGAGTTCTTCTTGATTCTGCCTTAACTCTTGAAGCATATTTTGGTTTTTAGTTGTGTTGTGAGCATTTAGTCATGAATTAAAATGAAGGAAATGTTTGTTGTTTCATGTTCTTTTGATGAAAAATGGAAGATAGGTGAAGTTGAGCCAAACAAATAAGCATGCATGTGCCTTAGATGCTAAGGGGAAAAATCGGCTAACATGTTGTGCTTTAAAATGATGAAATGGAGATTATAATTAAGTAAAATCATAGATATGTGATGATTGATTGGTGATATACATGTTTAAATAACAAGCATGCAAGTTAGGTGTGAAAGAGTGATTTGGTAATAAATCTGCTTGGGACAGCAGCAGTAACTTGACTTTGGAAAATCACCATAAATTGTGGGAGATAAGTTAGAAGCTTCATAAATTATGTAATTAAAGCTTAATGAGTCTAGTTTAAAATGGAATAAACAAGAACATATTTTGAATTATGTACAATGAGAAATTTGATTCGTAATGAAGAGTGGTCAGATTAGTCAAACAGTGAAACATGGGAAACTTTAAGAAAAATCTGGTATTGATTGGCCATACCAAAAATTCTGAAAATTTTATGGATAGAATATATATGAGTCTATTTTCAGAGAAAATTAACGGAACTTGATTTGGAGTTTCGTAGCTCCAGTTATAAATAATTTAGTGACTGTTGCTCAGGAAGACAGCTTGCAGTGAAATTATGATTATGTGGTAAACATTGACAAAATTTTTTTAATGAGTTGCTTATTGTTTTCTTATAAGCTTACTATGATCTGTAGGTGTGGTTGGCCAAATATTGTAAGGGGTTAATACGTAGTTTGTATTTGAATAGTTAGATTAACGTGTTAGTAATCCAATTGTAGGCGGTTCGTGTGTGGATCTCGTCAGCATATCATCGCAAACAAGTGTGTAACTAACACCCTCTTTCTTAGTCTGGATCGGCAAAAGTCGAAAAGCCGAAATGCCGAAAACCGGTATTTTGTAGATTTGCGAGTGTGCGAATGCTCGTGAGGTAAATCGATTAATGTTTTTGGTAAGCTGCAAAATTTGGACCGCAAACTGCATGATTTCTGTGCCCTCGATATTTTTGGGCTTAATGGGCCAAAATTGGAATGATGGGCCAACGGGCCCAATTCGGTAAGAACTCTCGGTACGTGATTCTGTTAGTACGTGAAAAGTAGGAATATGCATGAAAAACCCTAAAATAGATAAATTACTGAAATACCTTTAAAAGTGGAAAATTTACAGTTTTACCCATAGTAGATAAATTACCGAAATACCTCTAGGGTTAAGTTGACCTAAATGCATGTTTGACTGTTGTTATTTACTGCATGCCATGTTGTTATTATCTGATGCATGGGATTGGGATATTGACGGAGGAAGTACTGAAAGTGGCTTATCCACGTACTGGAGGCTTTGCCTCAATTTACTGTTAACTGAGCAGCAAGGCTGCAACTGTGGAGTGTTGGGCTGGGTGGGTTGAGGTATTCCCCACATGGAGTGTAGGGCTGGTACGGGTGGAGTGTAGTGGTTGGTGGGTTGAGTAGTCTCCCCAAATGGGCTTGCATATGTTATTGATGTTGCATGTATTTTGAAATGGGCCTATGGGCCATACTGTTATCTGAATAAGGGGCTAAGGCCCAGTTTATTGTAATCTGAAAAGGGCTCTGGTCCAGTACCACTGTTACCTGAATGGGCTTAGGCCCAATAGGCTTGAGCTGACTTGGGCTTTGAATGGGTTTTCCTTACACACTGAGTTTCCCCAAACTCACCATTTTTATTTTCCTCCACGCAGGTAATCCCCAACCATAGTGGGCTTGGAGCTGTGAGGGAATTCGGAGTGGCCACCCGTTCTGAAAGTTTGATTTTCTTCTGGTGAATTGGACATCCTTTTATTTACGTTTGAAGTTTTGGGTTTTTAAATGTAATAAGGCCGCTTAATTATTCTTGATGGTTTTAATATGTATTACTAAGATAGGTATTACTTATTTTAACTGTTGAAATTGGATAGCTTTAGGGCGCATTTTCAAAAAAAAAAAACACAAATTGATTTCAAAATAACTCGACAACAAGCAAAGCTTTCGCAATGAAAGTATTTTCCAAAATTAATCACTTTTCCTAAGAATGACTTAATCAAATCGGTTTCCTAGAAATATACATGACGTTAAGGTGTGGTAATGGCGGTGTGCATGTCTAGGATTGGATCCAAAGGGAGCTTGGTACTTAAGTAGTCCGATAGACTCACCTCCTCTTTTTTGGTTTCCTACCTGGTGCACAGCTTCCATTCACTTTAACCTATAATGAAATTATCTTTTGAAACACTAAGTAGGTTTTTCTGGATCAACAATATAAAATGTTTTGAACGCTTCGATATGGCATGTCGGATCCGGCCATAACGTCTGGGCCGGGTTTGGGGTGTTACACATAAATCCGTTTGGTCGTCTAGTTTAGCTCAAATTCCACACAACCATGCTGGCCAAATTTTATTTGTAAGAACATTTTGGACAACATTAGTAAGCTTATCAATTTTATCTTTTAGTGATAGAGAACTTAACCCTTAAACACATCTCGTGGGTTTTGTAGTTGGTTAGAATTATTTAGAGTTCACAGCCATGGTTGAAATTAACTCTCTTGCCCTCTTAGGTGTCATATTAACAAGTGCCCCTCTACTAGTAGCATGTTTCCATTGGGAGTAACCCTTTATAGAAATACTGCAAGAGTGACTGTTCAGTCAAGCCATGTTGTGGGCAACTTGCACATAGCTTTTTGTATCGCTCCCAATAATCGTAGAGCGATTTAGTCTTCCTTTGTCGATTTCCTACAATGTCCCTCCTTAATTCAGCTACTCAAGCTGTTGGAAAAAACATGTCAAGAAATAAACAAGACATGTTAGGCCATGTATTGATAGATCCTTGAGGTAAATAAAATAGCCATTCTTTAGTAGAGTCAACTAACAGGAAAGGAAAGGAACGAAGTTTAATTTGATCCTCGATTACTCTCTAAGGTTTCATGCTTGTGCAAACCATATGAAATTCCTTGAGATGGGTATACGGATTTTCATTTTGTAATCTGCGGAAGGTGGACAATAGATAAATCAGGCTTGATTTTAACTCGAATGATGTTTTTTCCATCGGATAAGTTATACATAGGGGTTGTTGTTCATCTGGGGCTGCTAGAGTTGGGGTATAGTTTGCGATGCCATCTCGTTTGGTTTATCGAATGAGAAAATGTCATGGTGTAAGATATGTTTTCGAACTCGAGATGTGGTCATTTACCGCGTCGAATGGCTTCTCATTGTAGTTTTCAAGCCAACTTCTCTATTTCTGGTTTAAATTCTAGAGACCCCGATTCTGATCTGATCATAAGGAAAGCAAACAAAAGTTAGAAAAAAAATATTTCCAATCATCGACAATGGCACCAAAATTTTATGGGCGTCGAAACCACCCAAAAAAAATTCCTACAATAAAATAACTCTAAAAAGTAGTAAAGAGTACTAGGGTCGAGTCCACAGGGATTGGTAATTATGATCAACTTTCGTGTTTTTCTTGTGAACAAAAATTCTGTCTTGTCGATAATCTTGGTAATAGTCGTGCCCACAACTCCAAAAGAACATGCGAAAAAATAAATTAAATAAATTAAGGGAGTTGGAAATGTCTAGAAATTAAATAATTGAGATAGTAGAAATAAAAAATTAAAGAAATCGAAAGTAAAAAAAATTAGAAAATGAATTTGGAAAAATAAATTAGAAAATGAATTCGAAATTTGCAAAAAAAATTATAAAGCCTTAGCCTTAGACTTAGTGAAGTCCAGTCTCTGAATCAATCCTTGAAAATGAGTCTTCTCCTCCAAACAATAAGCTGGTTATAGCGGCTAAGAAAGTTCTAACCACCAATTCTTCCTTTCGTAGTTGATTCCAGTATGCCCTGCAAACCAACCCTTACCAATTATCTAACCGCGGTTCACATGTTGGTGATTCAAAACTTCGGTAGCTTTGCATTTTGAAGAACCCAACTAGGATTAATGGCCTCAACTGCATAGGACGTTTACATTTGATCATTATATCCCTTGATTTGTTTACGAAAATCTGAATATAGCACGACCGACTCATCTCTCCAATTTTCTGTCAAAATGACTCCAGCCCAATACGCTTTTTGAATTGAAATCAAGTTAACTTTAAGGGATTAATTTGTCAGTCTCGATATTCCGAAGAGATGATGAATACCAATTTGAATATTTTTAGTGCGGATATATTTTTTGTGATTCCTGACCGGAATGAATACAGGCCTAAAGCTAATTTAAATTTAGTGAAGCATGAAATTAATCATGCTTTGGTTGGTTATGGAAGTGAATTTGAATGGAAATGGTGACAATTTAAAAGGGAAGGGTTTGGGAAACAATTAAGCCAAAATATTGAAATGAAAACAAAAGTTGGCAGAATGCTTGCACTCTTTCACACAAAGTAAGAAATAAAATAAATTGATTTTTTTCTATTCAATTGCCTGGCAAATCAAGGTGTATTTTTTCAAGTCCATCATGTTACATATTTGTACATAAACCATATGCTAAAATTTGGCTAGTCTCACCTACCTACTAATTACATGAAATAAATATCATATTTCTTTTCTAATTTTGGGTTTTACAAAGTCAAAAATCTTATCAGCCCCTAAATGTCTCTATATTTTTTATTCGACCCCTCTTCAATTGATCATCCTTCAATTTAATCCTTTTCTGCTTGTTTTCAAATTAAAGCATCTGAATTACATTCTTTATAGATTTAAACATAAAATTCACCAATTAGAAGAAATTAATTCAAGAATAAGTTGATATGCAAAATAAATATGCTATTAGTTTTGTTGTAAATTTAAAGATTTTTAAATGGTAAATTGTAAATTAAATTAAATTAAATGAAAACAAAATGGAATATTGGTGGACATCTTCTCCAAAAGGAGTTTTATCATCGAAAACACCATAGGAGAGGGCTTGAGCTTTGTTTTGATAAAAAATCCTTGCATGTAAGTGTTTTAACCTCCATTTTTAGTACATTTTATATTTTTTGAATCTTTGAAACTAGACAAAGCTAATATAGGGATTAAATTGTTAAGTTATGTTAAGTTTAGGGACTGGTTTTTTAGATTGTTCGCTGTGCTGGAAATATTGGATGAGCTATGAAGTTTTATTGAATAATTTAGCTACTTTGTGTAGTGATTTTTGTTAGCAAAAATCCTTAGGGAATTAAATGTTATAAGTTATAAATAACATGGTTTAAACTATAGAATTTTGGGTGATTAGGGACTATTTGAGGACTTTATAATTTCGGTTGACAAGAGATTTTGCTTAAAGATGTTAATTGATTAAATGTTGAAGTATGGACTAAATTGAATGAAGTTGAATTGTTAAAGGAAAATATTTGAAAATGATAATTATAGGATGAATTTTTGAGTTAAACATTGTATGATATTTGAATCAATTAATTAAATTAAATTATCATATTTAGATCAAGAGACGAGTTGAGCGGTTGTTAACCGAGGGAAGGAGAATGTCGCCGAGTAATTGATTTCGACCATTGGAAGCTAGTGTAATTTTGGTAAGTTCATAGTTCTTGAACTTGAACTTTATTTATTTACTTTAATTAATTTAATTGTTATTTTAATATCAAAGATTAATTATAAATGTGATTGATTAGTAATTGAAATCAAGAATTATGGAGATATATATATATATATATATATGGATAGGGAATAGATCAAAGAATTAATCATAGTCATTTGATTCAAAAGGTTGAATTATCTTATGAGAGATTGTAAAGATATACATATAGATTAAGTAGGTATTTGTTGATTTTATTCACTAGTGCTGGGCACATTGAAATAGTTGTAATGTTGGTATAACCAACCAGAGCTGGGCACGCATATGATATCGTTGGTTTATTCGGCCAACACTGGGCACAAAACATTGTTGGTTTAACTGACCAGTGCAGGGCACAATTGTTGTCAGTATATTCGACTAGCACTGGGTGTAAAACTTTACTATGGTATATCCATTAGGAACTAAGTGCCACAAATGATATTGTTAGAATTAAGTGACTCAAATTCTTATTTAAATAAAATACGATGGAAAATAAAATAAAAAGTAAAATCCATATAGAGCTAGACTTCTTTTATTTTATTTTAGAATAAGGTTTTTAAACCTTATTAAACTCCATCTATTTTATATTGATTAGGATAAGGTGTTTCAATCCTACTAGAATATGGCTTTACAAGCCTATAAATAGACATAGTCTATTCCTCTTGTATTGATTCAAATTTTCGACATACTGAATTTTCTTTTCCTCTGCCCGTGGTTTTTTTCCCGAAAGGGTTTCCACGTAAAATTTGTGTGTTCTTTATTTTATTTATTTTATTTTATTTTATTTTTCACAGATATGATGTTGATTTTGTAAAATCAATTCCAAGGAATGAGCTTGGCAAAAAAAGTTATATAATGGACGTGTTGAGAATTATTGAATATATGCATTGTAGAATAGTGGTTGGTAATGAACATTACATGTTATAAATACAATAATTATGATTAATAAGTATATGTTTAGCTTTTGGAGTTTAATGAAATTTATTCGATATTTGATTGTCCCCCTACATGGTGGTTAGGTACCTATCTTGATTGTCGTCTCAACATCTAGCGATAATCCTGAACCTAATGTTGGTGATGTACTATTTTTATTTCTTGGCATGTACCTAGGATGTTAGTATTATTAGGAAAGGTCATTTTGTGTATAGCTATTTGATTATGAAAGTGATGTAACTAGAATAGATGTTATGTGAATATGGTAAAGTTTTGTTCTCATGCCAATACCTATGTATATGGTTGATGTTATATGATCTATGAAATTGGCTCTTTTGGAAGTGAACAATTTAAGTTCCTTTGCTTGGGTTGATGTGTGATATGATATGGTAATTATGTAACAACTTATTTTTAGTGAAACCAGAACAGTGGTTTTGGGACCATAATTCTGATGTGGGAATATTTATTTTATTATTATTTTAATGTCTATAGCATGTTAGTATTGTCATATAAAAATTTCGTTAAGAAATTTTATTGTTTGCATGCTTAATTTAGTAAAAAGGACTAAATTAAAAAAGGTGCAAAACTTAAGTTCTATAAGCTAAAGGATCTAATAGCTATGATATTAAATGGTTAGAGGGTGTATGTTGTAATTAAACAATTGATATTATGAGTGGACTTTTTTGGACATTATATATGTTGTTTTTAAAGGCTAATTAAAAGGTTAAATGTGTAATTTAGTAAATAAGGTAAATTAAACTAAAGAAAAATCAATGTATCATCTTCATATTCTCATCTATCACTGAAAATTAACCTAAAAATAGCCATTAAAGAAGCTTAAGCATTTGATCATCTCTCCTTTCTTGCATGTGAGTATTTTTCATCCCGTTTTTAATGATTTCTATGTTTTTGTAGTCGTTGTAACTTAATCTAGCTAGCCCAGGGACTAATTTGCAAAAATGTTAAAATATTTGGGTTTTTCCATGAATGTATTCATATTGTTTTTATGTTTGATGGAAGAAAATGAATCTTTTTTGTTAGATAAACAACTTTTGTAAAGTGAATTTTGTTGAAATTGTCAAATAAGGATTTATTTGTAAAATATGTAACATGTGTGGTTGAAATTATGAAATAATGAAATGTATGAGTTGTTATGGCTGTATATGAATTTCGGCTAGCTTGGGTAGGCATGAAATTGCATGAATTTTTAATTTACGAACTTAATGACTAAATTGTAAAGAAATCAAAACAATAAGGGAAAAAGTATAATTTTGTAACAGTATGATTTTTGGATTGAATGGAATAGAATGATTATTGAAGGGATTGAATTTGATTATTTATATCAAGTTACGCATCATACAGATTTAGATCGAGGGAAAGAAAAAGTGTCAGACTAGTTGATCATATTTCTTCGTTTGTGATCGAGGTAAGTTCGTACATTTAAATGGCATTTTTAATGTGTTTAATTTGAACGCTATTATGTTATATTATCATATTATGTCTCGATGGAAAATCCAATGACGTTCCGATGACTATTGAGCCTCGTTTGAACCTTAGGAATAATATATAGGATAGAAATAACGTGTCATTAGGGTTACCATGTTTTAGGTGCTAGTCTTGAATGTCCTACCGGTGGCTGAGTTCCGACATGTGTTGCGGATACTTGACAACTTGTGTGAGTAGCACCGTTTAGCTACGTTCCGACCGACAGCTTGTGTGAGCAAACCCACTTATGGCTCGAGAGAGAGCATCTATGTAATGGAAAAAGGAAAGAAATGGTTTCAAATATATGTTAGCACACATTGTGTGAGATTCCCGTGTATCCGATATTATTCTAAGTGGTTCAACGAGCATATAAAGAGAAGGAACGATACGTGTTCCGGTTGGCAATGTCATGTGGGTATGAAAGGTATGAGGTGTTGATGATCAAATTGTGTATAGCCATGTTCATGAAAAGTTTGAATGCTTATATGCTATATTCATGAAAGCTATTTTACCGTGTGGTGTATTTTTGCTAAGTTATGTGTTTAATCACTAACTTGTGTTGTTAATGGTGCTTAGGCTTGTGCCCAACTATGTTGGATTATTTCATGTTTATTGTAAGCTTATGCATTGAAATGGTATGCATTGTTTATGATTTACGAACTTACGAAACATTATATGCTTACTTTGTGTTCTTTTCAATATTTTATAGTTAATCGGAGACTCATTCGGGTTGAAAGCTTGTCAGAGACCTATCACACTATCCATCAACTATTTTGGTAGATTTTTTTATGTTTTTAAGTCATGGTTATAATGTTATGTATAGGTGTTTTGTGCTTGAAGAAGTGGCCATTATGTTTGGCTTGTAAATATGGTATTTTTGTTGATGAACTAGTTATCATGTTGGCGTGTATATAGTGGTTTTATGATTGATGATAATTTGACATTTTGGTGCTTTTATGGTTAATGTTGGAATGGTGAAGTTGATGTATGTTTTAGTGCCATTTTGGTACACTTGAGTATGATTTTGGCATGTGGACATGGTGATAGGATTGGTAAGGAAATTAGATGAGAAATGTATAGTTGGATAATACCTAGATTATGCAAATGTTTAAACATGTCTGATGGTTGTGATTGAGGTACCTTTTGGGAATATTGGTTGTATGGACAAATACCATATTGATTTAGCATGATTATGCATGTTTTAGGTACATTTTGAATGCTTGAATATAGGTACACAAGGCTTGTATGGGCAAGCTTGTTTTGGGTGAGAGAATTGGCTTGAAAATGCCCTATTTCTTTTCCACACGGCCTAAGACGTAGACGTGTGTCTCATCTGTGTGTGACACAAGGCCATGCGACACCGCCGTGTGTCCCCTATACGTTTCTAAGGGTTGCAAGTCAAACAGTTATACGTCCTAGCACACGGCCTGGCACACGGGCGTGTGAGGCCATTTTGAGAGTTACACGACCTGAGACACGGTCGTGTCTCCCTACTTCGAATGTTCAATGGTCTGAGACACGGGCGTGTGTCTTAATCGTGTAGTCACACGGCCTAAGCACATGGCCGTGTGACCCCTGCAGTGTGGAAAATTCTAACATTTTCCATGACATTTTATATGTTTCCAATTTAGTCTCGAATCGTTGCTAAAGTGTTTCTAGGACCTCGAGGGATCAAATAAGGGACATTATGTATGAGTTTGATTGATAATTGCCATAGTTTATGAAATGTTTGAAGTCAAATGTTTTAAGCTTTGATTTTTTGGTAATGCTCTGTAACCCTATTCTAGCGAAGGATATGGGTTAGGAGTGTTACAAATTAGGTGAATAGTTCTCAATATACTTATATAAGATGAATGTATGTTTTGGTTATGGCTAAATGCCTTTGTATATGATGACTAAAATGTGGTGTCGATGAGGACACATTGGTTAGGTACTTAGGTTGTATGAAATTGGCTTGTTTTGAGTTGTTGTAAGGTGTTTTTAATGGTATTTAAAGGATGGTTTAAAGCTTTGCTTGGTAGCTAAGATAGATGTAAAATATGTCTTGTTTTGAAAGCAAAATTTGGTCACAAGCTGTCACACAACCGTGTTTCTTATTTGTTTTCAGTGTAGGTGGGTCCACACGGGCACAGAGAGTTACAAGGCCTAGTGACACAGCCGTGTGACCCTATGCTACAAGGTCACAGTGAGTTACACAGCTTGGCCACACAGTCGTGTGATCTTATGTCACACATAGTAGGTTACACAGTCTACATACACGACCATGTTATGAGCCACATGGTCTGGCTCTGTCACACGGTCGTGTGACCCCTGTTTTTAAAATTTTTAACTTTTTCCTAGTTTTTTTTGTTTTTTTTTCGAATTTTAGGACCTTGTAAGCTCGGTTTAAGGCCTGTAAATTCATATCTATTATAAATTGAATATGATTTGTATATTTATAATTATACTTGGATGATTGTTTCTATGCAATGTTAAATGTTTAATATCTCATTGTAACACTCCGTAACTCTGATCCAACGATGGAGACGAGTTTGGGGTGTTACAATTTTTACTTGTTCGTTGGTTAATTGATTCAATCCCCAACAAAAAATGTTTTTAAATTGAAATATAAGAAAATGTCTTATAGAATGTTTAAAGGAAATACAAAATATTACAGATGAAAATGTAAAAACTCTCAAGAACTAAAATAAATCCTAAGCTAAAAGACAGAAAAAATAAAACTCTACTTTAAAAACTAGTTATCAACCTCTTTTTTTCTAAATACTTGAAAAATTCCCAGCATGTATATAAGTGATTTTACACATTTTCCTCCTTTAATGAATCACAATTTTTCTGCAAAGCATTTCAACCTTCCAAAGTTAGGGTCATGACCCTATCTCAAATGTCCTTAGGTTACCTTTTGTAACCATCTCTGATCTCATAAAGTTTCACCATTTTCAAACACAACCTTACGATGCTCTTTCCCTATCCCAGTCTGCACCATGAAGCCTCACCACATGAGTGAACCTCCAAGTCCATACAACTATAACCATTCAATACAAAGCGAACATGAAAAATAAAAGAAAGTAACATAAAAACATAAAATGCTACCTACAAAAGAAAATAGAAGCATAAAAATATTAAAAAAATAGAAAAGAAATTGGAGAAAGAAACTCCTCACTCTCAAACATTTCTGGTTTTAGAGATTTTATAGTTTCACTCAAGGATCCAAATGTTGGAAAGAAAAGCTCAGGGTGGTGAGTTTGTTGGTTATAACTGACTATAACGCCCCTAAAATTTTTGGTGTCATGATTCATACCACATTGGGGATTAAGCTAGATAAATTCCTGAGAACGGGCACTGTGGTAATAAGCTTTTATTTATTAATCCAATGTGACATTAGGAAAGCTCTAAAATTAAGTTAAAACACAGATAGTTAAAATGACTTATAGACTACCTTGTAAAGGAGGGAAAGTTAACATGCTAATGTGGAAGAAAAGGAATGAAATAAAAATGAATCTAAAAAGAATTACGAAAGGAATAGTGAATGCCTTGTAAGGCAATTTAACCATGTTTAAATCAAATTATGGAAGAACTTGAGCAAAGCCATAAACTTCCAATAAATTTTCTAAATGAAATATCCATCATTATATCTTAACTTATTAAGAATTAATAAATTAATTTATAAATAATTAGGAAAGCAAGTGGGCGATAAGACTCTTAACGTTGATAAGCACCAATGAGGCTTAAAATTGATAAAATTGTATTAAGTATTGTAAAAATTAGTGGGAATTTTATCGGGTAGAGTTGACATGATATAGGATAGCAGTACTGCATTTTTGTCATGATTGTATAGTAGGTTGTTTTATATGCTTGGGAGTTACTGTCAGTGCTTTGCACTCAGGAGTTTAGCTGGTTATTGTTTTTCGCTTCACACATACTTGGAACCACTACTATCATTATCATTGACACTTTGCACGTATTTGGAGTGTACATTGGATCAGTCTATCCAACCATGACCTTCACTAGTGTTTACAAATATGCGACATCGTGTCAAATCACTACAATGAACCTTATCGTAGTGTACCATAGAGAACTTAATATCAAAATGTAAATTGAACATATAACTTGTATGTCTAATCAAGTGGTATATCAAATTAATGTTATTGTAAGTTGATGAATCTATAGAGCTATACCGTCTAAGGTTCAAGTATTGTATCTAGACATATTTATGATTTAAATATCACAAAATGCTTTATTGAATAATTTATTGAACTGTACACATTATTGTAAAGTCTCCATATGTTTGATTGATTGAATTGTAAAACGAGGGCTATACCCTAGTGGGTAACAGTTGGCAACTGTCCCCGCCTTGGGAATACTAAGGATTCTGTCACAAATCATTTTTAGTGGTGTTGAAAATAGTTGTTTCGAGACCACAAATCCAACCAATAAGTCTGTAATTAGTATTATTTAATTCATACGAGTGAAATATATTTTTATATTGAATGTTGGATTTAATAATTTTTGCTAATTGAACGAATAGTTTAAGTGGTTTGCTCTTAAAGTCAAGTGGTTTTGGAAAATAAGGGATCGGGATATGATTTCTTTAAACCAAGTTCGTAGATATTTTTACTAAATATACATGGAGCTCTTATATTGGTATGTAAAGGTTCAATTTGTGAATTTTAATGTTTGGTAGTTAATTAAGGAAAAAAGACTAAATTATAAAAGATGTAAAACTTAATCGCTATTGAATTTTATTGATGAAATGGCTTAATTAGTGGATATTTAAGGACTTATGTAATAATTAGGCCATATTGCTATGTGGGTGGATGGTTAAGGCATTTAATTTTAAATTTTAATATGTTAATTTATAAGTTAATTATAATAAGGTAATAAAATAGTAAAATAATAATAACAAAACATCATCTTTCTTAACACTTTTCCCACCAGAATTAGAAATAAGAAACTCCATTAGAAAAGCTTAAGGTTCGGCCAAGCCAAAGTATATGCATGTAAGTAATTTTCCTACCTATTTCTCGTAAATTTTATGTTTTTGAGATGTTGTAGTTTAATCTAGTTAACCCAGGGACTATTTTGTTAAAGATCTTAAAACTTGCCATTAATGAATTTGTAAAATCGTAAATTTTATGTTTTGATAATAAATTGGAATTATAAATTGTTGCAATTAAGTACAGTTGAGAAGGTGATTATTTGGTAGTTGTTGAAAATTTGGGAAATAGGATTTTATGATTTTGAAATGAACTAGTTGTTTGGCAATTTGTGTATGAATGCATTTCTGGAAGTGCCTCTGAATTATTAAATGTGGTAAAATCTGTTAAATGCCTGTTTGAACGTAGTAAACGATTGGGATATGATTGGCATACCAATAGGGTTTGAACTGGTGCTTGTACGGGTTTGCACTTCAGTGCCTCTATTAGCATTTCGATGCCCTCTGTTGTGATATGGTTACTCGAAGACCTGAGTCATGTTACTATAGTTCATTAGGCTATGAAAATTTGTGATTAATGTTAAAATGATTGGACATTTCCAGTGTTTATTCATTAGAAGGCTTGAATCAAAGAATAATTATGCGAGAATGTTTCATTATGGTATTGATGTAATGAAATGTAGATATATATATATATATGAATGATTTGATTGAACCATTGAAGAGCATGAAGTATATGATGAACTATTTAAGTACTAATTTTATGTATTTTTTTTGTAAATGGTTGTCAAGTTTGAGTCGGCTAAGTGTTTTTAGTTTTCAAATGTTTAATTGAGGTAAGTTGATTTGAATATAAGCTATGAACTTACTAAGCTACTTCAGCTTATTTTGTTTGGTTTTGTTTTCTATAGTTAACATTGTGTGAAATTGGTTGGATAGATCAACTTCAAGGCTCACACTAACAAAGTCCTATTTCGGTAGTTTTCGATTTGTTATTTTTAGTTTTATGGCATGTATATAGGGTTTTGAAGCTGATGAATTTAAAGTTCTAGTTGGTTTGTAATGTGGTTAAAGTTGGTATATAATGTTAAGTTTCATGTTTCAAGATCAACTTGTGATGGATGTGGTAAAACTAATTAGGCATATCATATTGATTCTATTTTGTGAGATGACGATTTGTTTTATTTAAGTGGTAAACTTGATTTTGGTATTTGGTGTCTTGAAAGAGTCATTTGTCATTTGATGTCTTCCTTGAAGATTTGTTATTGAAATGGTTATTTTGTTTTGGTAATCTTTTGGAACTTTGGTTAGGATATATTAGCATTAGAAATTTTGATATAAATGGTTTATTGTGGCATATGTTATCTAGGATTTATTTGATGATTGAATAAGGTTATTTGTTGGGTATTGTTTATATTGAAATGTCGTGCTAATGATGGCATATTGGTTAGACGCATAAGTTGAATGTGAATTAGTATATTTTGGCACATTTTTTAATAGGTTAATATGCCTTGGTTTCTAAGAAATTGTAGGTGAATTGGCTTATATTTGAAGGTATTTTTGGGCACACACCGTTTAGGATATGGTTTGTCACACGGCTGTGAGTCCCACACAGTTGCATGACACGACCATGTGGCTTCTTTGATTTTTGGTACAGGTTCATCCATACGACCTCAGAGAGTTACATGGCTTGGCAACACGGCAGTGTGACCTGAGTTACACGGGCACAATGAGTTACACGGTTTGGCCACACGACCATGTTCTTGAGCCACACGTATTGAGCTCTGTCACACGACCGTGTGACCCCTGTTCTCACTTTTCACTCAAAATTTTGTAAAAGTTTCATTTTAATCCAGAATTGTTCCCTGTTTGTTTTAAATGTTCCGTAAGCTCGAATTAGGTTTTTTTATTAAATAGCTCGGAAATAATTATAAATGAATTATTTAGTTATTTTTTATTAAATTGTGAACGATGTTAAAGTTTTCTAGTTGTAATATCTTATAACTTGGACTAGGCAACCGGACTAAGTATAAGGTGTTACATTAGTGGTATCAGAGTTACGATTTAGTCGATTCTAGGACTAACGTAGCATGTATAGAGTTTAGAATATACATGCCACATATACCTATGATAATGTGATGCTTTTGATCCTATCTAACTCTATTTTTCTTATAGATATAAGATGTAGGCTGAATCAAAGCGTGTTATTATGAATGAAGCTTAAAGTAATGTACATGCTTCCAATAAGGAAGCGAGTCAAAGTATGTCAGTTCCACAATCATTCGATAGTGAAATGAAAAATGTCTTTTATGGTATGATGAATTTAGTGATTTTATGAGAGCCAACATGCAGCTCTGTAACCTCCACCCCCGACTATGCTTCCTCCAGCACCCCATGACCTCATAACCCCATACCTGCAATGGTACAATTCGTACAATGATCATTTCAGATATGCACTCCCGCGAACCTCACATCTTATGGCGGGATTACCAGTGCAGGCTAAATCCCCCATTTTATAAACTCATAAGGTGACGTCGAGATTACTAGTCGAGGCTAAATCCCTTATAACTAAAAACACCTTTATTGAGCTCGGAACTGAATTACCAGTCCAAGCTAAATTCAGATCCTAATCGGATTACCTGTCCGGGCTAAATCTAAAATGTACACATATTCTTCGGGAGGCTCGATCGCTCAAGGAACACCTGTTCGGGCTAGATCCTTTTATAAATGAGATCAAAAGACTACCCGTACAGGCTAAATCCTTATTGCAACACATGCAGGACCTCATTACACATGTCAATCATGGTTTATCCATCGAATTCCCTTTTTAACCTCAACCGAGACATTTATCACAATTTATACTTAAACATGCATTTCATAAAATTTCATGTTATTAATAAATGCAATCATCATGCATTCATAAATCATATAATTAGGCACATTGAGTGTTTACTTTAAGTTATCCGAACTTGGTATTCGTTTTAGTGACGTGTTTCAGTTATTCTGAAACCTTTCGTTTTCCTCGATCGACCTCTGGAATTTGTTCCTCGGGGTCTATAACGATAAAAATAGATCATTAACACTCCACATTATACATTTGAAGTCTAAATTCCACCTAGGTCCAAATGACCTTTTTGTCCCTAACCTTTCACATTTTTACGATTTAGTCCCTAGGCTCGTATAATGAAATGCATGCAATTTCTATCTTACTCAAGCCTAGCCAAACACTTTTCCCTCTTATGGTAGACCACATTTTCCATTATTTTCACATTTCTACAACATATTTTTTAACTTTTGCAAAAAGGTCCCTTTAGGGGTTTTTCATGAAAATCACCTAGGAAAAGTTGTTTAACACACTTCAAAATTACATATTCCTCCATAAAACATCAAAATACAAGTAACTCATGCATGGGTAAATTTTTAAGCATGAACCCTAGCATTAAATATGGGTAGAAATAGAGAGAGCAAGCTACCGGGATTTTAAAATTACAAAGAACATTAAAAACGGGCTTGGGAGCATTTACTAATGAGCTTGGAAAGCTTGAAAACCCTAGCTATGGAAACCCTAGAAATTTCGGCAGCATGGAGAAGAAGGATGGCTGATTTTTGGTTCATTTTTCCCATTTTATTTCACTTAAATGCCAAATGACCAAAATGCCCTTAAGCCCTTTCTTTGAAATTTCATCCATGCAAGCCCATTTTTGTCCAAAAATTTAGAAATTGGGAAAATTTCTCCCCAAGATCTTCTATTTTATAATCTAAATCAATTTCATGCAAATTGCTTCTAGAATCCAACTTTTGCAATTTATTCAATTTAGCCCCTAATTTTCCAATTGGGCACTTACTCAAAGAATTCCTTCATGAAACTCTAACACATGCATATTATCATATTCTAAGCCTCATAATAATCATAAAATAAATATTTTGATGTCGGATTTGTGGTCTCGAAACCACTATTCTGACTAAGCCCTATTTTGGGATGTTACACTACTCGTGGTGGTGTACATTTACAACTATGGTTCTAAATGATCGAAATAATTGGGATTTATTTCAGATGGAATTCAGAAATAAATATGTTATGGTTTATACTTAGAGAGGAAAAAGAAAGAGTTTCTTGAGTTGAATCTAGGAAATCGATCGGTAGTAGAGTATGAACGAGATTTTGTTCGTCTTAGTAAATATGCTCGAAATATTGTATTGACTAATGAGGAGATGTGTATTTGATTTGAAGATGGGTTGAATGATGAAATTCGAATGTTGATCAAAGCTTTGAAATTACGGGTATTTTTGGAACTTTCAGAATATGCACAAAAAATGGAAGAGATTTGTAAAGATAAAAGGCAATCAGATATGAGATCTCGAGATTTCAGTAAAAGAGGACCAGCGAAGAAATTTCGTAATGGAGCTAGTTGATACACTTCACCTTT
Organism: Gossypium hirsutum; assembly: GCF_007990345.1. Classification (NCBI taxonomy): domain Eukaryota; kingdom Viridiplantae; phylum Streptophyta; class Magnoliopsida; order Malvales; family Malvaceae; genus Gossypium; species Gossypium hirsutum. The sequence goes on along the minus strand of NC_053426.1, from coordinate 51,397,319 downwards.
AAGGTTCACTAGTAGAGATAGACCAAGACTGAGCAATTTGAGATCTGTAAATTCACCAGCTGCTCGTGTGAGCAGTGCTAGAAATGTGGAGATACACATTTGTGAGCATTGTGGTAAAAAACCATTTTGGTGAATTTCGATTCAAAATGAGAACTTCTTTCAAATGTGATTCCACAGATCATTTCCTGAGAAATTGTTTGAAGCGATACAATGACTTTGGGAATCAAATGGTTAAACCTGAAACTACTTCATAGAGAGGTAGGAAGCTGGAAATAGTAAATGTGTTACAACTAGTCAAGGAAAAGCTGTTGATACGACTGGGCGGTTAGAAGCAAGAGCACTTTTAGGGTCTGTGCTATTTGAGCTTGTGAGGAAGCTTTTGCTTTAGACATTATTGCCGATACATTCTCTATTTTTGATATTAATGTATATGCATTGATTGACCTTGGGTTAACACATTCCTACATATGCACCACTAATCAACTGTTTAACATCATAGCAATAATGTGCAAGCGTACACTATTAATGCTAGTATAGTAGACAAATATGAGTCTGTCAGATATCGATCCCATGAAGATGGTTGTCTTTTGTCTATCAATGTCGGTGCAATAAATAGATAGAAACGAGATAAATTGCGAGAGTAGTTCTCGAAGCAATAACTTAAAAACAATAAGATAAAATATGATAATGATAAACTGGGATCCCCAATGTGAATATTCAGCAAAATACTAAATGCTCACAAGGTATAAAAGGATAGGTGATTATCGATGCATTAAATTGCAATGAATATCTTACCAAGCTTCACTTCTATATTTAATCTAAGACTTAAACAGGCATATTAGCCACACCTTCCGATGATGGAAATGGAACACTGTTAAGAACGAGTGGATTAAATTCCTCTAATCCTCAAGCAACTTTCATTGTCATGCTTGTTAGCTTGAACTGTCGCTGCACTTTCCAGTGTCAGTGACTACTAGAACACTTCCATGCTAAAACATTCAAACCTAAAGATTAAACAGTAAAAGCAAGATTGAATAAGATAACATTTAACCCAAAAATCATGTATGCTTGCATAAAAACATGAAATAGAAAGTAATCACCACTGTTTAGAAAAGAAATATAGAAGAAACAAGTGGAGAGTAATATTCCTAGAAAATCTTGACTTGATCTCTCAACTCCCTCTTGTGTCACACCAGCGTTCCTCGTCAAGAGCTAATCTGCATCCCTTTCACGTTGGTTCACCATTCGGAGGCTTAAGCCGCCATAGCCAAAAATCTTCAAAAGGTATGTTGAAGAATATGATAATCCCCTAAAAAGCCTATTTTCCTTCTTTTCACATGAATATTAATATCTATCCAAATAGCATAGGTGTCCTTTCATCAAAATCATGCTGCCTCTGTACGTACAAGTTGGTTGTACCAAACTGGACAGCTCACACATTTTTGTTCTTATCTGAACAGCTGTTAGGTGCGATGACAATCCTGGGCACAAGCTGGAAATACTCATGCAGTGACATCAGTACCAAAACATGAAGATATTAAGGATAAATAGGCTAAGATCCACTGAGTTATAAAATGCAATTTACTAAAAATGCTAAATTATGCACTAAAGATAACTAAATGAGGACAAATTAACCAATAAGTAGGGAGAAATATATGTTCTTTTTAGTACTATCACACCCTAAACTTGAGTTTTTACTTGTCCTCAAGTAAAACATAAACTAGCAAGGCTATACAAGAATTCACTAAGGTAGATGACCATTCTAGCAACTTGAATCACCTAAAATCCCAAAGAATGAGTCACATTTAAATGACAGAATATTACATCGACAATACATAAGTATGAATGAATAAGATTGCAATTTCATCAAAACCAACATTATGCTTTCAATCCTAAATTCTATCTACCAATACAACATTTATTGTACAATATATGTCTCTTTTTCTTTTTATCTATTTTTTGTGAATACGAGATATCGTTGCATTACAATACCCTTGTTCTTGAGAAGTAACGATGGAGTGCCACAAACTCCTAGGGAGTACGTAATTGCGCCGACACACACTCATGCAGCGATAGCTTTTTGCCTGATTCATTTTTCTAACGCTTGCATTGGAGTGCTCCCTCTTTAACATTTCATAATACACCCACTTTGGAGTGTCTCTTATTCATAACTATATATATAAGCAGCTGTAAAAGGCAGATTCATTCAAGATTCAAGGAATGCTACTAGTCATCTATTACTAATGCAACCTAAATCATTCATCAAAGAATTGAAGATATAACATTCGGTTAAATTTATCTAACTCATTCATTGATAATTCACATGATTCAACAATTAAGCATCGAATATAACAAAAATTTTCAAACACTTTTGCATAACCACAAATAAACCTTGCATGCTTCATTAAACTCAAATTTTTTTTAAAAAATGTGCGTCCCATATGTATTACCCTAAAATTAAAGTTTGCATTATCCTCAATGCACTAAAATTGAAATGCAATGATAATGTGCACTAACAAAATAAAAATAACTATATGCAATGCATGAACACTACAGCTAAAAAAACTGAAAATAAACTAACTCAGTTTTCCTCAGCCACAGATGTGGCTGCACGATGTTTCTTCTTCCTTTTCTTTTTCTCCTATTTCTTGTGCTTTTTGTCTTTAGAGCACTTTCTCTTTTTTTCTTTGGGCTTCGCACGGTCCTCAGATTGCTCTTCAGTTTTAGGCTCTACCCCGGCATCATCGGTTGCTTCCTCTGCAACTTCTGCTGGTCTAGCTTTATCTCGCTTCAAATTATCAGTAGGTGCACCCACAAACTCGAGTGTAGTGACAATGTTCTGATATGCCTTCATTCTTGATAAGTCATAAGTGACAGTACACTAATAGGAACTACATTGACAATAAAGCCCAAGTGCGTTGACAATGGTACCTAATTATTTTGCAAAAAAAAAAAAGAAGAAGAAGAAAAAAAAGAAGTAAAACAAACTTGAACGAAAACAAAAACAAAATAAAATTACATAACAATAAATTCCATAAAAATTAAAAATTTTCAACCAATTTAATGGTCTCTGCCTGCTTTTGATGAATATTCCCAAAATAGTGTTTCAACCATTGGCCATTCACTTTGAACTGGTGTCCATCATGTAAATCTCTGATTGTGATCCACCAAGTGGAAATACTTCGAAAACTTTAGAAGGTACAGACCAACGTGAGTGCAATTTACCCGGGTGCAATTTCAGTCTAGAATTGAATAATAAAACTTGTTGACCCACGATAAATTATCGTTGCAAAATAATTCTGTCATGCCATTGTTTAGTCTTTTCCTTATAAATTGCAGCGTTTTCATAGGCATTTCGCCTAATCTCCTCTAGTTTAGTTCCAACAGCCTTTTCTTTCCAGCAGCTTCATAGTCCATATTCAGTTGCTAAATTGCCCACATTGCTTTGTGCTTCAATTCAATTGGCAAGTGACATGCTTTCCTAAAAACCAATTGATACGGCGACATCCATAATGGAGTTTTATATACTGTCTGTAATGCCCATAAAGCATCATCTAGTCTAGAAGACCAATATTTCCTCGAAGGGTTCATAACCTTCTCAAGAATGTTTTTAATTTTTTGATTCGGTACTTCGGCTTGTTCATTAGTTTACGGATGATAAGTAGTAGCCATTCTATGATGAACTTCATATCTCTTCAGTGCGGCTGCCACTTTGTTACAATGAAAGTGTGTACCTTGATCACTAATCAAAGCTTTTAGTGTGCCAAAGTGGGTGAGTATATGCTTGTGAAAAAACTAAGCACTGTCTTTACATCATCCTTTGGGAGTGCAACAGTTTCAAACCACTTTGAGACATAGTCAATAGCTACTAATATATAAAGATTTCCAAATGAACTTGGAAATGGTCCGATAAAATCCATACCCCAAACATCGAACAATTCTACCTCCATAATTGGCTGCTGCAACATTTCATTTCGTCGGGCTATAGAACTAGTGCTATGACACCTATCACATTAATTCACAAAATTGTAGGCGTCTTTGAATAATGAAGGCTAGTAAAATCCTGATTGGAGAACCTTAGTAGCAGTTCGCATGCCACTAAAGTGACCTCCATAAGGAGCATCATGAAAGTGCTTCAGGATTGAAAGCATCTCCTTTTCTGGAATACAATGTCGAATAATGTTTTCATTGCATACCTTTAAAAATACAGCTCGTTCCAATGATACTTCACTACTTCACGAAGAAATCTTTCTTTTTTATGGCCTGTGACATAGAATGGGAGTTTTCCACACACTAGACAATTAAGCAAATTCGCATACCAAGGGGTTGCATCTACAGCAAATAACTTCTCAACTGGGAATGCGTCGACAATTTGAATTATGTTTCCATCTTCGCTACCAACTTCCAATGGAGATAGATGGTCTGCAACTTGATTCTTTTAACCCTTGTGGTCTTTTATCTCGATGTCGAATTCTAGCAACAGTAGGATCCAGCGTATCAGTCTTGGTTTTGCCTCATTTTTCATAAAAAAGATATCTTAACGCCGAGTGATCAGTAAATACGATAACCTTTGCACCGACAAGATAAGAACGAAACTTGTCGGAAGTAAAGACTACAACCAATAATTCTTTCTCTATACTATAATTGATTTGAGCCTCTTTAAAAGTTTTGCTAGCATAATAGATGGCGTGAAATATTTTTCCCTTTCTTTGTCCTAGAACAACACCCATAGAAAAATCACATAACTTCAGAAGGTTGAGACCAATCTGGTGCAACGACAATAGGTACATTTACTAGTTGCATCTTTAATTGAAAGAATGCATTTAGACATGCGTCGTCAAAGAGGAATTTTCTATTCTATTCTAGTAATGAGCATAAGGGCTTTGCAATTTTCGAGAAATCTCTAATAAATCTTCGGTAAAACCTTGCATGCCCAAGAAAACTGCGAATACCTTTCACATTTGTCGGTGGAGGTAAATTCTCAATGATTTCCACTTTATCTTTTTCTACTTCAATGCATTGACTAGAGAAGTGATGGCCTAGCACAATGCCTTCAGTTGCCATGAAATGACATTTTTCCCAATTTAGAACAAGATGTGCCTCTTCACGTCGCTGCAACATTTTATCCAAATTGTCAGTGCAATGATCAAAATCATTCCCATAGACTAAGAAATCATCCATAAAAACCTCTAGAATCTTCAATCATATCTAAGAATATTACCATCATGCACCTTTGAAATGTGGCTGGTGCATTGCAAAAACCAAAAGGCATACAGAGAAAAGCAAAAGTACAAATGGGATAGGTGAAAGTTGTTTTCTTTTGATCCTCCGGTGCAATAGCAATTTGATTGTACCCAGAATAGCTGTCTAAGAAGCAGTAATAGGCTTTTCTAGCAAGCCTGTCCAACATTTGGTCCATGAAAGGAAGTGAGAAGTGGTCATTCCTTGTGGTAGCATTAAGTTTGCAATAATCCAGACACACTCGCCATCCCGTAGGAATGCGTGTAGGAATTAATTTGTATTTGTCGCTAACCACAGTGATGCCACTCATTTTAGGAACTCTAACACCCCTAACCTGTATCTATCGCCAGACTAGGGTTATGAGGCATTACCGAACATACCAAAACATTTCGTAATCATTTCACAATCAAAAGTCATACATCGTTATATCATAGTCAAATATCAACATAAAGTCCCTTTCTTAGGTCAACGAGACCTTAAACATGCATTAGGAAGAGACCAGGACTAAACTGAACACATACAAAATTTTTCGATGCTAAATAATTTTTTTCTAAGTTACAAAGGTCACACGCCTGTGTGAATAGGCGTGTGCCTCACATGGCATTAGACACGCCCGTGTGACAGGTTGTGTGAAAATTAGGGAGGCTACTAACTTGGGTTACACGGCCTGTCACAAGCCTATGTGTCTAGCCCGTGCTCGAAACTAACTTAGCCACACGGCTTGGCACATGCCCGTGTGTGCAACCGTGTGGTCTACCCAGGTTCATTTTGAAATGGCCCTTGAGCAACACGACAGAGACACAGACCCGTGTCCCTACCCGTTTGGAAAAAATAGGCAATTTACAAGGCCAATATGCCACCCATTCCTCCCTACAAGCATCAATTTCACCATAATTTCAACCAATTTTCTTCCTAAAACATACATCATTCATGTCATATTACTATCAACCTAATTCATGCTTATAATCCATATCAAATCATGCTAAATCATAAGCCAAATTCATACCAAAACATATGTTTCATGACCTTAATTTACTTCATTCAATCTCATGCCATAATCTTACCAATTCCTCAAATAAGCACATACCAAAATCTTACCAAATTGACCAATTCTTTTTGGCCATTCATGAACACATCTGTAACGCCCCCACGCCCAAAACCGTCACCGGAGTCGAGCTTGAGGAGTTACCGAACATAATTTATCAAATTAAGAACTTCAAATCATTTGTTTCTACATTCACAGCTTTCTAGCTACCTACGTCACAGTTACAAGAAAAATCATATCTCGAGTTAAAAAGCTCAAAATCAAGATCCGTAAATTTTCCATAAATCTAGACTAATATATATATTTAATAATTTTTTTCTAGAATTTTTGGTTGGGCCAATTAGTACATTTTATTAGTTAAAGTCTCCCCTGTTTCAGGGTTCGACTGCTCTGACCTATGTGTATTACGAATCAGATATCTATCTATACAGAATTTCAATGACTATGAGATTTGTTTCTCTTAAAACTATACTCAATATGTAATCTGTACATATAAAGAAAAACTTCTAATTATTTTTTTAAAATTTATTATGAATTTTTAAAGTCAGAATAGGGGATCCAGAAATCACTCTCGCCCTGTTTCACAAAAGTTTAAATATCTCATAAAATATAATTTATATGCCTGTTTTATTCAATCCACATGAAAATAGACTCATTAAGATTAAATTTAATAACTTACTCATCATTTAGTTCCATTTATACTATTTTTAGTGATTTTTTTAAATTCATGTCATTGCTGCAACAATATTCTGTTTTAAGGCAAGTTTCATCTTTTCATGAGTTGTTATGAACTAGATAACCTATTAAACTTCCATGATATCAAACATGATCTAAATTTAACCATCACCATGACTTATCAATATCAAACATTTTCTCAACCAATCATGGCTATATCATAAAATTATTTACACAAAATAAGTATATTGCTATACATGCCATACTTAAGTTTTACAAGCCATTTACCCAGATGAAAGTCCTTTGGATAGTGTGATCGAACCTTCGACCCGTCCTGATTCCCGAGCTGGCTTGTTCAAAACTATAGTAAATAAAGAGGAGGGAGTAAGCATAAATGCTTAGTAAGTTCATATGTAAATAACAAGTAACATAACAATACAAATATACCAAACAACTTTAGCATGGTATCACCAAAACATATATCATATTTCTAAACATCATTCATCATCTTACCACCTTATCGTTGTTGTATCTATTATCAACCCGAGGGTTAAGAACATACCTGTCCAAAGTGTCTATTTCACAACACTTACCAAAACATCGCTTGCATCTTAAGTGTTCTTTCATTTCACTAGAAATTTTACCCGTTGAACACATCGGAATACAACTCGGATACACGGATAATTTGCACATAAGTGCCTCATATGTAATCAAGAAATCATGTAACCCGCCCCTAAGTTAACTCAGACTCAACTCAACGAGCTCGAGCGTTCACATCCATAAGTGAACTCGGACTCAACTCAACGAGTTCGGATGCCTAGTTACATCTCACGAACTCGGACTTAACTCAACGAGTTCGGACATTCGCATCCATAAGTGAACTCAGACTCAACTCAACAAGTTCGGATGCTCAACCATCCTAGTGACATGTCACTTGTATCCTAATCTATTCCTAAGGTTCAAACGGGCTTTTTCCCTCGATCTCACATTTGTCGTCTTCCATGGAATATCAGAACCGATACTCGGTAGCAATTCATATTTATCAAGTAGTAAACATAATTTTCATATTACTCAACATTAACCACAAAGCATAATATTTCGCGATTAAAAATCAGCGTATCATATAATTAACATCAATAACTTAAAAATAACAATTATGCTACATTATTTACACACGAACTTACCTTGGTACCAAAATATAAAGATTTTGCAATTTAGCCCACAATCTTTTCTTTTCCTCGATTGCGACTTGAATCTCGTTTCTCTTGATTATGGAGCTTGAAAGTTGAAGAAACCCTAGCTATGGAGAGAGGGAGAATTCGGCAGCAACTAAGGAGGATGATGACCAATTTTTGTGTTATTTTTCCCATTTTATTTCATTTAATATCCAAATGACCAAAATGCCCCTCCTTACTAAACTTTCAAAATTCCTTCCATGTCCAAATTTTGTCCATGAACTTAAAATTGGTCAAATTGCTATTTAAGATTTCCTAATTAATATTTCAATGAAATTTCATACTAAAAACTTCTAGAATGCAAATTTTGTAACTTATTCGATTTAGTCCCTACTTTCAATTTAAGCACTTTAGGCATAGAATTTCATCACGAAATTTTCACACAATCATGCAATCATATCATAATCGTCAAAATAATTATAAAATAATTATTTCTTTCTCGAATTTGTGGTCACAAAACCACTATTCCGATTAAGCCCTAATTCAGGATATTACAACATCATATTGGAAATATTGCATCACATAGTTTATACTCAAAATTCATTCATAAACACAACCAAAACCAAGCCTTATCACATGGCCAAATATTCATAACTCAAAAACATATCTCAACTTAACTAGACTATACATGCCATACTTAAATATTTACACTTTCAAAAGGTACCAAAGTAGAGTTCGAAATCCTTGATGATCCCCAAGCCTCCAGTAGCTTCGATATCTAACAAACAATGCAAACACACACAAAGTAAGTTTTCAAAAGCTTAGAAAGCCATATACAAATAAACTTATCATTTTAAGCATATAAGTATCATAAATTATATATACTCCATAACCTAATACTATCACAAACCACATAGTTCATTATACATCTCACATATTTCCAAATTCATTGCCCATATTGCATAATTTCTCATACTTATATAACATATCATCTCTTGCACATATACTTACTTCTCATTAAGAAATGTTGAACACATCTCTACGTACCTGAATCGCTTATTCATTCATTCAATCACGTATTTCTCAGAATGCCCGTTGAACCGTACGAAATTAAATAGGATACACGGATAAATCGAAAAGCTCGTACAATTCCAATGTCCTAGACGTGGTCTTACATGTAATCAAATATCGATGCCACTGTTTTAGACAGGGTCTTACACAAAAATCAAATACGATGCTGATGTCCAAGACATGGTCTGTAATGGCCCAAATTTCAGTGATATCAAAATAGTGATTTGAGATCACTAAATCTGACATGTGAGTTTAGTTATTAGTAAGTAAAAGTTAAGTGTGGTTTTAAAAATAATTTCGAATTAGTGAAATTATGAATTAAAAGAAATTTGTAGATTAAATAAGATAAAAACGAGGTATCGAGACCTCAAATTCATAATCTGAGTCATAAATATTTTTATAAATATTTATGGAGTGTTAGTAAGTTAGTATTAAAGTTTCGTTAAGAAATTTTAAGGTTTCGGTAGTCAATTGGGTAAAAAGGACTAAATTGAATTAAGTGCAAAATTTGTGAAATGTGATTAAAAAGCTCTAGTAATAATTAAAGGAGGACTAAATAGGAAATTAAACACCTATTATTGGGCTGGACGGAATGAGAGTGTAGGAAAAATAAAAATCAAGTGTGAACAAAGGGCAAAATTGGAAATAGGGTAAAAATTAAATTGTAAAATATGATATATTAGGTAAAATCTAGAGTTTTCTTCATTTTTCTTCATCCTCTCCAGCAAAAACACCATTGAAGGGTGCTTTTAAGCTGGTCTCTCATATTTTTACTACATCTAAGCTCAATTCTTGATTATTTCTTTTAAATTTTGTGTTTTTGAGACTTTTACAACTAGGTCCACTTGTTTAATTCATTAGTTTTTGGTTTCATGGGTAATTTTGAAAGTTGCCATGAATAAGTGCTGAAATTTTATGATGATTTATCATGGAATTAAGGTTTTAATTTCATTATATGATGATTTTATGAAGAGATTTGCATAGAAATTTATTTTAGGACTTAATTGTGAAAGTTGTTAGAATTAGGGTTTTGTGTTGAAGCTTGGAATGTCAAAGGCTATGAAGTAGTTTGTAGTGTTTAGATAAAATGATATTTGAAAGGAATTAGTTTAATTGATGAATAAATTGAACAGGGACTAAATTGTAAAAACTAAAAAGTTTGGGATAATAGTGTAATTTTAAAAGTTTAAGGGCATAAGTTTGGAAATAGAATAGAATTGAAATAGATACTAATAAAGGAATGATTTTATAATTATAGATCAAGAAAACGAAGTGAATCGTGGAAAGGAGAAAATTCAATAATAGTCCCTGACTTTCTACGACTTTTGCAAATTAGCCCAGGTAAGTTCATATGGCAAATTTAATGTTTTGTTAGGAAAATATTATGGTTTTTAAGTATATTATTGTATATGAATACTATTAAATTGTAAAAAGTATGAAATAATATTTAAGTAAAAATACATAATATTTGGAACAATGGATTTGAGTGCTTCCATTCTGTGACCATAATGAATTGACGAAAAAGATGTGATATGTACTTCCGTATAAGATAATAGTTGGGCTATGGCATCGGAACAATGTGATTCGAGTTCCCGTATAAGACCATAGCTGGGCTATGGCATCGGTGTGATGTGATAATGTGATTCCGTATAAGACCATATCTGGGATATGGCATCGGTATGTTATGTGATCCGTGTAAGACCATGGTAGGGCTATGGCTTCAGTGTGTGATGTGTGAAAATGTGAAAGTCCATAGTTTACTATGGCAATGTGATAATGAAGCACTCAATTCCTTTATTGTTCCTTAATTTGACAATGGAAGTAAATGAGAAATGGGCCCAAGGGAGTTAAATTTGTGAATAGCAACCTGGAAATTATCCAAATGAGTTTATTAATGAAATTGTGATTTGCAGGATGAATTAGATAAGCTAATAGATATATGATTGTGTACAATATTTGGTAAGATTTGTGTAATTATGCCTATGAGCTGTCTAAGCTTCTCTAAGCTTACTTGTGTATGTTATTTGTTTTGTAGATTGACTTATATACATACGGAGGATCGGATCTACATCAAGGGTCACACTATCCAGATTTACTCCGGTAGATTTTGTTAAACAACTTTTTGATTTATATGACATGTATAGGAGTTGATTTGATAATGTAATTGTGTGAATGATTAAACATGTAAAGTATGTTAAATGTGATGTTTTGTGTTTGAAAATGAAATATACATATTTTGGATTGAAATAATTGATTGGTTGGGTTCTATTAGTGTATAATTGTGTTTAGGTACAATAAAATGGATAAAAGAATGTTATTTGATCAAGATTTATAAATCAATGTTTTGGGCATAAATTAAGTGTGTTTGATAGGTGAAAATAGCTTTAAAATAGTGAAAAATGAGGTTTTCACAAGGCCAAGTCACATGGGCGTGTGCCCAGGCCGTGTGGTAAAGTCAGAATCGCCCACGGGCAGGCCACACGTGCATGTCCCAGGCCACACGGGCGTGTGCCCTTATTTTCAAGGAAATTTTTTCAAAGTTCCTGGTTTAGTTCCAAATTACTTCCTAAGCATATTTTAGGCCTTGTAGGTCCATATTAAGGACTTAAAGATGAAATTTGAGAAATTTTTAAATTGAAATACAAATTTATGACTTAGTTTTATACGTTTATTATTTGTTTAATTCAGGTAGCACCTTGAACCCTGTTCCGGCGTCGGATATGGGTGAGGGGTGTTACATGGTCTTACACGTAAATATAAACTCGATGCCAACGTCCCAGATATTGTAACATCCTAATTTTTGGGTTTTTCCGCAATTCTCAATATTTTGGTAAAGTTTTTAAAATTTGGCTTTTGGTTGTGAAATTCATAATTTGAGTATGTAAATGGGCTTATGGAAGGCCCACGTGTTGGCCAAAACCCGGTAGAAATTTTTGAATTTTGGACTTAAGAAGTTAGGGGCCTTGGATAGGTGGTCTTATTAAAATTTGTGGGTAAAATGTATCACAAAAGAGCCTCTGGTAAAGTGGCTAATTGACGCCACTAGGGAGCTATAAAGGTGGCGTGTAAGTGGTTGGGGGAAGACCTGGGATCGATTCCCTGTGATGGCAAATATGATACTAATTTTTATGCTTTGAGCATGCAGAAGTTGTAGTTGAATGAAACTCTGTGGGAGAGAGTTTGAAACAGTCAACTGCATGGATTAAGGAGGGATAAAAGGAGAGATTTTAGGGATTTGAGAGGGGGATAGAGTTAGCCGATTTGAGGGGATTAGAGAGGGGATTTCGGCAGAAGGGTTTTAGTTTGGGATTTTCGGCACTTGGGTACTGGTTGTGCCGTTTTCTTCTTTGTAACCATAGGATTAGTCTTCTTTTTTCTTCTTTCTTCTTCCCTAGCCAAATCTACCACCCTTCCTTTCATCTTTTCTTCTTTTTCCTTCTTCCAAACCAGCCCACTACTTCCCTCCATTCATCTATTGTTTCTTTCCCCTACCTCCACTTCTGTCGAAATACTGCAAAAGCCGAAATCTGTGAAGCTAGGTGGTGCCGATTCTTTGTTGACCAGCAACCCTCTTTTTCTTTTCACTCTTTGGTGGTCAGTTCCCTTATCTTCTAGGCTTAAACGGATTCAAGAAGAGAGACTGTGGTAAGTGTTCGTACTCTAAAGCGATTTTAATAGTAACTGTTGACAAAAGCCGAAACCCCTATAGTTTAGGGAGGTGGCCGAATGTGGTATGGGCCTTATTGGGTTCTTCTTTTGATCTTTTTATGGTTTGTATAGTGGAGGAGCAGTAAGGGGGAGTGTCGACTTGGATTAGCTTGAATCATCAGAGTGACTAAATCTAGTCACCAACTTCAGCAAAGGTATGGATTCTAAGGCCATTATGGATAGTGGCCGAATGTGTAAGTGTTGATAATAGATGGTTCTCGTTTTGGTTTAATTATTGTGAGCTGATCCATAAGCGGTTGATTATAGGAGAAATCGTGTAGGAGATCTCATCGAGGAGTATTGCAAATCAGGTGTGTAACGAACCTTCTTTCGTAGCTTAAATCGATAAATGTCGAAAAGACGAAATGCCGAAATTCTAGCATTTCGAGGACTTGTGAGCAAGCGAACGCTCATTGGTTAGTTATATTCTCTAAGTTGATGATCGGGAATGTTGGAAAAGGTAAGAGCACGATTTTTGGCATTACGGTAAGTTGGGCCTCGGGGGGCTGAAATTGGGCCCAATGGGCTTACGGGCCCATTTGGGTAAATTTGGTAGGAAATAAAATCCTATTACATTGCGCATTAAGACTGGTAATACCATTATGGAATATAGGCTAAACGGGCCTAGATGACTAAATCGGCTATGTAGGGCCCATTGGAGGTTTAGGCCCAATAAATCGGTTTCGCTAAAAATGGGCCAGAATCGCTGTTTAAACACATGAATTGTTAGTAACTGTTAATGAACATGGAAAACCCTAATATTTGGTAAAATTATGAAATTACCTTTATAATATGAAAATGACTGTTTTGCCTCTAGGTAAAAATGACCATTATACCCCCAGGGTTTAATTATAAATTTGATACATTGGATTTTGATATACATGATTGATATGATATGCACATGATATGTATGATATGCACATGATATGTATGATATGCACATGATGTATTCATAAATGCATTGGGTTGGGCTTTTATATGGATGGAGGAAGTGCAAAAGGGCTTATGCCCCAGTTTACCGAAAAGGGCTTTTGCCCCAGTTATTAAAGAGGCTAGGCCTCCAGTTATATGACAAAGCAGCTATGCTACCAGTGGAGAGTTTTGGCTAGGTGGGTTGAGTTATTCCCCACATGGAGAGCTTGGTTGGTACAGGTGGAGAGTAGCGGATGGAGGGTCGAGTAGTCTCCCCAAATGGGCTTGCATTCTTTCATTGGCATTACATGTGATAGTGAAATGGGCCTATGGGCCATACCGTTTACAGTAAAGGCTTCGGCCCAGTGTTATGCAGTATGGTAAATGAAAAGGCTTCGGCCCAGTATATGTTGAGATTGGATTTGGGCTTAGGCCCAGCAGGCTGATATTTTTTGGGCTCTAGAAGGGGCTTGTTGCACAGTGAGTTTCCAAACTCACCCCCTTTCCTTAACCTTGCAGGTGGGCCTTGATTTGACTTGGAGCCGAAGGGGATTCAGAGTGGCCACGGTGATCGTTTTTGGGCTTTTGAATAAGTGATTGGTTTTCTTAAGTTTACCTTATTTATTATTTATTTTTGGGTTATAATAAGGCCATTTTAACTTTATTTTCTTCTTTTCTGGGATTATTTAATTTTTAATAACTTTAAACTGGTTGATAATAAATAGGCTAGACTTAGGACGTGTTTTCAAAACGATACTTGATTTCAAAATAACACAACGCCACGATTATCCGATTTATCAAAGATATCAACTTAAGTAAATTTCAATTTGGTATAACCAAGTGTGGCAATGGTTGTGGGCATGTCTAGGATTGGATCCAACCGAAGAGCTTGGTATTTAAGCAGTCTTCTGGCTCACCTCCTCTGTTACGGATTCCTACCTCGTGCCCAGCTTCCATTCACTTTGTTAGCTTAACAAAAGTCAGTTTTTAAACACTAAAACGAATCATGGATTTTTAGACTTCTATGTGGCACGTCAGATTCGGCCATAACGTCTAGGCCGGGTTTGGGTTGTTACAGATATGGTCTTACACGAAATTACATATCAGAATCCTATGTCATGACATATGTATCCTAACTATTTCTACGGTTCGTACGGGGCTGTCGGACGTCATCACATTATCGAAACTTTCTCAATTTCACATATTCAACTTCTATAACCATTCATCACAATTCAATATCATATAAACATGAACAAATTCAAACACATTTATTTGTATATAGACTTACCTCGTACAGAAATGAACAGAAACGAACGACTATTCAATGACTTTCAACTTTCCTCAATCTAATTTCGTTTTCTTTGGTTCTTGATCTAAACATATTCAAACTTGACTTATTAAATCTCACATTTATTCAAATCAATCCATAGGCACATATTTAGGGCATTTTACAAATTAGCCCTTACATTTTCACATTTTAACATTTTAGTCCCTATTTCATAAAATCACAAAATATGCATAATTTCCTTTCACACATGCCTAGCTAAATTTTCCTTTAGTTCATATAAGCCCACATATTTCATTTATTTCACATTTTATCCCCTCAATTTCTCATTTTTTACTATTCAGTCCAAAATACTCAAATTCATCAAAAACCCCAATACAAAACATAGTAATCCAACACATATCTTTCATTTTCTATCATCGAACTTCATAAAAGTCACATTATCAAAAATGGAACATCTTAAAATCATAATCAAATTCAGAAATTGAGGCATGGGCTTGATAAAACACAAAGCAACGTTCATAAAAACGTAGAAATTATCGAAAACGGATCAAAACACATACCTAAATCATCAATTTCCTTAGCCGAACCCTAGGAATGTTTTTCTTTTCTTTTTCCTTGTATTTTTGGCAAAGAATGAATGATAATGGATGAATTTTTCTTTTGTTTTAATTTAATTAACATTAATGCACATTTTACCATTTTACCCCTTTAATAAACCATTTAAAAACCATCATTTTAATGCCCATTTATGTCCATTCCCACTATCAATGGACTAATTATAACATAAGGACCTCTCCTTTAATAAGACATAGCACTTAAGTACTTTTAACAAATAGCTAGGCACTTTTACATTTTACGCGATTAGGTCCTTTTTCTAAATTAAGCACACAAACATCAAATTTTTACACGTAACTTTCACAGATATCAATTCACATATTATAAGGACAGAAAATAATATTAAAATATTTTTTGACTCGGATTTGTGGTCCCAAAACCACTATTCTAAATAGGGTCTAAATCAGGATGTTAAAGAAATGCATTACACTAGACTTACCAATTGCTATCAGAAATACGATAAATAATTCTAGCATCAAGCCATTTTATAATTTATTTCTTAACAACATCCTTCATCTTTTCATTTAATCTTCTTTGTTGCTCAATCGATTTCTTGCCTTCATCTTCCAACTTGATCTTGTGCATGCAAAAAGATGGATCAATGCCTTGAATATCAGCAATACTCCAAGCAATAGCTCATTTATGTTGCTTAAGAATATGGATCAATTTCTCTTCTTGAGTTACGTCTAGTGTTGTAGAGACAATAATTGGGAGAGTATTTTTATCACCAAGAAAGACGTATTTAAGATGAGTAGGTAGTGGTTTTAATTCCAAAGTAGGAGCTTCGTCGATAATTGGCTTGAAAATTGGAGTTGTTCTATTAGCTAAGTCTAAGGATTCAATATGCCATCCATGCCTGAGTTCAATATTATTAGCTTCAACCATGCTATCACAATTATCTAAGAATTCGTCATTAGATGTCACTGCAAACTCCTCAGAAAGTATTGTGCTTTGGTCATTGAATTCTTCCTCAATTAGATCATCGACAGTATGTCATTCTTCTTTATCCTTGCATTGAAAAAATTCAAAAAAACTGAAGGTAACATCAATAAGAGTTCGTCTAGTGGCTAAAAATGGTCGTCCCAAGATTATGTGAACCTCCTTTTCTGCCTCGCAGTCAAGTATGATAAAATCAGCTAGAAAAATGAATTTATCCACACGAACTAAGATATCTTTGATTTGCCTATCAGGTTGAGCCAATGATCAATCGGCTAGTTGCAATGTCACTGCAGTAGGTTTCATTTGATCAGTTCCCAACTTTCTAAAAGTAGATAATGGCATTAGGTTAATGCTAGCTCCTAAGCCTTGCCTAAATAATGGTTTCCAATTGAACACGGGATAGTAAAGCTCCTAGGATCTTTCATTTTGGGGGGCAACTTATTTGTCAAAACAATATTACAGCCCTCTGTAAGTGCAATAGTTTCCATATCACTAAGTTTCTTCTTCTTGGACAAGAGCTCTTTCATAAATTTTCCCTAATTCAGAATTTGCACAAGAGCGTGTTCTAAAGGAATATTGACCTGAAGTTGCTTCAGTGTGTTCAGGAGCTATTGGTACTGCTTATCCTACTCATTCTCCTTCAATCTTTGCATTGACACCTTTGATTGTGTCGACAGTTTTGAGGGTCAAACTTTAGGCATATGAGTGACAATTCGTGGAACTTCTTTGTTTGGTACATCAGCAAGCTCTTCAGATTCAAGCTTCTCACCAGGGATCACTTCACCAGTATCTTGAGGTGCTATTGTGATCGGCTCGCCATTTTGTTTACCACTTCTAAGGGTGATAGTCTTGCAATGTTCTTTCCCTATCAGACTGGGATTTTCTGTGTAAAGACCACATTTTGACATGGAGTTAGGTACAGTGATGGACTGGGTTAGGAAATAATGGAGAAATTTTGAAATATACTAAATAGGGATTTTAGTATTAAATTAGGAAGTATTTAGACCCAATAGGAGATTAGAAAATATTTTTAAGATAGAAAAGATTTAAATAGAAGCTTAGTAGGAATTTAGAAAGTTAGGAGATACATAGTGGTAGTAGAAAGGAAGAAAGGACTAAAAAGAAATTTAACCAAAGTGAAGTATGAGTCATACTAGGAATTATATTAGATGAGTTGGGATAAAATGGTAAATAGTCAACTAGATATTTTAAGGTGTAATGGTGACGGGTAAAAGTGTAAATATGGATGGCTTGAGGACTTATTAGCAAATTGACCATTTAATAAAAAAAAGTGAGATATTTTTAGAAGAAATGTGTAGAAAAGTGGAGAAAAATAAAAGATATCATCTTTTCCGAACACAAAAACTGTCACTCACCTTCCCCCTGTAGTTATCCAACTTTTCTTTTATTTCCTTCCATGTCCTTCCTTCATTATTGAACCACCCAAGCTCCAAACCTTTATTTTCTTTGAAATTTCTTTAGCAAAAGCTAAAAAGAAGACTAGTGAGCAACTCTGTTTCATGAGGGAACTTAAATAGATGGGTTAAAGAGAGAAATCTATGAGATGGGGTTTTGGGTTTTCAAAAAGTTAAGGTAAAGATGATGGAAATTCTCATAACATACATGTTTATTTTCATAATCTAGCATAGAAAAGTTATTTTATTTTTAGTTTTAACTTATAAATGTTATATGTTGTTATGAAAGTGAAGAAAAAAAGAAGTTTGAGGACAAAAGTGAAGGGAAAGGAAAAGAAATGGCCAATAAGTAGAAGAGAAGAAAAACTCATCATCCAAATTTTTCTTGTAAGTACTTAAAGTAGTAATTTTGTTTAAGTTATGTTAATTAAATAATATGTTAATTAAGTAGTTTAAAAATACTAAATTAATGATATCACAATAAGTACTTAGTAGGGGTAAGTAATGAAAATGTCATGAATTTTGACTTTAGTGCTGATAATGAAAAAGGACTAAGTTGAAAGAAATTAAAATATGTTATGATATTATGAATATATGGAAAGTGAGTTTAAATGAAGTGATGTAAAAATTATAGTGTTGTATGTGGTAAAAATGAAGAGAATTTACAAGTGTTAGTGTTATTATTGTGATACGGACTAACTTGTGAAAAATGCAAAGTTATATTATTTTCTTTCAAGTGAATGAATAAAAAGATTCAATAATAAAAAAGCTAATGTAGGCGAGTCCCGAACTATTGGGACATTGTGACATGCCATTAAGAAAAATTAGCGCGCTTGTTGTAATTCTTTCGCACTTCGGTGCTTATTGTTATAAAATAAGTACTTTGGTGCTTATCGTAATTATTTTGCACTTTGGTGCTTATCGTTATTTGCACTTTGTTCCTAATGATACATGATATGCATTAACAATACATTATTGATTTATTTTCGTATATCCTAAGTGTTCAACTAGTTTACATTGGGCTACAGTGTTATTGTAACGCCCCAAATCCTGAAAACCCAAGTTAAAATTATTTTTGCGTGTTTGTGACGTGGATGTATGTTTGCCTTAGTTGTTTAGTGCTTTGGGAGTGTCTGAAAGTCATGGGTTCAAGCCTTGGCTTGAGCAAAATTTTGGTTTTTTTAAAGTTAAAACCTCTACCCTTAGTTAGTGTGGTTATATGCAGAACTTGTTAAAATCTTGACAAAGCAAGCATGCTAGCCCAGTGGTAAGTGGTGTGTGGAGTGTGCAAGGAGTTTGAGGTTTGAATCCCTACTTGTGCAAAGGGAGATTATTTTTACTGTTTTCCTTGGGAGGTAGTTGTGTTTGACCGAAACAATAATGAGTGGAGGGGAGTTTGAATCGGTCATGTAGCGGTTGTAGGAGGGAGTTGAGGAGAGATATGAGGAGAGTTTTAGGAGAGAATCGGGGGATTTTGAAGTTGTGGGGAGTCGGTGCCAAATGAGGACTCTAGGCACTCAAGATTTCGGCCTAGGGGTCATGCTTCTCATTTGGTCAGTTTTGCATTCTCGTTTTTCCCTTTTTTGTTTTGAGGTTTTTTTCACTTTTGCTGAGTAGCCATTTTCTGCTAGGGGTTTTGGAGGTACTTTTCTTTTAGACCATTCGGGCACCTTTGAGGTGGGGATGCCTACTTCGTTTTGGATCTTTACAACAGTGCTGTACTGATCGACTGTTTGCTCTCCTTCTCTACTTTCGAGTTTTGTTTCTTAATTCTTTGACCGATTGCTTCCCCCTCTCCCCTTCGACTTTCTTTGCTCTTCTACTGTGTTGGCCGAACCTAAGATCCTTTTTTCTTCAAAGTCGAACACCTTGTTTCCACTTTCTTTCCTTCTTCTCTTGGCTGAATAGTTCTTGGTCGAATACCCTTTTTCAATTTGGGCGACTTTTAGGCTTGGGCATTGGCTGGATATTGGTTAGTCTTCTTTTCGGGAAATGTCAATTTTTCTCTTTGTGGGCTGAATGTACCCTTCTCACTCATTCTCTTCTCCACCTTAATTATTGACTTGTAACACTGTGATTTTGCCGAATGTTACTAGGAGCTCGACTTCAATAAGTAAGGTGTTGGGTCGATTGCTCTTCCTCCTACAAGTGATCCTTTCATTCGCAGTGAGTACTTTAAGTCCTAGATAATTATGTTGGATTATAGATTCTTATGAATCAGTTAATTGTTTCGTGTGAAGGTTAAAGCATTAGAGAGAATACATTGGTTGGATCAAGTGGGGGTTCAGCGATTGTTAGATTGGTAAGTGGTGATGAATTGGTTAAAGTATTTTCAATACTATGATTTTGGATTAACCATGGTTATGGACTGATGGTGGGTTGATGTGAATCTTTGATCTCGAAAATGTTGCGGCTACAGTTTCATAACAGGTGTGTGAACACTGCCATTAGATGCAAAACAGCAAAAGCCGAAAAGCTGAAAAGTGGGCTGTCGACACCACACAGGCGTGTGGCCGTCGGTGTGGTAGGCCGTGCAGTAAAACATGGCCGTAAGGTCGACGAGATGGCCATGAGCATTTTGATGGACCAAAACGATATTGGGCCATTTTGGGCCATGTAGGCCCAATGGGCTTGTGGGTCCTACGTGGGGAAATCGCACAAAAGTGTGATAATTAGTCAGCTAGGCTGTGTAAACTACATGACTAAGGCCATTTCTGGGCTATATGGGCCCGTAAGATGGGCTTTTGGCCCAATTATCTGTTAAGGTTGCACTGGTCGCCTAAGACGACTGTGAACCTACTGTTGGGTCGGTAAGTGTACTTGGACCCTTATTTATTTTTGTAAATGACTGATATACCCTTATGTGATGTATGACTGTTTGAGCATGCCATTCTTATTGTATATACATTTATATTATGTTGCATTGCGTGGGATGGGGTACATGATTTTGGAGAAAGTGTACTGAAAGCTATAAGCCTATTACTGGCAGCTCTGCTGCAAATACTGATTTAGTGCCGCAACTGGTGCTACATGGTGTGTAGGGTTGGGTGAGTCAATTTTATCCCCATATGGTGTGTATGGTTGGTACGGAGATGGTGTGTAGAGGATGGATTGGGTAGGATTTTTGTTTGTATACTGTTACTGTAATGGGCTCAGGCCCAGACTGCTACTGTTACTGAAATGGGTTAAGCCCCTAACTGTTACGGAAAGGGCTTAGGCCCAAACTGTGCTTCCTCTTATTTGGGTTTTCGAAAACTCACCCATCTGTTAACTGTGCAAAAAATCCCCAAGCTTAAACGGATCGAGGCGATGGAGGACTCAGTGGTGGCCACTTGACTTAGTCAATTTTTAATTTTATAAATAAGGTTTACTTTGGGTTTTCATTATGTACTAAGGCCTCTTTAAGTTTCATTTTAATTTGAGGATTTAATTAATTACCTTGATTTTTAACTGATAGTAGTAGGACACGGAATTTCAAAAAAAAAGAATACAAACAAATGTTTTTCTAAAAACACTACGATTACGCAACATATGTTGAGAGCTTCCGCAACAAACACTATTTTAAAGGATAATAACAATCTAATATGATCAATATTTGCTAGAACAACTTGAGTTTTTCACAATGAACATACACTCTAAATTTTTGTTTAGAATCCAAAGAAGTTTTTATGTAGAGCGGGTTTTCCAAGAAATTATATTTGAAAAGTACTCTAATGTGACATCGCAGATTCGACCATAACATCTAGGCCTGGTTTGGGGTCTTACATTTAGTGGTATAATAGTCAAGTTGCAAAACTCGTCTGTGGTTTTGGGTTTTTCAAAAGCGTGGAAATTTTAACAGAATTGCTTCAAATTCTTTAAAGTGATTGATATAATTTGGAAATGTTTTATTGAAAGAGTGGTACACCGAGTCTCCGTGCCGATCCTGTAAGTGTTCTGATTGTTTATACTGAAATAATATTGAATTATTATTACTGAGACTACTTTAGGTAGTAAAACTATACTGAAACTCTTTAATTAGAATAAACTATGAACTGTAGTAAGGCTGCGAACTGCGAAAACAAACTTTGAGATAATATTGTTCATAAGATATCTATAATAAATACTGAAACAATAAACTGACTGGCATAAAACTATTAATACAGATAAAAACGCGATTGGATAACGAGCACTAGTGGTACTCGTGGTAGAGGCCATGACAGAGGCCGTGGAGGTACTCGGGCTGGGTCTTTGTCTTCTGGACACCAGCCTAATGAGGAAGCTAGAGAGGTACCAGCTTCACCTATGGCTGAGACAGGGTCTCAAAATTGAGTAGTTGGGGACGACGCACTGTTCCAAGCAATGTTGAGGATTCTGGAAAGGGTCGCTAGGCCTAGTACTGACATTGTGAGTCGTGGGTCAGTTACGGAACAACTCAGGTCTAATGGGGCAGAGATATTCGGGGGTACTGCTCGAGTTGCCCCTAATGTGGCTGAATATTAGATTGAGGCCATAGAAAGGATCATAGATGACATTGACTGCACCCCTGATCAGAAGATAAAAGGTGCAGTATCATTGTTGAGAGATGAGGCATACCAGTAGTGGCTTACTGTCAAAGAGGGCACTCAAGCCAATCGTTTGACCTGGGATTTTTACAGACTACTTTCAAGAATTTCTGAATTTAACTCAATGAGATACGACAGTGGCTGAAAATGATGCCGAATTTTTACTATTGAGCTGCTATGCACGGGGGATGGTAGCAAAAGAATACGAGCGGTGTGTTCAATTTGAGAATAGCCTCAGAGATGGTTTAAGGGTTCTGATAGTCCTCAGAGGAAGTGGGATTTTACAGTACTGGTTGACAAGGAAAAAATCACCGAGGATGCGACACATGCTGAGCACCGGAATAGAGAGAAAGGTAGGGGTAAGAAGGATGCTGAAGCCTCAAATTCTTTTCAGTGGCTTAAGAAAAAGCCCAGAGCTGATGGGCCAATCAGATTTAGGACCCCTACTGCTGTTACTTCTAGATCGCAGTTTTGTGCTGATTGTGGAAAATGCCATCAAGGCGAATGTTGGAAAAAGATGGGTGCATGATTGAATACGGATCGTTGGAGCATCGTGTCAGGGATTGTCCAAGGAGGCCTGAGCAGACGCAAGCTACTGGTTTGGGTAATGTATAGCGGGGTGGTTAGCAGCCACCGAGAGGCCGAGGACAGGCCAGGGGTAGAAATGATTTGGGCCATGGTCGTGGAGCACCGGGCAGAGCTGCTGGTCATGCAGAGGTGAGGCAGCCGGCACTGGTTTATGTTGCACGTCGTCGGGAAGACGGAGATTCTCCGGATGTTATTACGGGTACGTTCTTTATCCATAATATACCTTATACTGCATTAATTGATGTTGGGTTTACACATTCATACATAGCATGCTCTGTGTCTAAGATATTGGGTTTTATGGCTGAAAACACTATGAGTGAGATTACTGTTCTAAGTCTGCTGGGGCAGTTCATTCAGATAAATAAGATGTTTAGAGATGTTCCCTTGGAGATACAAGGAGTTGTCTTTCTGGCTGATCTTATGGAGCTACCTTTCAGAGAATTCGACCTCATACTGGGCATGGATTGGTTAGTAAACATCGAGTAAGCTTGGATTGTGCCACTAAATGGATAGTATTGAGAACTGAGGTAGACGAGGAGGTGGTGGTAATTGGGGAACAACAGAATTATTTGAGTAATGTTTTTTCTGCATTAAGGACCAATAAATTGGTTCGCAAGGGTTGTGAGGCGTTCCTGGCCAACATTAATGTTTCAGATATTGGGGATTCTTCGATAAAAGATATCAAAACAATTAAGGATTTTCCTGACGTCTTTCCTGAAGAGCTACCTAGGTTACCTCCAGAACGTGAAGTGGAGTTTGGGATTGAGCTCCTTTCTGGTTCAGCTCTAGTGTCCATCGCCCCTTATAGAATGGCACCGAAGGAGCTTGTGGAGCTTAAGGCCCAGATTCAAGAGTTACTGGACCGTGGGTTTATCCGACCTAGTGTGTCTCTGTGGGGAGCACCAGTCTTGTTTGTGAAAAAGAAGGATGGATCCATGCGTATGTGCATCGACTACAGACAATTAAATAAGTTGACCATTAAGAACAAATACCCTCTGCCAAGGATTGATGATCTGTTCGACCAACTGCAAGGAGTGTCAGTTTTCTCTAAAATAGATCTCTAGTCAGGGTATCACCAACTAAGAGTTAAAGAGGCCAACATGCACAAGACGTTGTTTAGGACTCGGTATGGTCATTACTAGTTCTTGGTTATGCCATTCAGACTGACAAATGCACTGACAGCTTTTAGGGATCTGATGAACAGAGTGTTTCAACCCTATCTGGATCGGTTTGTTGTAGTATTTATCGATGACATACTAGTGTATTCGAGGACTGAAAATGAACATGATGAACATCTCTGAGTAGTTCTGCAAATTTTGAGAGAGAAACAACTGTATGCCAAGTTCAGCAAGTGTGAACTCTGGTTACGTGAGGTAACGTTTCTTGGTCATGTGGTATCTGTTGAGGGGATTAGGGTTGATCCTCGGAAAATTGAGGCTGTTGTGGATTGGAAGCAGCCTAAGATTGTATCAGAAATTCGTAGTTTTCTGGGACTGGCTGGGTACTATCGAAGATTTGTAGAGGAGTTCTCGTTGATTGCTGCGCCTTTAACTAAGCTGCTATGTAAGGGCGTGCCATTTAATCGGACTGATGTGCAGTAAGAGTTTGAGAAGCTCAAGAAAGTTCTGACTGAGGCTCCTTTTTTTAATACAGCGATAGTCTGGGAAGGAGTTCACTATGTACAACGATGCATCACATATCGGTTTGGGATGTGTGTTAATGCAAGGTGGCAAGGTCGTGGCATATGCATATCGCCAGCTTAAGACTCATGAGATGAATTATCTGACGCATGGCTTGGAGTTGGCCGTAGTGGTTTTCGCACTAAAAATTTGGAGGCATTACCTGTACGGTGAGAAGTGTATCATTTACACAGATCTCAAGAGCCTCAAGTACCTCCTCACTCAGAAGGAGGTGAATCGTAAGTAGCGTAGATGGATCGAGCTACTTAAGGACTATGACTGTTTGATTGAATACCATCCTAGTAAGGCCAATGTGGTGGCTGACGTACTGAGCCGTAGGGCTATGACTGATCTTAGAGCAATGTTTGCTCGTCTCAGCTTATTTGATGATGGTAGCTTGTTGGTTGAGCTCCAAGTTAAACCAGTGTGGATTGAGCAGATTAAGAATAAACAGTTGAAGGATGAGTCATTGAGTCTTCGATTTCGTCAGGTCGATAATGGTGATACTGTGGATTTTGGGCTGAACAGCGAAGGGGTACTTTGTTTCCAAGGCAGAATTTATGTACCTAAGGATATTGATTTGAGGTAGTCTATACTGCGAGAGGCACATAGTAGCCGCTATGCTATGCACCCAGGTGAAAATAAAATGTACAGAGATCTTCGTGAGATATCTTGGTGGCCAAGTCTTAAGCGTGAGGTTACCGATTTTGTGGGGAATTGTCTGACTTGCCAGCAGGTTAGAACGGAACATCAGTTGCCTTTCGGGTTTCTTCAGCCAGTTAATATTCCATTGTGGAAGTGGGAAAGAGTAACTATGGACTTTTTGAGTGGGCTACCCTTAACGCCTACTAAGAAGGATTTGGTATGGGTCATTATGGATCTGTTGACCAAATCTGCCCATTTCATATCGATTCGCACTGATTATTCGTTACAAAAACTGGCTAAGTTGTACGTATTCGAGATTCTGAGAATGCATGGGGTACCGGTTTCCATAATATCTAAAAGAGATCCTCGCTTCACGTATCGGTTCTAAAAGAAGTTACATGAAGCTTTGAGTACACAGTTGGACTTCAGTACTGCATTCCATCCTCAGACAGATGGTCAGTCAGAGAGGG
The DNA here is from genome assembly GCF_007990345.1 of Gossypium hirsutum. Taxonomy (NCBI): domain Eukaryota; kingdom Viridiplantae; phylum Streptophyta; class Magnoliopsida; order Malvales; family Malvaceae; genus Gossypium; species Gossypium hirsutum. The sequence goes on along the minus strand of NC_053426.1, from coordinate 51,371,309 downwards.
TGATTCAGATACTGGAGGACATGTGAAGGAGTTGTGTGATTGACTTCCGAGGTAGTTGGGAAGATTACTTGCCGCTAGTAGAGTTTGCTTACAACAATAGCTACCGGTCTAGCATACAGATGGCACCTTACGAAGCATTATATGGTTATAAGTGTAGCACTCCTTCATGTTGGACTGAGTTGGGTGAGCGGCGTGTTCTGGGCCCTGAGCTAGTATTTGATACCGAAGATAGGGTCAAATTAATTCAGGATCAACTAAAGGTAGCGTCAGACAGACAGAAGTCATATGCCGATCTGAAATGTAAGGAAATTTAGTATTCTGTGGGAGATTATGTTTTTCTCAAGGTCTCGTCATGGAAGAAGGTACTGAGATTTGGGCGTAAGGGCAAGTTGAGCCTAAGATTTATTGGGTCTTACTACATACTGAGACGAGTAGGACCAGTTGCCTACCAGTTTGAGTTACCTTCAGAATTAGAGTGGATTCATGATATGTTCCACGTCTCTATGTTGAGACGTAACTGCTTTGATCCTGCTTATGTTGTATCGATTGAGGAGATTGAAATTAGACCAGATATGACTTTCGAGGAGGAGCTAATCTAGATTTTGGATCAAAAGGTGAAAGTCTTGAGAAGGAAATCAATTCCATTAGTGAAAGTTCTATGGCGAAACCATAGTTCTGAGGAGGCCATGTGGGAACCCGAAGAGGCGATGTGACAACAATACCCTCACCTATTCTGACCAGGTAAATTTTAAGGCCGAAATTTTCTTTAAGGAGGGTAGAATTGTAACGCCCCAAATCTCAAAAACCCTTTTTAAAATTAAATTTGCGTGTTTGTACCGTGGATGTATCTTTGCCTTAGTGGTTTAGTGCTTTGGGAGTGTCTGAGAAGTCATGGGTTCAAGCCTTAGCTTGAGCAAAATTTTAGATTTTTTAAAGTTAAAACCTCTACCCTTAGTCAGTGTGGTTATATGCAGAACTTGTTAAAATCTTGACAAAGCAAACATGCTAGCCCAGTGGTAAGTGGCGTGTGGCGTGTGGAGTGTGCAAGGAGTTTGAGGTTTGAATCCCTGCTTGTGCAAAGGGAGATTATTTTTACTATTTTCCATGGGAGGTAGTTGTATTTAACTGAAACACTGATGAGTAGAGGGGAGTTTGAATCGGTCATGTTGAATCGATCATGGAGGGATTGTAGGAGGCAGTTGAGGAGAGATATGAGGAGCGTTTTAGGAGAGAATCAGGGGATTTTGAAGTTGTGGGGAGTCGGTGCCGAATGAGGACTCTAGGCACTCAAGATTTTGGCCTAGGGGTCATGCTTCTCATTTGGTCAATTTTGCATTCTCGTTTTTCCCTTTTTTTTTGGGGGGTCTTTTTCACTTTTGCCGAGTAGCCGTTTTCTGCTAGGGGTTTTGGAGGTACTTTTCTTTTAGACCATTTAGGTACCTTTGGGGTGGGGCTGCCTACTTCGTTTTGGCTCTTCACAACAGTGCTGTACTGATTGACTGTCTCCTCTCCTTCTCTACTTTCGAGTTTTGGTTCTTGATTCTTTGACCGATTGTTTCCCCCTCTTCCCTTCGACTTTCTTTGCTCTTCTACTGTGTTGGCTGAACCTAAGATCCTTTGTTCTTCAAAGCCGAACACCTTGTTTCCATTTTCTTTCCTTCTTCTCTTGGCTGAATAGTTCTTGGTCAAATAACCCTTTTCAATTCAGGCGACTTCTAGGCTTGGGTATCGGTTGGATATTGGTTAGTCTTCTTTTCAGGAAATGTCGATTTCTCTTTTTGTGGGCCGAATGTACCCTTGTCACTCATTCTCTCCACCTTAATTATTGACTTGTAACACTGTGATTTTGCCGAATGTTGCTAGGGGCTCGACTTCAATAAGCAAGTTGTTGGGTTGATTGCTCTTCCTCCTACAAGTGATCCTTTCATTCGCGGTGAGTACTTTAAGTCCTAGATAATTATGTTGGATTATAGATTCTTATGAATCGATTAACTGTTTCGTGTGAAGGTTAAATCATTGGAGAGAATACGCTGGTTGGATCAAGAGGGGGTTCAGCAATTGTTCGATTGGTAAGTGGTGATGAATTAGTTAAAGTATTTTCAATACTATGATTTTGGATTAACCACGGTTATGGACTGATGGTGGGTTGTCGTGAATCATAGGTGCTTTGATCTCAGAAATGTTGCGGCTACGATTTCATAACAGGTGTGTGAACACTGCCATTAGATGCAAAACAGCAAAAGCCAAAAAGCCAAAAAGTAGGCTGTCGACACCATACGGGCGTGTGGTTGCCTGTGTGGTAGGCCATGCAGTAAAACATGGCCATAAGGTCGACGAGATGGCCATGAATGTTTTCATGTACCAAAATGATATTGTGCCATTTTGGGCCGAAATGGGCCGCATAGGCCCAATGGGCTTGTGGGTCCTACGTGGGGAAATCGCACAAAAGTATGGTAATTAGTGGGCCAGGCTGTGCAAACTACACGGCTAAGGCCATTTTTAGGCTATGTAGACCATAAGAGCGTGTGGGCCCACATGGGCCCGTAATATAGGCTTTAGGCCCATTATCACTGATTGTCTGTTAAGGTTGCACGAGTCATCTGAGACAACTGTGGACCTACTGTTGGGCCTGTAAGTGTACCTGGACACTTATTTTTTTTGTAAATGACTGATATACCCCTATGTGATGTACGACTGTTTGAGCATGCCATTTTTACTATACATACATTTATATTATATTGCATTGCATGGGGTGGGATACATGATTTTGGAGGAAGTGTACTGAAAGGTTATAAGCCTAATACTGGCAGCTCTACTGTAAATACTTATTTTGTGCCGTAATCGATGTTACATGATGTGTAGGGTTGGGTGGGTCGATTTTATCCCCACATGGTGTGTAGGGTTGGTACAGAGATGGTGTGTAGAGGATGGATTGGGTAGGATTTCTGTTTGCATACTGTTACTGTAATGGGCTCAGGCCCAAACTTCTACTGTTACTGTAGTGGGATTAGGCCCAGACTGCTACTGTTATTGAAATGGGTTAAGGCTCTAACTGTTACAGAAAGGGCTTAGGCCCAAACTGTGCTTACTCTGATTTATTGCTTTTATGGGAATTCACACCTTGGGTTTTCGAAAACTCGCCTATTTGTTAACTGTGTAGGAGTTCCCCAAGCTTAAATGGATCGAGGCTACAGAGGACTTAGTGGTTGCCAGTCGACTTAGTTAATTTTAAATTTTATAAATAAGGTTTACTTTGGGTTTTCATTATATAGTAAGGCCTCTTTGAGTTTCATTTTAATTTGGGGATTTAATTAATTACCTTGATTTTTAATTGATAGTAGTAGGACACGGAATTTCAAAAAAAAAATACAAATAAATGTTTTTCTAAAAACACCACGATTACGCAACATATTTTGAGAGCTCCCGTAGCAAACACTGTTTTAAAGGGTAATAACAATCTAATATGATCAATATTATGCTAGAACAACTTGATTTTTTCACAGTGAACATACACCCTAATTTTTTTTGTTAAGAACCCAAAGAAGTTTTTATGTAGAGCAGGTTTTCCAAGAAATTATATTTGAAAAGCACTCTAATGTGACATCGCAAGTTCGACCATAACGTCTAGGCCAGGTTTGGGGTGTTACAATCGTACTTCGACTATTATCAATTAATGGGTTACTGTAAGTAATGGTAAGTGTGATTTTTAAGAAAAATATATTAAACTTTAGGGACTAATTTGATGAGAATTATATGTCTATAAAATGGATAAAATTTTATTTTATATTATTAATAACAGTAGATTTTAAAAATATTAAAGTACTTACTAAGTCTTCACAGACTTATCGCTTTAATTCTCTAACGCGTAGGTGAAGTAGATTCGTTTGGGCTAATATCGAGGTCATGTGCATCCCATCTCATTACCATTCCAAGAGGCAAGATTGTATTTATGAATTTTGGGGTTAGTATGGCATGTACATAGGTTCTTAGTATAGGTGAATGTTCGATGGACTAAAATGTAAACTTTGGAAACCTTTTTATTTTGGTGATCTAATGGTATATTTTGTTAGCTTTTGAAAGCAATTTATAGTAGCTTAACATATACATGCATATATGATGTTATTATATAGATTTTGTGGTGAATTTTAATGAGTTTGAGGGTAATTGGATTGGTTTAGAAGTGTTTGAAAACTTTGAATTAGTGCAGGGGGATTTTTAGGAATTTTTCCAAACTATTTTTTTGTGTCACCATAACCCAAGGTATCGATACTTGAGGAAAATGTATCGATACATTGATCTAAAAATCAATTTTTTTGAGAAACGGAGAGCAGTTTTGGTACCATTTTTGTTTAGCGGTATAGATATTTTGCCCCTATTTTGAATAAAAATAATTTTTAAATAATTTCCAAACGCAAACAAACATCCATTAATAACCTCGGATATGTATATTAATAATTTTTTTAGTTAAATAAGTTAAAACACAATGTATGAATGATTGAATTATAGAATGTCTAGCCAAAATCGCTTTGGCACCAAATGTAATAGTCTTATGCTGAGTCCATATAGTCAGGCCGGGTATAGGGGTGTTACATTTATTAGTATCAGAGCCTAGGTTTTTTGATATCTGAGTTGGAAACGAGTTTAGACGTACATGCCATATAGGATATACCATTGTGATGAGATGGGATTTAGTTATTTAATTGTGTAATTTATGTATATTGTAGAACTCAAAGATGTCAAATAGACCTCGTAAAAAGTTGAAAGATGAAGTAGAGAGTAGGGCCCCAAGCCTTGATAGGGAAAAAAATCAAAGAAGAGCCCAAGCCCGAAGTGAATTAGTAAATTTAGGGGATGATAGGGAGCCTGAATTGGAACAGAGAACTCAACCTGAAACTAAACATGTACCATTTGAAGGAGAAATTCTGATCATAATAGCTCTTTTGCAGACTATGAACAAGTTGTTGCAACAACTAGTAAGAACAACTAATGTTCCTCCAGTTTCACCTCCTCCTTCTCCTGCTCCACAACCACAACCGTCTGAACTAGTCATCGTAATCCATTAGAGATTCCAGCTCAACAAGGAAGTAGACGGCCTGGAATGGTTAGTCATGTTGGTAAAGAGCAAAGGTCAACAAGAGAGATAGTTGGTAGATCTGACAGTCGAATGCCTCGAACATATGCCATTCGAACTCAAGAATAAGAAGATGCTCTAGATGTGATTACTGGTAAATTCTCTTTATTTGATACTTTTGTGATTGCTTTAATTGATCCGGGTTCCACTCATTCTTAGATTTGCACTGCATTCGTAAGAGAAAAATAATTACTTGTAGAGTTTACTGAACAAGAAGTCATAGTCACAAATCCTTTTGGACAATGTGTGAGAGTGAATAAGATTTATAAAAGATGTCCTTTAAAAATTCAAGAATATGAGTTTCTAGCAGACCTTATGGCTCTTCCATTTTGTGAATTTTATGTGATATTGGGCATGGATTGGTTGTTCGAATATGGAGTTATGGTTGCCTATAAAAGGAAGAGAATTTCTTTGAGAACTCCAAATGGCAATGAAATGATAGTGACTGGTGAGAATTATAGTGCCTTGTTTAATGTTGTATCAACAATGAAAGCTTTTAAGTTGGTGTGAAAGGGACATATTGCTTATCTTGCTTAGATTTTTTATTCTTGTGTATCTAGTTTGAAGATTAAGGAAATACCAGGGGTTAGGGAGTACCCCGACGTGTTTCTAGAGGAATTACCAGGTTTACCACCTTAGAGAGAGGTAGAATTCACTATTGAGGTAGTTCCAAGAACAACATTAGTATCGATTTCTCCTTATTGAATGGCTCCTACTGAGTTAAAGAAATTAAAAACTCAACTACAAGAGTTACTTGATAAAGGCTTTATACGCCCTAGTGTGTCACCGTAGGGTGCTCTAATACTATTCGTAAAGAAGAACAAGTATCGATTATCGACAATTGAACAAAGTAACAGTGAAGAACAAGTATCCATTACTAAGAATAGATGATTTGTTTGATTAGCTGAAGGGTGCTAGTGTGTTCTCAAAGATTGACCTCAGATCGAGATATCATCAATTACGGGTAAAAAAAGCAGTTGTGTCGAAAACTATTTTTAGAACGAGATATGGTCACTATGAGTTTTTAGTTACGCCATTTGGGTTCACTAATGCTCTAGCTGCTTTCATGGATTTAATGAACAGAATTTTTTAGCCTTATTTAGATCAGTTTGTGGTAGTGTTCATAAATGACATTTTGGTATACTCTAAACGTGATGAAGAACATGAAAAGCACTTGAGGATTATTTTGCAGACATTACGGAAGAAACAATTACATGCCAAGTTGAGTAAGTGTGAGTTTTGGCTAAGAGAAGTCACTTTTCTGGAGCATATTGTATTTGCAAAAGGTATTTGGGTAGACCCAAAGAAAATAAAAGCTATATTGAAGGGGAAACCACCGAAGAATGTGACAACAGTCAGAAGTTTTCTTGGATTGGCTGGTTATTATAGAAGATTTGTTAAGGGATTTTCTACGATTGCTTTACCATTGACTAGATTGTTGCAGAAAGATGTTAAGTTTGATGTCAAAAAAATGACAACAGAGTTTTGAAAGATTAAAAATAGCATTGATAAAAGCTTCCGTATTGGTTCAACCAAAATTAGTTATGGAGTATGAGATTTACAGTGATGCTTTGCATAGTGGTTTGGGTTGTGTATTGATGTAAGAAATAAAAGTAGTTGCTTGTGCATCCAAATAGTTAAAGCAACATGAAAAGAATTATCTGATGCATGATTTACAGCTAGCTGCAGTGGTACTTGCGTTAAAAATTTGGAGACATTACTTGTATGGGGAAATGTGCTTTATTTATACAGATCATAAGAGTTTGAAGTATTTGTTAACATAGAGAGAATTGAATTTGAGACTAAGAAGGTGGATTGAATTGTTGAAAAACTATGACTGCGTAACTGATTATCACCCCGGCAAGGCAAATGTAGTAGCAGATACTTTAAGTAGAAAATCTTTGGCAACTTTGAAAGCAATGAATGGTCATTTGAAAATGGAAACACCTAGTAAGTTGATAGCTAAAATAAGAATAAATTTGACTTTGTTATAGAGAGTAAAAGATGCTCAAAAGGAAGATGAAGAGATGTTGATTATTAAACAACAACTTGAGGATAGGAAGAATGGTGGATTTGAGATACACAGTGAAAGAACTTTAAGACTTCATGGTAGGTTATGTGTACCTAATCAATATGATTTGAAGCAAAGTATCCTTTTTGAAGCTCATCATGGTTCATTTGCTATACACCCAGGAAGCAACAAGATGTACCAAGATTTAAAGCCATTTTATTGGTGGAAAAGAATGAAACAGGACATAGTTAAGTATGTTTCAAAATGTTTAACATGTCAACTAGTGAAAGCAGAGTATCAAGTTCCATTAGGCTTGTTGCAACCAATAACAATACCGGAATGGAAATGGGAAAGAATCACCATGGATTTTGTAATCGGGTTATCGCTCTCGCTAAATAATAAAGATGTTATTTTGGTAATAGTTGATCGGCTAACAAAATCTGCTCATTTCTTACCCGTACGGACTGATTATTCAATGGAAAAATATGCTTATAATTTTTTTCATGTATCTATGCTGCGAAGATATCGATATGATCCGTCTCACGTGATTACACCAAGGGTGATAGAGATTCAATCAGATTTGACTTATGAAGAAGACTGATAAAGATACTTGCTCGAAAGGTTAAAGAATTGAGAAATAAAAGAGTTCCATTAGTAAAAGTCTTATGGAGACATCATAATACAAAAGAGGCTACTTGGGAAACAGAGGAGACAATGAGGCAGCAGTATCCATAGTTGTTTACACCAAGTAAAATTTTGTGGACGAAATTTTTATTAAGAGGGGGAGAATTGTAACGACCACATTTTGACTTGGAGTTAGGTACAGTGATGGACCAGGTCAGGAAATAGTGGAGAAATTTTGAAATTTACTAAATAGGGGTTTTTAGTATTAAATTAGAAAGTATTTAGACCCGATAGGAGATTAGAAAATATTTTTGAGATAGAAAAAATTCAAATAAAAGTTTAGACTAAATTGAAATAGTATAAGAATTGTTGTAGTGAAAGTAGGAATTTAGAAAGTTAGGAGATACATAGTGGTAGTAGAAAGGAAGGAAGGATTAAAAAAAATTAACTAAAGTGAAGTATGCGTCATCCTAGGAATTATAAAAGATGAGTTAGGATAAAATGGTAAATAGTCAACTAGATATTTTAAGGTGTAATGATGATGGGTAAAAGTGTAAAGATGAATGGCGTGAGGACTTATTAGAAAATTCACCATTTAATAAAAAAAAGTGAGATATTCTTAGTGGAATGAGTAGAAAAGTGGAGAAAAGATGATATATATCATCTTTTCCCAACACACCAACTGTCACTCACTTTTCCCCCAAATCCACCAACTTTTCTTTTATTTCCTTCCATGTCTTTCCTCCATTGTTGAACCATCCAAGCTCCAAACTGTCATTTTCTTTGAAATTTCTTTAGTAAAAGCTAAAAAGAAGACTAGTGAGAAACTTTATTTCATGAGGGAACTTACATAGATGGGTTAAAAGAGAGAAATACATGAGATAGGGTTTTGGGTTTTGAAAAAGTCAAGGTAAGGATGATGGAAATTCTCATAACATACATGTTTATTTTCATAATCTAGCATAGAAAAGTTATTTGATTTTTATTTTTAACTTATAAATGTTATATGTTGTTATGGAATTGAAGAAAAAGAGAAGAATTTTGAGGATAAAAGTGAAGGGGAAAGGAAAAGAAGTGGCCAAGGAGTAGAAGAGAAGAAAGATTCATCATCCAAATTTTGCTTGTAAGTACTTCAAGTAGTAATTTTGTTTAAGTTATGTTAATTAAATAATGATGTTAATTAAGTAATTTAATTACTAAAGTAAAGATATCATAATAAGTATTTAGTAGGGGTAAGTACTGCAAATGTTATGAATTTTGACTTTAGTGTACCATTATATGATGTATTGTGGTGATAATGAAAAAGAACTAAATTGAAAGAAATTAAAATAAGTTATGATATTATGAATATACGGAAAGTGAGTTTAAATGAAGTGGTGTAAAAATTATAGTGTTGTATTTGGTAAAAATGAAGAGAATTTACAAGTTTTACTATTATTATTGTGATAAGGACTAAATTGTGAAAAATGTAAAGTTATATTTTTTGTCACATGAATGAATAAAAAGATCCAATAATTAAAAAAAAAAGAAGCTCATGTAGGTGAGTCTTGAACTATTGGGATATTGATGGCATGCCATTAAGGAAAATTAGCGCGCTTATCGTAATTATTTCGTACTTCGGTGCTTATCATTGTAAAATATGCACTTTGGTGCTTATCGTAATTATTTTGCACTTTGGTGCTTATCGTTATTTGCACTTTATGCTTAATGATATATGATATGCATTATTGATTTGTTTTCGTATATCCTAAGTGTTCAACTAGTCTACATTAGGCTATAGTGTCGTACTTCAGCTATTATCAATTAATGGGTTACAGTAAGTAATGGTAAATGTGATTTTTAAGAAAAATATATTAAAATTTAGGGACTAATTTGATGAGAATTATATGTCTATAAAATGAATAAAATTTTATTTTATATTATTAATAACATATATTTTAAAAATCTTGAAGTACTTACTAAGTCTTCACAGACTTAGCACGTTAATTCTCTAACGCGTAGGTGAAGTAGATCCGTTTGGGCTAATATCGAGGTCGTGTGCATCTCATCTCATCAACATTCCAAGATGCAATATTGAATGTATGAATTTTGGGGTTAGTATGGCATGTAGATAGGTTCTTGATATAGGTGAATGTTAGATGGACTACAACGCAAACTTTGGAAACCTTTTTGTTTTGGTGATCTAATGGTATATTTTGTTAGCTTTTGAAAGTAAATTTTAATAACTTAACATATGCATGTATATATGATGTTATTATATAGATTTTTTGGTGAATTTTAATGAGTTTAAGGGTAATTGAATTGGTTTGGAAATGTTTGAATGTTTTGAATTAGTGCAAAGGGCTTTTTAGCAATTTTTCCAAACTAATTTTTTGTGTCACCATAACCCAAGGTATTGATACCTGAAGGAAAGGTATCGACACATTGATCTAAAAATCAATTTTTTTAAGAAACAGAGAGCAGTTTTGGTACCATTTTTGTTTAGCGGTATAGATATTTTGCCCCTGTTTTGAGTAAAAACAATTTTTAAATCATTTCCAAACGGAAGCAAATATCCATTAATAACCTCGGATATTTATATTAATAAATTTTTTTAGTTAAATAAGTTAAAACACAATGTACTAATGATTGAATTATAGAATGTCTAGCCAAAATCGCATTGGCACCAAATGTAATAGTCTTATACCAGGTCCATATAGTCAGACCGGGTATAGAGATGTTACATTTCGTGTCACTAGGTAGTGTGCCTGGTGGTCGAGTATTCATATTCGAAGCAAGTTGTCCTAATTGTGCCTCCAAAGCTAGAATAGAAGATGAATTCCCTTGCACAATAGCTTCTGTGCGAGTCATATGCTCCCGCATTAGAGCCTCAAAATCTACTAATGGGTCAGAAAGAGAAGCTTGCGTGTACTGTTGTCATCGATGTTCTTGAACATGCTGATTCGGCATTGAAGAGTGTTGTGGCTACATCTGATTCTGGTGTGGATGCATCTAGCTTTGTTGTGGATGCATCTATGTGTACTGATTGTAGTTCTGTTGTTGTTGATTGTAATTCCCTTGTCTTGAATTATAATTGCCTTGAGTAGATATATTCCTATAACGGAATGTCGCAGCATTTTTTCCAGCATTCTGAGTTCCCAAGACTATTGATTGCATGCAGAATTATTATAAGAAGTGCCATAAGAATTGTTACGGATGTTACTGACATAAAAGACATCCTCTGCATGTTGTGGACAATCTTCATAGATGTGGTTGTCATTGCAAATTTCAAAACAAAAGGTAGGAACATCAACTTGTTGAGCGACTTGTATAAGTGCAACATCACCAGTCCTTTGCATATTTTTTTTATCATATTTGCAAGAGAAGATACCTGAACACTAAGTACAGATATTGCGTCCAATTCAATAACTCTCGGAGTAGCTTTTGCTTGTGCAGCTCTAGAGATAGAATATTGATAATCATTCTAAGCAATTCTCTCAAAAATTCCAATAGCATAATTTAAGTACAATCCAGCAAAGGACCATTGGCTGATGCGTCGACAAGATTGCTCGTGTGTGAATTCAGCCCATTATAGAAAACCTCAATTTGTGTTTCCTGTTGAATGTCGTGTGTAACACCCCGAACCCGAGACCGACACCGGAGTCGGACACGAGATGTTAACAAACTTTGAAAAATTTTTCCAGACACTGCCCAGTCTGAGTACTAGTCGCTTCAAAAATTATATCTTGAGTTTCACAACTCGAAAATCAGTTTTGTGATTTTTCCCTGAAACTAGACTCATGTCCCCACCTATGTATTTTTTTTCTAGAATTTCTGGTCGGGCCAATTAGTACAGTTTATTAGTCAAAGTCTCCCATGTTACAGGGGTCGACTACACTGACCTTTTCCCATTACGACTTGGATATCTCTCTGCACAGAGCTTCAATACTGATGCCGTTTGTTTCTATGGAAACTAGACTCAGAGAGGAATCCATACATATATGGTATGACTTCTAATTATCTCTGGTCAATTTATAGTGAATTTCCAAAGTCGGAACAGGGAATCCAGAAACTGTTCTTGCCCTGTTCCACAAGAACCTGAATATCTCTTACTGTACTGTTCATATGATTGTTTCGTTACTTTCATATGAAAGTAGATACATCAAGGTTCGATTACATAATTTATTCACTATTTAATTCCACTCCTACGAATTCTTGTGATTTTTCCAATCCACACCACTGCTGCTGTCAGCCTCTGTTTTCAAAGTAAACCTTACCTATTTTCGGGGTTTCATGGACCAACTAGGGCCTTGTCATACATATGCCCACATATGATCATACTTAGCCATTCCAATGGCTGATCATTTGCTCAACACTTCCATTCCAACTATAGTTACATCATGAAACCATCTATACATTCATAAACACGAATGGTCTAATGCCATACTCCACTTCTACAAGCCATTTTCGCATGGCTGTACACTTATACATTTCATAAAGTACTCGAAAAACAACAATGGGTAGTCCTATACATGCCATATCAAAATTCAACCAAAATAGTACCCAAAAGAGCCTTTGATAGTGTGGGCGACTTCGACTTCAAGATCCCGAGTCCGATAGCTGGAGAACCAAAAATCTATAAAACAGAGGAGCAGTGTAACGAGTAAGCAATTTATGCTTAGTAAGTTTTGAGCAAGGAATTCCAGCATAAACAAAGAATAACACACATTTAGCTAAACGGAATATTTCATAATACGCAATTTACCGATATCAAACTTGCTTCACAACATTAACAACCCTTATGTACATACACAATAGACTAACTTAGCCGAAGGCCGGTAGCTCGTTTATCAACTGAGCGAACATTTATTTGTAAGGGCTCGATTAAATTCAACACATACGTAACATATCCCCATATTGGGATGTTTTTCGAGTATTCGCTGGAATTTTACAGCAAGCTCATTCATTACCAAATCACGTACCTTCGGGATTTAACCGGATATAGCTCCTCGTTCAAATGCCTTCGGGACATAGCCCGGTTTTAGTAACTCACACAATGCCTTCGGGACATAACCCGGATTTAATAGCTCGCACGAATGCCTTCGGGACTTAACCCGGATTTAACAACTCGCACGAATGCCTTCGGGACTTAACCCGGATTTAATAACTCGCACGAATGCCTTCGGGACTTAACCCGGATTTAGTATCTCGCACAAAGGCCTTCGGGGCTTAACCCGGAATTTGTATCTCGCACAAATGCCTTCGGATCTTAGTCCGGATATATTCACTTAGCACAAAGCCTTCGGGACTTAGCCCGGACAGCATTCAATTAATCATGCACATCTAACAATAATTCATGGCACATTCATATTTCATTTTCATTTGCGAAACTCAAACACAAGGCACATATCGTCCTTGCACATTCGGCTCAATAGCCTCACATAGAGCATGATTTAATCACATCGTAATTTAAGCTCTCTTACTCAAGAACTTACCTCGGGTGTTGTCGAACGATTCCGCTAGCTATTCAACCACTTTTTCCTTCCCTTTATCGGATTTATTTCCCCTTTGCTCTTGAGCTTAATTAAACAAATAAATTGATTTCATCATTTAGGCATCAAAAAGATGAACACAAGGCACTTAGCCCATATTTATACATTAGACATTAAAGTCTCATACATGCAAAAATCATGCATCAACACAACATATTAGCTAATTTCTTTCCCCTTGGCCGAATATGCATGTCTATTTTTGGGGTCGATTTCAACACTTAATACACACATATACACACTAGTAAAGCATCCTCCCCCTTTTCATCAATTTAACACATGCATTGCTCATTAACATGCAAAGTTACATTCGGCCTTAGCACACATCTTGCTAGCCGATTCTTCTCCATTTAGCAACCAATGCACATATGTGCTCACACAAAAATGCTAAAAAGGAGGTTCAAGAATCATCAAGCCATCATCACATGTATCATTAACAAGCTTCATATTTTGCATGCAATGGCATTAACACAACCTCCACCTAGGCCGAATCTTAACTCATCCTCATGCCTCATCACCACAACATCAAACACCAACCAAGAATGATGCATCCATGGTCAAGTGCCATTTCCATCACATAGCAAGATTTAGACCATGGGCTAGGTAGAACTCAAGCTAACAACTAAAACATGCATGCATCTCATGGAACATCATCAAACATACCTTAGCCTAGCTGCATGCATGGCCGAATCTCTTCTCCTTTCTTCTTCTTTCCTCCATAAAATTTTTTGGCCAAGGATGAACCAAAGGATGAGAAAATTTTTCTTTGTTTTTCTTTCTAATTTAGGCTAAATGAAGGTGAGAAAAGGATGAACAAAGATCTTCTCCTCTCTTTTCTTTAGCTCACGGCAATGGGGGGAAAAGAATCAACTACACACTTTTTTTTTTGTGTATTCATCATACTCCTTTTCATTATTTAATTTCCATGCCTATTATTTTATTTTTTTCCACCCATGATGCACCAACAAAACATGTCTATGACATGTCTTGGCCATCAAACTTGGTCTACCATGCTTGTCATGGCCGGCCACTACTAGTAGGGGGGGAATTTGACATGCAAGTCCCCCCCTTTGTCCACATGCACTAATAGGTCCTCACACATTGACCTATCACATTTTAGAATTTTCTCACATAAGTCCTATTGACTAAATTCACATGAAATCAACCAAATTGAAGCTTGAAATTTTCACACATTCATAATTACATATTCTAGACAATAAGTATCACATTCAAACATTTCGGTGACTCGGTTTAGCGGTCCCGAAACTACTTCTCGACTAGGGTCAACTTTGGGCTGTCACAACTCTCCCCCACTTAAGAAATTTTCGTCCCCGAAAATCTTACCGGTAAATAGGTTTGGGTATCGTTCCTTCATCGAGCTCTCGGTCTCCTGAGTAGCTTCCTCGATCCCGTGTTTGAGCCATAACACCTTTACTAGCGGAACTCTTTTGTTTCGGAACTCCTTCACTTCACGAGCTAGGATACGCATCGGTTCTTCTTCATAGCTCATGTCGACTTGAATTTCAACCTCTGATGGGCTAATTATATGCGATGGATCAGATCGATAGCGTCGAAGCATCGAAACATGAAAGACGTCATGAATCTTTTCAAGCTCCGGGGGCAAAATCAATCTATACGCAACCGGACCAACTCGTTCGGAGATTTCGTACGGCCCAATGAATCTTGGGCTCAACTTGCCCTTACGGCCGAACCTGAGTATCTTTTTCCAAGGTGAAACCTTAAGGAACACTTTGTCTCCCACTTGATACTCGATGTCTTTTCGTTTCAAATCTGCGTACGACTTCTGACGATCCGTGGCTACCTTCAGACTTTCACGGATTACCTTTACTTTCTGTTCAGCATCTTTAATCAAATCAACTCCGAAAATTTTACCTTCACCGAGCTCGGTCCAAAACAATGGTGTACGGCATTTACGACCGTACAAAGCCTCGTAAGGTGCCATCTTAATACTTGATTGAAAACTATTGTTGTAAGCGAATTCAATCAAAGGTAAATACCGTTCCCATGAACTACTGAACTCGAGGATGCAACATCTCAACATATCCTCAAGTATCTGAATTATCCGCTCCGATTGACCATCGGTTTGGGGGTGAAAAGCAGTGCTAAAATACAGCTTGGTACCCAGAGCTTCTTGCAATTTCTTCCAAAATCGTGAGGTGAATCTCGGATCTCTATCCGACACGATAGAAACAGGTACCCCGTGTAATCTCACAATTTGATAAACGTACAATTCAGCTAGTTTATCCAATGAAAAATCCGTACGTACGGGGATGAAATGAGCCGACTTAGTCAGTCTATCAACAACAACCCATATCGCATCCTTCTTACTTGCTGACAAGGGCAGTCCGGACACAAAGTCCATTGTGACTCGATCCCATTTCCACTCGGGTATCATGATCGGCTGGAGTAATCTTGAAGGCACTTGATGTTCCGCTTTCACTTGTTGACATATTAAACATCTCGAAACAAAGTCGGAGATGTCCCGTTTCATACCATGCCACCAAAATTGACGTTTCAAATCGTTGTACATTTTCGTGCTCCCCGGGTGAATTGACATTCGGCTACAATGGGCTTCGTTCAGAATCATCGAAATGAGTTCCGAATTCCTTGGAACACACAAACGATTTCTGAACCTCAAACAATCATCATCATCAATTTGAAACTCCGATTCCTCGTTCGGAAAACACTTAGCCCGTTTTGCAACCAATTCATCATCGACTTTCTGAGCTTCACGAATTTGGTGAGTCAATAATGGTTTAGCTTTTAATTCAGCTACTAACACATTGTCTGGTAGAACAGACAAATGCACGTTCATCGCTCGTAAAGCAAACAATGACTTCCGGCTTAAGGCGTCCGCAACCACGTTAGCCTTTCCCGGGTGGTAATCAAAGACAAGCTCGTAATCTTTCAACAACTCAAGCCAACGTCTTTGTCGCAGATTCAAGTCTCGTTGAGTCATCAAATATTTGAGACTTTTGTGATCCGAAAATACATGGCACTTCTCACCAAACAGATAATGTCGCCATATTTTTAAAGCAAACACGATGGCAGCTAGTTCGAGATCATGGGTCGGATAATTCCTCTCGTGTGGCTTCAATTGTCTCGACGCATAGGCCACGACTCGACCTTCTTGCATCAATACGCAACCCAACCCAAGTAGGGATGCGTCACTATAAATGACAAACTCTTTACCTGATTCGGGTTGCACCAAAATTGGAGTTTTAGTCAAATGAGTTTTCAGTTGGTCGAAACTTTTTGACATTTCTCCGTCCACTCGAACTTAACATCCTTTTGAAGTAGCTTCGTCATTGGCGTGGCTATCATCGAGAAACCTTTCACAAATCATCGGTAATAACCGGCGAGCCCCAAAAAGCTCCGATCTCAAATCTATTTTTGAGAACACTGAGGCTCCCTTCAGTTGGTCGAACAAATCATCGATGCGCGGCAACGGATATTTGTTCTTTATCGTCACTTTATTCAGCTGACGATAGTCAATGCACAACCTCATGGTTCCGTCCTTCTTTTTCACGAACAATACTGGTGCACCCCAAGGTGAGAAACTTGGTCGAGCGAAACCTCTATCCGTCAGTTCTTGCAACTGAGCTTTCAACTCCTTTAACTCGGTTAGTGCCATACGATACGGAGCTATCGAAATCGGCGTAGTCCCAGGTACAAGCTCAATACCAAACTCTACCTCCCGAACAGGTGGTAAGCCCGGTAATTCTTCCGGAAAAACATCCGGGTATTCACAAACCACCGGCACAGATTCGGGTTTCTTTTCTAATTCTTTGCCATCAAGTACATACGCAAGGTATGCTTCGCACCCTTTTCTTACATATTTCTGTGCCAACATTGCTGATATTACAGCTGGCATCCCCTCCAAGTCCGCAGACTCAATTCGGACTACTTTGTTATTTGCGCACCTCAAATCAATAGTCTTGCTCTTGCAATTCACAATCGCATCATGCGCGGTCAACCAATCCAAACCAAGGATAACATCAAATTCATCAAACGGCAAAAGCATCAAGTCCGCCGGAAAACAGGAACCTCGAATTTCCAGGGGACATTTCTTACACACTTTGTCGACAAGCACGTAATGACCCAAGGGATTTGACACCCGAATTACGAACTCAGTAGACTCAATAGGTAAAGTCTTACTGGATGCTAAGGTTTCACATATGTAAGAATGAGTAGAACCGGGGTCAATCAAAGCAATTACATTAGTATCAAAGAGAGTGAATGTACCGGTAATAACATCAGGCGAAGAAGCATCCTCGCGGGCACGTATAGCATAAGCTCTAGCAGGCGCACGAGCTTCGGATCTGGTTATATCACCTCTAGATCCTCTCTGACCACCACTAGCATTGCCCGTATTTCCAGATGGTCTACCTCGAGCAGTGGTAGCACCCGGTTTCCCACTCTGATTTTCATTCTGTTCAAACAACCTCGGGCAATCTTTAATAAAGTGGTCAACTGATCCGCACTTGTAACAGGAGCGGTCAGGGAATCTACAACTCCCCGAATGCCATTTACCGCAATATCGACATTTCGTTCTATCTCGACGTTCATTCCCAACACTGGCGACCGAAGTGCCTCGTGTACCCACAGGGGGTCGATCACGATCTCGTCTAAAAAGGCCCGAAGTGCCTCTAAACTGGCCCGCATCATCTCGAAATCTCTTCGATGTCTGTTGAAGAGACCTTCCCGAGGATCTTTTACGAAACTCTCCAGTTCCCTCATCAACTCTTTGCTTTTCTTTTCTAAGCTCTTCGGCTTTACAAGGTCGTTCAACAAGTACCACGAACTCTCGTATTTCAAGAACGCCAACGAACATTTTTATATCTTCATTCAGCCCATCCTCGAAGCGTTTACACATAATAGCTTCGGACGAAACACATTCCCGAGCGTATTTGCTAAGTCTAACAAATTTTCGCTCGTAATCAGTAACCGACATGGAGCCTTGCTTAAGCTCAAGAAATTCCTTCCGTTTTTGATCAACAAATCTCTGACTGATATACTTTTTCCGAAACTCAGTTTGGAAAAACTCCCAAGTTACTTGCTCTCGGGGCACAACAGAAGTCAGAGTACTCCACCAATAGTAGGCAGAATCACGTAGCAAGGAGATAGCACACTTTAGGCATTCATCGGGTGTACAAGATAGCTCATCGAGTACCCGGATAGTGTTGTCCAGCCAAAATTCAGCTTGCTCGGCATCATCGCTATCCATAGCCTTAAATTCAGTAGCCCCATGTTTTCGGATTCTGTCAACTGGGGGCTTATTTGACCTTATTTGGTCCGTTACCGGTGGTATTGTAGGTGCGGGGGTAGTATTTGTCGGGAATGGAGGTTGTGGAACAGCCATATTAGTTCGAATGTATTGGTTGAACCAATCATTCATCACGCTATAGAATGCTTGTCTAGCTTCATCATTCAGATTACTAGCATTAGGTTGAGAGTCTGCCGGCACTGTCCCTTGTGCGGGAGCAGGCGCTACACTCTCAAGATCATCAGCTACCTCTCGGTCACGATCGGGATCCATTACTATAAACACATTTACAATTGTCAGAAATCACCACACTATCAAGTAATCACATAAAATGGCATGTATAGCTAGACCCAACACATTACGGTAGTCCTAGAATCGACTAAACCGTAGCTCTGATACCAATTTAATGTAACACCCCGAACCCGAGACCGACACCGGAGTCGGACACGAGATGTTAACAAACTTTGAAAAATTTTTCCAGACACTGCCCAGTCTGAGTACTAGTCGCTTCAAAAATCATATCTTGAGTTTCACAACTCGAAAATCAGTTTTGTGATTTTTCCCTGAAACTAGACTCATGTCCCCACCTATGTATTTTTTTCTAGAATTTTTGGTCAGGCCAATTAGTACAGTTTATTAGTCAAAGTCTCCCATGTTACAGGGGTCGACTACACTGACCTTTTCCCATTACGACTTGGATATCTCTCTGCACAGAGCTTCAATACTGATGCCGTTTGTTTCTATGGAAACTAGACTCAGAGAGGAATCCATACATATATGGTATGACTCCTAATTATCTCTGGTCAATTTATAGTGAATTTCCAAAGTCGGAACAGGGAATCCAGAAACTGTTCTGGCCCTGTTCCACAAGAACCTGAATATCTCTTACTGTACTGTTCATATGATTGTTTCGTTACTTTCATATGAAAGTAGATTCATCAAGGTTCGATTACATAATTTATTCACTATTTAATTCCACTCCTACGAATTCTTGTGATTTTTCCAATCCACACCACTGCTGCTGTCAGCCTCTGTTTTCAAAGTAAACCTTACCTATTTTCGGGGTTTCATGGACCAACTAGGGCCTTGTCATACATATTCCCACATATGATCATACTTAGCCATTCCAATGGCTGATCATTTGCTCAACACTTCCATTCCAACTATAGTTACATCATGAAACCATCTATACATTCATAAACACGAATGGTCTAATGCCATACTCCACTTCTACAAGCCATTTTCGCATGGCTGTACACTTATACATTTCATAAAGTACTCGAAAAACAACAATGGGTAGTCCTATACATGCCATATCAAAATTCAACCAAAATAGTACCCAAAAGAGCCTTTGATAGTGTGGGCGACTTCGACTTCAAGATCCCGAGTCCGATAGCTGGAGAACCAAAAATCTATAAAACAGAGGAGCAGTGTAACGAGTAAGCAATTTATGCTTAGTAAGTTTTGAGCAAGGAATTCCAGCATAAACAAAGAATAACACACATTTAGCTAAACGGAATATTTCATAATACGCAATTTACCGATATCAAACTTGCTTCACAACATTAACAACCCTTATGTACATACACAATAGACTAACTTAGCCGAAGGCCGGTAGCTCGTTTATCAACTGAGCGAACATTTATTTGTAAGGGCTCGATTAAATTCAACACATACGTAACATATCCCCATATTGGGATGTTTTTCGAGTATCGCTGGAATTTTACAGCAAGCTCATTCATTACCAAATCACGTACCTTCGGGATTTAACCGGATATAGCTCCTCGTTCAAATGCCTTCGGGACATAGCCCGGTTTTAGTAACTCACACAATGCCTTCGGGACATAACCCGGATTTAATAGCTCGCACGAATGCCTTCGGGACTTAACCCGGATTTAACAACTCGCACGAATGCCTTCGGGACTTAACCCGGATTTAATAACTCGCACGAATGCCTTCGGGACTTAACCCGGATTTAGTATCTCGCACAAAGGCCTTTGGGGCTTAACCCGGAATTTGTATCTCGCACAAATGCCTTCGGATCTTAGTCCGGATATATTCACTTAGCACAAAGCCTTCGGGACTTAGCCCGGACAGCATTCAATTAATCATGCACATCTAACAATAATTCATGGCACATTCATATTTCATTTTCATTTGCGAAACTCAAACACAAGGCACATATCGTCCTTGCACATTCGGCTCAATAGCCTCACATAGAGCATGATTTAATCACATCGTAATTTAAGCTCTCTTACTCAAGAACTTACCTCGGGTGTTGTCGAACGATTCCGCTAGCTATTCAACCACTTTTTCCTTCCCTTTATCGGATTTATTTCCCCTTTGCTCTTGAGCTTAATTAAACAAATAAATTGATTTCATCATTTAGGCATCAAAAAGATGAACACAAGGCACTTAGCCCATATTTATACATTAGACATTAAAGTCTCATACATGCAAAAATCATGCATCAACACAACATATTAGCTAATTTCTTTCCCCTTGGCCGAATATGCATGTCTATTTTTGGGGTCGATTTCAACACTTAATACACACATATACACACTAGTAAAGCATCCTCCCCCTTTTCATCAATTTAACACATGCATTGCTCATTAACATGAAAAGTTACATTCGGCCTTAGCACACATCTTGCTAGCCGATTCTTCTCCATTTAGCAACCAATGCACATATGTGCTCACACAAAAATGCTAAAAAGGAGGTTCAAGAATCATCAAGCCATCATCACATGTATCATTAACAAGCTTCATATTTTGCATGCAATGGCATTAACACAACCTCCACCTAGGCCGAATCTTAACTCATCCTCATGCCTCATCACCACAACATCAAACACCAACCAAGAATGATGCATCCATGGTCAAGTGCCATTTCCATCACATAGCAAGATTTAGACCATGGGCTAGGTAGAACTCAAGCTAACAACTAAAACATGCATGCATCTCATGGAACATCATCAAACATACCTTAGCCTAGCTACATGCATGGCCGAATCTCTTCACCTTTCTTCTTCTTTCCTCCATAAAATTTTTTGGCCAAGGATGAACCAAAGGATGAGAAAATTTTTCTTTGTTTTTCTTTCTAATTTAGGCTAAATGAAGGTGAGAAAAGGATGAACAAAGATCTTCTCCTCTCTTTTCTTTAGCTCACGGCAATGGGGGGGAAAAAGAATCAACTACACACTTTTTTTTTGTGTATTCATCATACTCCTTTTCATTATTTAATTTCCATGCCTATTATTTTATTTTTTTCCACCCATGATGCACCAACAAAACATGTCTATGACATGTCTTGGCCATCAAACTTGGTCTACCATGCTTGTCATGGCCGGCCACTACTAGTAGGGGGGAATTTGACATGCAAGTCCCCCCCTTTGTCCACATGCACTAATAGGTCCTCACACATTGACCTATCACATTTTAGAATTTTCTCACATAAGTCCTATTGACTAAATTCACATGAAATCAACCAAATTGAAGCTTGAAATTTTCACACATTCATAATTACATATTCTAGACAATAAGTATCACATTCAAACATTTCGGTGACTCGGTTTAGCGGTCCCGAAACTACTTCCCGACTAGGGTCAACTTTGGGCTGTCACATCGTGTATGGGACAACATCGAAGCAAAGATTTATAACGTTCCTATGTGGTGTGAAGATTCTCATCTTCTAGCTACTGATAAGCTGTAATATCATTTCGAAGATGAGCATCCATTGTCAGTAGGTTAAATCACAAAACAAACTATGTTGTTAGTGCATTCCAAGAAGTAATTGATCCGGCAAGTAGCCCAAGGAACCAAGTACGAGCACTTCCTTGCAAGGAATAAGGAAATAATTGCATCTTCAAAGCGTCATCAGGAATGCCTTGTTGTTAAAGGAAGAACAAATCAATTATAATGATTTAAGATGTTCTTGTGCATCTTCAAGTGGTAGTCCAACATATTTCCCATTAGAATTCAGCATTTGAAACATTATTGGCTTGAGTTCAAAATTTCCAGCTTGGATTGCTGGCCTAAGAACTCCCGGTTGTAAGTCATCCAAGATAGGTACTACAAAATCATTTATAGTCCTATTTTTTATTTGAGTGTCTTACGACAACGGTGGGTCATTAGCATTTTGGTGCTACATCGGGGGTATGACTTCATAGTTTCTTGGTAAAATTCCTTTTTTTCGAAGTCTCCTCTAAACGATTCCTTCAATTTTTGGATCAAAATCGATAATAAACTCTAAATTGCTTTGGGTCATACAACACCTAAAATAAAATGTGAAAATAGCGATAAAAAGAAAACAAGTTAGTAACAACTAAATATTATGAAATAAAAAAAACATCAAACAAATGTCATCCCCGGCAACGGCGCCAAAACTTGATCAGTTGTTTAACATCACAGCAATAATGTGCAAGCGTACACTGTTGATGCAAGTATACTAGATAGTTATGAGTCTGTCGGATATCGATCCCCCAATGATGGTTGTCTTTTGTCTATCAATGTCGGTGCAATAAATAGATAGAAACAAGATAAATTGTGAGAGTAGTTGTCGAAGCTATAACTTGAAAACAATAAGATAAACTATGATAATGATAAACTAGAATCCCCAACGTGAATATTCAGCAGAATACTAAGTGCTTACAAGGTATAAAAGGAAAGGTGATTGTCGATCCATTAAATTGCAATGAATATCTTACCAAGCTTAACTTCTATATTTAATCTAAGACTTAAACATGCACATTCGCCACACCTTCCAATGATGGAAATGGAATACTATTAAGAACAAGTGGATTAAATTCCTCTAATTCTGACGCAACTTTCATTGTAATGCTTGTTAGCTTGAATTGTCGCTTCACTTTCCAGTGTTAGTGACCTCAATAACACTTCCATGCTAAAAACATTCAAACCCAAAGATTAAACAGTAGAAGCAAGATTGAATAAGATAACATTTAACCCAAAAATCATGTATACTTCTGTACAAACATGAAATAGAAAGTAATCACCAATGTTTAGGAATGAAATATAAGAGAAACAAGTGGACAGTACTATTCCTAGAAAATCTCGACTTGATCTCTTAACTCCCTCTTGTGTCGCACTCAGGGCTCCTCGTCAAGAGCTAATCTGCATCCCTTTCATGTCGATTCACCCATAGGAGGCTTAATCCACCATAGCTAAAAAGCTTCAAAAGATAAAAAGCCTCTTTTCCTCCTTTTCACGTGAATATTAATATTTATCCAAGTAGCATAAGTGTCCTGTGATATCCCGAATTACGGCCTAATAGGAATAGTGGTTTTGGGACCACAAATCCAAGATAGAAATAATTATTTTATAATTATTTTGAGGTTTATGATATGATTGCATGATTGTGTGAAACTTTTGTGAAGAAATTCTATGCATAAAGTGCTTAAATTGAAATTTGGGACTAAATTGAATAAGTTGAAAAACTTGCATTCTAGAAGTTTCTAGTATGAAATTGCTTTGAAATATTAATTAGGAGGTCTTAAATAGCAATTTGACCAATTTCTAAGTTTATGGACAAAAATTGGACATGGATGGAATTTTTGAAAGTTTAGGAAGGAAGGGCATTTTGGTCATTTTGATATTAAATGAAATAAAATGGGAAAAATAACAAAAAAATTATCATCTTCTCCATAAGTTGCTGCTGAATTTTTCTATCCACCATAGCTAGGGTTTCAACACTTTTAAGCCTTGATTGTAAGTGATTTATATGCCTGTTTTTAATGTTCTTTACATTTTTGAAATCCTTGTAGCTCGGTTTACCTATTTCTACCAATATTTTGAGCTAGGGTTTATATTTAAAAATTTACCCATGAATGATATGCATGAATTTTTATGTTTTATGGTAGAATATGAAGCTTGAGATTGTGTTAAACAACTTCTGCTAAGTGATTTTACGTAAAAAATGACTAAAATGACATAATCGGTAAAAAATACCTAATGTTCATAAATACATCTTAGAGTGAGAATTGGATATTGCTATAGAATGGAAAAATGATCAGCATGTCACAAAACATAAGAAAATAGGATGAAGTTTAATTTATGAGATTTGGGGAAAAGTGTAAATATGTGAAAGTTTAGGGGCAAAATTGTAATTTTTCCAAAATATGATTTTGGGTTGAATTGAATAATATGAGTCTTAATTAGGCTATATTTGAAATGATAGAGCAAGGAAAATCAAAATTCGGGCTAAAATCGGCAAAATACCAAGTTGTGGACAAAATGGTAAAAATGACCATTTTCTCATACGAGGTAAGTTCATATGTAAATATTGTAATATAACAGTTATTTTAAATCATTTAATGCTATTTATACGATATTATGATTGTTATCATGCAATTCTATGCTTTGTGATCTTTGTTGGACAACATGCAAAAAATTTATGAATTATGTGAAAAATGTGAAAGACTACCGAAGTATCGTTATTGGTATTCCAAGAAGAATCGTAAAGAAGTACGAACGAGGAAAGTCCCGTTGAACTTTAGGAATAGATTCGGATATTTGGGCATCCGAAGTCGTTGAGTTGAGTCCGAGTTCACTTATGGATGAGAACGTCCGAACTCGTTGAGTTGAGTCCGAGTTCATGAAATGTAACTAGGCATCCGAACTCATTGAGTTGAGTCCGAGTTCACTTATGGATGCGAACGCCCGAGCTCATTGAGTTGAGTCCGAGTTCGTTTATGGGCGGGTTATATGGTAGCTTGGCTACATATGTGGCACTTATGTGTAAACTTTCCAAGTATCCGAGTTATATTCCGATGTGTTCAACGGGTAAAATTCTAGTGAAATGGAAGAATACTCAAGATGCAAGTGACGTATTGGTAAGTGTTGTGGAATGGGCACTTTGGACAGGTATGTACTTAACCCTCAAGTTGAGACTTGATACGACAACAATAATGTAGTAAGACGATGAATGATGAATAGAAATATGATATATGTTTTGGTGATATTATGCTAATGTTGGTTGGTATAATTGCTTTGTTAAGTTATTTGTTATTTGCATGTGAACTTACTAAGCATTTATGCTTACTCCTTCCCTTCCATTCCTTGTAGTTTTGACAAGCCAGTTTGGAGATCAGGATGGTCGGAGACACGCTCACACTATCAACGGACCATCTCGGTATGGTGGCTTGCATATTTTGGGAATATGGCATGTATAGCATTATAATCGTTTTGTGTATATAATCTTATGATATAGCTCATGGATGGCATGGAAATGTTTGAGAATTATTAGTTATTGGAGTGGCTAATCGAGATTATATTTGATAACACGTATGCTTTATGTGTTAACTAATCTATGGAAATTCATAAAATACTGAAATTGGCTATAAAACAGAATCACACAGCAGCAGGGACGTGAATTTGAAAAATCACTAAAAGTAGTAGAAATAGAATTAGATGATGAATAAAAAAATGTAATTGAAGCTTAATGAATCTATTTTCATGTGGAAGAAACAAAATAGGTAAAAAGGTTGTATTTTATGAGATATTTACGTTTTGGTGAAACAGGGTCAGAGCAATTTCTGGATCCCCTATTTTGACTTTATAAATTCACCATAAATTGTGTAAAAATAATTAGGACTCACATTTTATATTTATGGATTCCTTATTGAGTCTATTTTTAATATAAACAAACTTAATAGTTATTGGATTTTTTTACAGGAATAAATTTGATTCGTAGTGCATAGGGGTCAGAGTAGCCGAACCCTGAAACAGGGGAGACTTTAACTAATAAACTGTACTAATTGGCCAACCAAAAATTCTAGAAATAAATTAGTAAGTAGATATCTGAGTCTAATTTTAGGAAAAATTTACAGAATTGGATTTTGAGTTTTATAACTCGAGATATGATTTTTTTAGCAACTGTGACACAGTTAGCCAGCTTGTCTGGAAATTCTAAAATAAATTGTTTGAGCTGTTTAATTAATGAATTAAGTCCGTTAACACCTCGTGCTCGACTCCGGCGACGGTCTCGGGTACGGGGGCGTTACATGTCCTTTCATCAGAATCATGTTGCCTTTGTATGTACAAGTTGGCTATACCAGATTGGACAGTTCACACCTTTTTGTTCTTATTCAGATAGTTGTTAGTGCAGCGACAATTCTGGGAATAATTTGGAAATACTCATGCAGCGACATCAGTACCAAAAAAGGTCAAAATTAAGGATAAATAGGTTAAGATCCACTGGGTTATAAAATGCAATTTACTGAACTGAAAATGCTAAAATATGTGCTAAAGATAACTAAATGGGGTCAAATTAACCAATAAGTAGGGAGAAAACATATGTTCTTTCTAGTACTATCAACTACATTAGTAAAATATATATATACCTGTCGAGTCAAATGATTACACTGTTAGAGTCACAAATTCGCTTGGTTAGTGTGTTTTAATTAATCAAATTTGTAGAATGTGTCCACTAAAAATCTGGGTTAGTACTTTCTTGTTGATTTAATGCTATTACCATTTGATTATTTTTATCTTATTTTGGGTATGGATTAGTTGACTGAACATGATGCTATATTGAACTATTGATAGAAACAAATCACTTTAAAATGTCAGCTGTGTTGGCTCAGAAATTGATTAGGAAGGGTTGTGAAGCATATATCACATACATTCCTGATTCTCAGGTGTCTGAATCAAAAATTGATCAGTTACCGATAGTTAAAGAATTTGTTGATGTATTTCTCGAAAATTACCAAGGTTACCGTCAGTTTGAGAAATTGAATTTGTTATAGAACTTGTAACTGGAACAACTCCAATTTTGATAGCTCTATACAAAATGGCTCCTCCTGGTTTATCACACAGTCATATTCCATACGTGGGCATATCGCACATTCATGTGGTCTATTTAATTTAGGTGCTAATTGGTTCATATGACCACAATCTGTTACATGGCTTGACTACAAGGCAGTGTGACCCATGATTACACAGCAACAGTCTATTACACAGCCGTTTCACTTGGCTTCACACGGCCTCAGCTTGTCTGTAACATCCCAAAATAGGGCCTAAACAGAACTGTGGTTGTGAAACCACGAATTCGAGATAGAAAAGTTTATTCCAATTAATTTTTATAATTTACCGAGTGATTAGATGCAAGTGTTAGAGTATAGATGGAAAATTTTATAGATAGCATGCTTAATACCTAGTAGGGCTTAATTGCAAAAGTTCATAAATATGAGTTTTAGATGCTAAAGGATTAAATTGAAGAGTATAATTGAAGTAGAGGTCCTTAAATGGTAATTAGACCATTAGGTTTTCATGGAAAAAAATGCACAGACATATATAAAAATAACTAAAGTTTTAATGAAGGGTATTTTAGTCATTTGGTAATTAAAAGATTAAAAAAGGGAAAAAGATGGCAAAATGTGCCCATCTTCTTCATTAGGCTGAAATTTCAAGGGTTCTTTATAGCTAGGGTTTTGTCAAGCTTCCAAGCTTCATAGTAAGTGATTCCAAGCCCCGTTTCTAATGTTCTTTATGTTTTTGAAGTCCCGGTAACTTGATTTAGCTTATTCTAGCAATAATTTAACCTAGGGTTCATATTTGTAAAAATACCCATAGGTGAAATGTGTTTATTTTGATATTTTATGTTAGAATATAAAGCTTGAAATTATGTTAAACGACTTGAGCTAAGCGATTTTAAGTGAAAACGAGTAAAATGACATAATCGGTAAAAATACCTAATGGTCATACGTACATGTTATAGTGGGAATTTGATGTTGCCATAGGTAAATAAATGATCAGCATGTCATAAAACATAAGAACTAGGGATAAATTTCCATTTTCGAGCCTTGGGGAAAAAGTGTGAATATGCAAAAGTATAGGGGCAAAATCATAATTTTTCCAAAGTTAGAGTTAAGGACTGTTTTGATAAATGTGAATATTAAATAAGTTAAATTTGATATTATAGATCAAGAAGAATGAAATTCAGGGTTAGACCGAGGAAAGAAAAAGGTTGAGGACTAAATCAAAATATTTGATCGTATTTTGTATCGAGGTAAGTTTGCAATAAATAAATGCAATGTTTTATTATTTATAATTAATGATGTTATTTTTCAGCATCTATATATTTATTTTTCAAATTTATTCCTTGATGATTCAAGCTAGAATTGACGGAGAAATGATACTTAAAAGTCCCAGTTGAACCTTAGGAATGTGTAGGATACAAATGTCATGACATTAGGGTTTAAGGATACCAAGTAAGACCATGCCAAGGAATGACATTGGTAAGTTTTACAAGGTAAGGAAATCATGTAAGACCATGTCAAGACATGGCATTGATAAACTACGATAAGGCAAAGATCCCATGTAAGACCATGCCAAGGCATGGCAATGGTGAGTTCATAAGGCAAGGATACCACGTAAGACCATGTCAAGACATGGCAATGGTAAGTTTAAAAAGGAAAGGTACCCATGTATCCTTAGTATTCCAAGTGGTTCAACGGAAAATTTAAAGAGTGTACCAAAGGGAAGGTAAGATAAGTCCATGTTCGAAAGGTTCAGGTTATCTTGATAATTCATTTAGAATGTTGTTATTTATTTACATGCAAACTTACTAAGCTTTATGCTTACTCCCTTTCTTTTCTCTCTTTTTTATAGTATCACAAAGCCAACTCAGAAAATCGTAAGGACGTCGGAGATCGCCTCACACTATCAACGAGCTATTTCGGTATTTTGTGACTAGAAATACTTTAAGTTATGGCATGTATAGGGACTTGGCTATTTTGTGTGTATGTCCTTATGATATGATTAAAGGATGGCATGTGAATACTTGGTAATGATTAGCTTATGATATAGCTAAATAAGAACATGTTTTGGTATTATGTATGCCTAAATGAGGTTTGATGTAAAGAAATTATGGAGTAAAAGTTGGCCACGGAACAATTAGGAAACAACAGCAGTGATGTGGTTTTGAAAAATCACTAAAAATTGTAGAAATGGAATTAAATGGTGAATGAGATATAGAATTAAATATTATTGAGTCTATTTTCATAGGAAAGAAATAGAACAATCAAAGGAAGTCTATATTCTGAGATATTCAAATTTTGTAAGACTGGTTCAGAGTGACTTCGTGATCTCCTGTTCCAACTTTGGAAAATAACTAGAAATTTTAAAAAAATAATTATAATTCATAGTTTATATTTATAGATTCCTTTTCATTAGAAACAAATGGAAACAATATCCGAATTCTGTATAATGAGATAATTTATTTTTAGTGAAGAGAGGTCAGGTTCACTGAACTGCGAAATAGAGGAACATTTAATGAATAAACTGTACTAATCGGCCAAAAAAAATTCTGGAAAATTATGGTAAGAATATATGAGTCTAGTTTCAGGGAAAATTTATGGATTTAAATTTTGAGTTTCGTAACTCGCGTTATAATTAATTTAGTAACTGATACATAGATGGACAGTTTTATTATGAATAGTGAAATAAATTGTTTTGATTTGTGTAAGTAATTGGAAAATTTTTAATGTTCTCAGTTTGGTCCCGAACAGTTCCAATTGCACGTTTTAGGGTCTCGAAGGCCCTTTGTAGGGATTTATTGGATGAATGCGAGCGAATTAATTTAAAAAAAAATTATGCCCCGAACAATAAGATAAGTCTGGTAACGCCTCGTGCTCGACTCCGGTGACGGTCTCGGGTAAGGGGTGTTACATTGTCACACGGCTTGCCACACGACCGTGTGACCTCTGTTTTTTCTTTTTACCTATCTTTTCATAAAATTTTCAAATAAGTCCTGAACTATTTCCAAATTGGTCTAAGAGCTTCGTAAGCTTGATTAAGGCTCGATTTTGATTGTAAGTCATATAATACTTATATTATAAATGTTTTGTGGTTTGGTTGATTTTTTATGTCAAATTTATAAATGATATTGATTGTTAACTATCGTAATACCTTATAGCTCGGGTCTTGCGACCGGATTGGGTATAGGGTGTTATAACCATACTCCTTAGGTGCTTCATTGAGCTACTGAGGCTTCAAGTAGATGGGCTTCTCTATATGTTCCTTGAATCGAGCCAGCTCAAGTGGGTCTAATGAGCCCTATTTAATCAATTAACCTCTATAAGATGCTCTTTGTGCATTAGTCATGAACTTGGTTCTGTGACCCGTGACAGTAGCTCACTTTTGGCCCCTTTTAAAGCATTAGCCTTTTCTTGGACCATAATTTCAAGCTTTTTTTCTCCTTTAAGCAGAATAATTTCTTCCTTCAATGAATCATTTGATTGGCACAATATCTTCGTTTTCTTTTACATATGTCTATAAGCATCCTTCAAATATTTAAAAGGAACATCATCATTATCCAAATCTTCTTCAAAATCTATTAGAACACGGTTTCAAACAATAATAGTAAAAACAACATAGTTGTTGACATCATCTACATCAGAACTTTTTTCATCACTCCAAGTGACTGAGTGACTTCTCTCTTTTTAGTATTAGTATACTTTATATGTAAGTGACCAAGTTCTTGCATGCATAACATTAAACATCCTTCTTCCTTGTCCCACCAGTATCTAATTTAGTTTCCTTCTTAGCAAACCTCTTCTTGTTTTTGTGAGCAAGGCTAATTGCTTTTTGATCTCATCAATATCCTCCACTATATATTTTGTTGTTTGGAAAACCATTTGAGAATTGAATGTTACATTTTTTTTCATACCCATTTCATCACATTTTGCTTCCTCCATATTCAACTCAAAAGTATGGAGTGAGCCTATTATCTCATCCAGCTTGAGAGTAGTAATATCTTTGGCCTCATATATTGTCGTGATTTTAATGGAAATTCATTTTGGTTAAGACATCAACATTATGTACCAATTTATCCTTAGAAAAATGCTCACCGAGACAAAAGCCTCATTAGAAATTTCACATAATCTTGCATAAAACCCATAAATAGTTTCATTGTCAAACATTTTTTAAAAAATTTTATCTCAGTTGTTAAAATAAGAAGCTTTGGCATACGTATGACATCATTTCCTTCATGTTGGTTTTGCAGGATTTTTTATGCCTCAATAGAAAATTCACATACAAATTTAAGTTGGTCTAAATCAACTCTACTAGAAATGACATTTAAGGCTTGTAAACTTCCATGAGAAGCCCTTCTTTCTACATCAGTGTATTTGCTTCTTTCTTTAAGGCATGTGGTGTCATCAACAATAGCTGTAATGGATCGAGTTTAGACATCTTCAATAGCTTCCCAAGTTGCTTCATTGATAGACATAAAGAAGGCCCTCATATAAGCCTTCCAATAAGCACATTTTGTTGAACCAAATAGCAACGAGAATTAAGTAATCAAACTACCTTCCTTCATAGATTTCATGGTCACAAACCAAACAATAGATCACCTTCAAACAACTCTTGAGGTCTGCTCTAATACAAATTAAAAAAGCCTTCAGTTTACACTTGAACAATATTTTTGTTTTAATTATTGTTACAACATAATTGAAAGGATTAGATTAAAAACAAAGTAAACCAAGGAGCAAAGGAGATAAATGAAGACATGATGTTTGTTAACGCAATTCAGATTCACCAGTCCTACTTTGCAAAGCCTCGCTTAAAAAATGTTTCTTATTCAACAATCCAGTCAAATCACCTATTGGTTAAAGCCCAAACTACACTTCAAACAACGGATATATACAACCCCAAAAATGACTCATATTGTTACAAATCACTCTCCCAAAAACCTCACAATACAATCAATAAACCTCTCCAAATAATACTTAAAAAAGTGTCACAAAGTAACCCAATGGAATAGCACAATATAAAAGCCAAAGACACTCAAAAGTTGCACATGGTGTGTGGTACAAAACATCCTATTTATAAGCCTCTTCAAGTGATCAATCAATGATGTTTTGATAGGCTTGAAACACTCATTTAAAATTTTATTTTATCCCATTAATTATCTTGAATATTTATCACATAAAAGGTGCTCCCCAACAAATTTAAACACTTTAAAAGATATTGATAAGTACTTAATCCTTATCCAATAGACTCTTAGCTTCATCAAAAAGATCAGTTGAACAGTTAGAGTCCTATTATTTTTCCAAACATGCCACCACTTTGTAGGCTAAACATCAAACATCCATGAGGCAAAAACCATCCTATTATCCAAGCAAAAATTTGTTCTCATTCTAAAAGAACATGAAATGAGCAGTGTTGAAAACTCCAACATGTCCCGAGAATGATTCTTATTACACCAACACAAATTCTAATTTATTATTATGCCAATTAATTAATAATAAGTAACATTTTCCATTTTAGTTAAATTTTTACTTTAGTCCTCAAATTTTTTAGAATTAACAATTTGGTCCTTTTTCCCATATTCTCACTTCTAAAATCATTTTCATAGTTTCCCATCTCTAAATAATGATTCCTTTCATAAGATTTTTTTTTAAACTCATTTTATAAATTTTCTTAAAAATTCATTATATCTAATCCCAGAGTCGTCATATGTTAAACCAAAATTTTTAGGATGTTACATTTTCAATATTGATTTTGATTACAAAGAATATATATTTCCTTTTATTTTTCTTCAAGGAATGTATAGCTTCTTTAATAGTTATTATTGCATTATCTGAAGCTTGTCTACTAGAGATAATGTTAGCTTGCAAAGGAGAAATAAGTTTCACAAGAAAGGATCAATCTTAAAAGAAAGCATCTTTGTAATGACATTAAGGAATGCATTACAAAGGATAATATGCCTAAATTGAAAGATAAAATTTAAGAAAACACATTTCAAGATAAGGGAAATAAAGGTGCCATTTAACTTTAAGTACATGGAGCATGAATTGAAAATATTCTTAATGGTTTGATATAAATTGCTCTTAAGAGTATCTCAATATTTTTTAAAGAAGATGGGGTGAAAGCCATCAGGGCCTAAGGCCTTCAATGTCTTGATAGACCTTTTTTTTTAGAATTTCTTCATACGTAATAGAAAGGAAAAGAGTGGTAATCTCCAATTCTAAAAGTGAGAGCCTATTCAAGAGAGTTTACATCAAAAACTAAGTTTCCCGAAATGTCCTTTAAACTAATAATCCAATTTTGTTTCCCACGAATGATAGTAGTATAGTAGGAAAATCCAGTGTAATAGCCTATTTTTCAGTGAAATTGGAATAGTGGTTTCGGGACCACAAGTCCGACCCAAAAATAAGGTCTATTTTTATTTCATAATATGGTCCATATTATAATAGGCATGTCGTGTGAAAATGTTGATACGAAAATTTTATCGATTAACTGTTTAATTACGAGAAGGACTAAATTGCATAAAATGCGAAATTTGAATTCTAGTAGCTATAAGGATCAAATAGCTATGTGAATAAAAAATAGAGGTCTGTATATGGTAATTAGACCATTAATAAAAGTGTGTAGTTTTTTCTTGGTGACTCATCCATGGAATTATAGAAAGGGCAAGGACTAAATTAAAAATAGTAAAATACTTAATTTATTAAAAAGATGATAAAAGATATCATCTTGTTTTATGTCATATTCAAACTAAAACACACCTTAGG
The DNA here is from genome assembly GCF_007990345.1 of Gossypium hirsutum. Taxonomy (NCBI): domain Eukaryota; kingdom Viridiplantae; phylum Streptophyta; class Magnoliopsida; order Malvales; family Malvaceae; genus Gossypium; species Gossypium hirsutum. The sequence continues at coordinate 51,337,193 of NC_053426.1, read as the reverse complement.
TGAGATAAAAGAAACTTTCAAGGCCTAATTGGATAAGTTTCCTTGTTCCGTTTTTAGTAATTTTGGTATATTTGAAACCGGGATAGCCTAATCTCTCTATTTGAGGGATTAATTTGAAAAGTTATCAAGGTATGAAAAATGGGTCATGGATTTATATGCTTATAAATTTATGGTAGAAAATGAAAGAATATTGATAGATAAACAACTTTTACAAAGTGATTTTTGATGAAAACATGATTTAGGGACTAAAATGAAAAGTTGTAAAATTTGATGAAAAATTCTAAAATTTTATGAATACATGTGCTGGAAAATTTGTAATGGGGCTTTTTATAGTCTTGGAATAGAGAGTAATTTGCACAACTTTCATTTTCTGGGCCTAAGGACAAAATTAGAATTTATGGAAAAGTTAGGAGCAAATTGGTAATTTTGCCAAGACGTAATGTAACACCCCTTACCTGAGACCGTCGCCGGAGTCGAGCACGAGGCGTTACCTGACTTAGCTTACTAATTCAGGCATAAAAATTTGCTTTTAAAATTAATCTAGTTTCATTAATTCAATATGTCTTTAAAAAGGGTCCTCGAGACACTAAAACATGAAATTGAAATGGTTCGAGAACAAACCGGAATCAATAAAAAATTTTCGATCACTTAAACAAATCAAAACAATTTATTTCATCTATCATAAATAAACTATCCATCTACGTCATAGTCACTAAATAAATCATAACTCGAGTTACGAAACTCAAAATCCAAATCTGTAAATTTTCTCTGAAACTAAACTGATATATCTTCTTACGAATTTTTTTCAGAATTTTTTGCCTAGCCAATTAGTACAGTTTATTAGTTAAAGTTTCCCCTGTTTTAGTGTTCGGTTGCTCTAACCTCTTTTCACTACGAATTAATTTTTTCCCTGTAAAGAATTCAAATAACATGCTGTTTATTTTATTTAAAAGTAGATTCAATAAGGAATCTATACATGTACAGTATAACTCCTAATTATTTTTTTACAATTTTTAGTGAATTTCTAAAGTCAGAACAGGGGATTCAAAAATCACTCTGACCCTGTCTCACCAAAATTTAAATATCTCGTAAAATACAACTCCTTTATTTATTTTGTTTCTTTCATATGAAAATAGACTCAATAAGATTTAATTATATATCTCATTCACTATCTAAATCCATTTCTACTATTTTTAGTGATTTTCCAAATTCAAGTCATTACTGCTGTCCGATACTATTTTAAAGCTAATTTCACCTTTTTCATGATTTCCATGGAATAACTAGCATTTAGGCATACATAACACCAAACATGTCCTTGATTAGCCATTCCAACAGCTAATCATTATCAAGCATTTACATACCATTCATCATCCATGTCATAAGATCATACACACAAAATGGCTACGATGCTATACATGCCATACTCAAAATGAAATGTCTAGCTATACCAAAATAATCCTTGTGATAGTGTGCCCGGACCTCTGACATACTTTACGATCCCTGAGTTGGCTTGACAAAACTATAAAAAGAAGGAAAATAAAGGGGGTAAGCATTAAGCTTAGTAAGTTTGCATGCAAATAAATAACAACATTTATAAGAATTATCTTACTACTTGGCATGATACTACTTAATGCAACTTCATTAATTGTCATAGACATATTTTAAACTTCTTCACTTACTCACTTACTTAAATACTTACTTACTTAATCAAATTTATTAACACATTTTAATTACCTTTTTCCTTATCAAGCATACATGAACATTATGTACTTACCTTTGCTCTTCTAGCATGAACTTGTCTTACCTTTTTAGCATAACTCGTCTTACCTTACCTTACCTTGACATTTTCTTTAAATTTTCCCGTTGAACCACTTGGAATACTAAGGATACACGGGTACCCTACCATTTCTATGACTTGTCATGGTCTTACGTGTTATCCTTTTGAAACTTACCATTGCCATGTCTTGACATGGTCTTACATGGTGTCCTTACCTTATGAACTCACCAATGCCATGCCTTGGCATGGTCTTACATGGGACCTTTGCCTTATAGTAACTTATCAATGCCATGTATTGACATGGTCTTACATGATTTCCTTGCCTTATAAACCTTACCAATTGCCATGCCTTGGCATGGTCTTATATGGTATCCTTAAACCCTAATGTCATGACATTTGTATCCTACACATTCCTAAGGTTCAACCGAGACTTTTTGAAATTACTTCTCCGTCAATTCATGCTTGAGTCTTCTTCAAATGATTTCATAAAATAAATATACAATTGTTTGAAATTAACAAAATTAACATAAAATAATAGAATATTGCATTTATTTACTGCAAACTTATCGCGAAACAAAATACGATAAACTATATCGATTTAGTCCACTATCTTTTTCTTTCCCCGGTCTAACTCCAAATTTTGTTCTTCTTGATCTATAATAAAAAAATTTATCTTATTTAATACTCACATTTATTAAAACAGTCCTTGACTCAAACTTTGAAAAAATTACATTTTTGCCCCTAAACTTTTACATATTTACACTTTTTCCCCAATGCTCGGAAATTAAACTTCATCCTATTTTCTTATGTTTTATGACATTCTGATCATTTTTCCCTTCTATGACAACATCAAATTCTCACTCTAACATGTACTTATGAACATTAGGTATTTTACCGATTATGACGTTTTACTCGTTTTCACGTAAAATCGATTAGAAAAAGTTTTTTAACACAATTTCAAGCTTCATATTCTACCATAAAACATCAAAATAAACACATTTCACCTATGGTTATTTTTCCAAATATAAACCCTAGGTTAAACTATTGCTAGAATAAGCTTAATCAAGTTACCGAGACTCCAAAAACGTAAAGAACATTAAAAACGGGGCTAAAACGGACTTACAATTGAGCTTGGAATCTTGAAAAACCCTAGCTATGTCTTCCTCATGTGAAATTCGACCAAGGGGTTGAAGATGGACAAAAATTGGCTTTTAATTTTGTTTTTAATTCATTTTAATAACAAAATTACCAAAATGCCCTTAATTAAAAACTATGGTGTTTTATCTTCCTTTAGGTATTTTTGTCCAAACTAGTATAATGGTCTAATTACTATCCAAGGACCTCCACTTTAAAAACCCATTACTCACAAGTACTTAGTACCTTTGTGAACTAGAACACACATTTTACAACTTTTGCAATTTAGTCCTAAATATCAAATTGGACCCTCTATCGATAAAATTTCTAAATGAAATTTTCACACAATCATGAAATCATGCCATAGACCTTAAAATGATAATAAAATAAATTTTTCTACCTTGGATTTGTGGTTTCGCAACCACTATTCTGTTTAGGCCCTATTTCAGGATGTTACACGTAAATTGAGTTCATTTGAATATGAAATGTGTGAAATTGATGGTTAAATTCATTTATATAGATCCAGGCGAGACTAATTCGAGTTTAGGATTGATGAAAAGAAAGGGTTACGGATTAGTAGACTTTTTACGCGAACAAGTGTCGAGGTAAGTTCGTGTAACTTAATCCGGCATGTAAATATGTTTAATTGAATGTTGTATTGTATGAAATGTGGTTTATATTGATATACATTACTTGAATGTTATCATGAGAAATTTAATACATGCTTGAAATGATGAAAAAGTGGTTCAATCCCGATTGAATATTGAATTCTGATGATTATATACGCTTTCCGAAACTAATAAGGTCTTGCATTTGTTGCGGACGGGATTTAGCTCGGACGAGTAATCCCATTGACCTTGTTATAGAAGGATTTAGCCCGAACGGGTAATCCCAATATAATACCCCTTGAGCATACATTATGATTAGGGTTTAGCCTGGACTGATAATCCTAATCGACCTCCTCTGAGCTTATGTTATATAAAGGATTTAGCCTGGACTAGTAATTCTGTTACACGATATGTGGCTCGAGAGAGTGTTTCTTGCTTAAGTGCCTTAATAGGTACCCTTGAATAAGGAATTGACGGATTATTGAATCGTACACTTCGAGTGTACTACTTGAACATCCATCGAAATTCAATGGACATATTACTCTTGACATGACATGAAAATCTTGAGATGATATGATATGAACTTGAAAGAATATTGCTTGATAAGCTCATCTATGTTACTTGATTGATATGAAGATTTTGGTGACTAACATGTTTGATTGAATGTATGTGATTAGGCAATTTTGCCAAATGGATGGAAACATAACACTGTATGCCTAGATTTAATAAGCAAGATTGGTAAGTTTAGTTTCCGTTAAACGAACTTACTAAGCATGTAATACTTACTCCGTTTTATTTTCCCTGTTTTATAGTGCTTGAAAGCTTGTGAAGGTTGGAAGATTATTGGAGCATCGTCACGCTATCAACTAGTCATTTTAGGTATACTTGGTTGAAATCATTTTGGTATAATGGCATGTATAGGACAACTTGACCATTTTATTTTGTAACCTACCCATCAGAATGTCTAGTAATGGTTCATTTTCGTATGATTAAGTATATTATTATGATACATATATATACATATGTTATGTTAAGAATACGTGAACATTGTTGTGAATGCTCTAAGTTAAACTAAGGTAAGTTTATAACCACCTATGCATGTAATGATATGCCTTGTTGAATCATGAAGTTTGTTTAATTTGAATGTTTAAATTGGTTAGTACTGGTTGTGTGTTTCAAGTACAGGTCTTGGGTAAAATTTTTGGTCAGAAATGAAGCTAGGAATGACTTCATTTTGTCCACACGGGTAGACACACGGGCTTGTGTCCAGACCGTGTGCGACACACGGTATGGTAACATGGGCATGTGGTTAGGTCATGTGTCCCCTGCACCTTAATTTTGAGAAATAGAATGCTCAGAATTGAGCACACAGGTAGAGACACGGGTGTATGTCTCAGCCATGTGTGCCACACTGTCTAGAACAAGGGCGTGTGTCTTGGCCGTGTAAAACCCACACCTAATTTCGAATTGAATTAAATAACGACACGGCCTAGCATACTGGCGTATGGCATGGCTGTGTGTGCAAGTCAGAGAGTTACACGAGGTCGAACACAGCCTCCAACACGGGTGTGTCCCAAGGTCACACGGGCGTGTGAGCCCTGCAGCTTGGAAAAAGTTTGTAATTTCGCGAAAAATTCTTAGAGGTCCCGACTAAGTCCCAATCAAGGGACGTTATGAATGATCTCGATAAATGAATAGTAATTTATATAAGTTATATGTAAATGTTTTTGAATGTTTTGGTAATGCTCTAAAACCTATTTTAGTGACAAATACGGGTTTAGAGTGTTAATTTAGTGGTATCAGAGCTACGATTTAGCCGATTCTCGGATTTGACATAGTGAACACAAGTTTAGCTATACATGCCATTATATAAATTGTGATAGTGTGATGACTCCTGATCGTTTTAAATGTGTTTTTCATAGAGTAATATCATCCAACCGAACTAGAGCTGATTTCGAGAAAGCTGAGAGTAATGCTTCAACTTCATTACAAAGGGTTGCGTCCGTGTCTGGTAGTGAAAGGCCCGTGTCTGAGGGCCGAAGTGAGGAGGCAAAATAAGTCTTCTTTCAAATGATGAATGAATAGTTCACACAGTACCTAAGAACAAACCTTGCTGTAAAACGACCTTCCCCACCTGCTCCCCAACTGATTCTTGAGGTACTATAGGGTGCCAGACCTGTTAGAATCGGTAAGCCTCTGATATATAAAATCCGCAAGCATGGGGCAGAAGAATTTAGAGCTACGACAGATGATGATCCAGAAAGAGCTGAGTTTTGGCTAGAAAATACCATCTGGATTTTGCATGAATTATTTTGTACGCCTGCTAAATGTTTAAAATGTGCAGTATCTCTACTGAAAGATAAAGCTTACCATTGGTGGAATACCATAACTTCAATTGTACTGAGAGAGAATGTTACATGGGAATTCTTCCAGGCTGAATTCAGGAAGAAGTATGTTAGTCAGAGGTTCATGGATCAGAAAAAGAAATAATTTCTAGAGCTCAAACAAGGAAATATGACTGTGTCTAAATATGAACGAGAATTTGTTCGACTGAGTAAATATGCTAGAGAATGGGTTCTAACCGAGGCTGAGATGTGTAAATGCTTTGAAATGGGTTTAAATGAGGATATCAAGTTATTGATTGGAATTCTCTAGATAAGGGAATTTGCAGTGTTAGTTGATTGAGCCCACAAAGCTGAAGAATTAAGTAAAGAAAAGATACAAGTCAAAAGAGAGGCTCGGGTTTCTGGAAAAAGAACTATGAGTAAATCACAATCATTTGCTTCTAAGAAATTAAAGAAGTATTATGATACCTCTACGGGATATTCTAGAAGAGAGCGGGGCTCTCAACGTTCTAACTTGAGGTCTTCATCTCCATCTGTGACCAGTGTGGGAAGTGGTTGTAACCCCAAAATGAAATGTAAACATTGTAACAAATTTATTTCACTATAAGGAATGTCAGTCTAGAAGTGGAGCTTGTTTTGGATGTGGTTCACTAGAGCATTTTCTCAGAGATTGTCCAGAAAGAGTTGAAAAGGAGATAGAACCAGCTCCAAAGCCTAGTAATCCTGTTGCGAGAGGCAGACCACCCCATCACCCCAATAATGTTAGCAGTAGTCGAGGTACTACCAAGGATACAATAGTTAGATTTGAGGCACGAGCACCAGCAAGGACATATTCTATTCATGCTAGGGAAGATGCCTCTGTGCCAGATGTCATTACTAGTACATTTTCTCTACTTGATACTGATATTACTACATTGATTGGTTCTGATTCCACACATTCATACATATGCACGAACCTAGTGTCTGTTAAAAATTTACCTATTGAATTTGTGGTTAAAGTTTCAAACCCTCTGGGCCAGTGTGTTAAGGTGGACCAGTTAAAATGTGCCACTGTATTTATAAAGTTTGATCCCGTTCTGGTTATTATCAACTACGGGTAAAAGAATCGGATGTGCCAAAGATAGCTTTTAGAACCAAGTATGGACACTATGAGTTTCTTGTGATGCCATTTGGCTTGACAAATGCACCTGAAGTGTTTATGGATTTGATGAACAAAATTTTCAACCCGTATTTGGATAGGTTTGTGGTGGTATTTATAGATGATATTTTGGTTTATTCCCGAGATGAAAATAAACATGCTGAGCACTTGAGAATAGTGTTGCAAACTCTTTGAGAAAAACAACTATAAGCTAAATTCAATAAATGTGAATTTTGGTTATGGGAAGTTAGTTTTCATGGGCATATAATATCTGCTGAAGGTGCCAAAGTAGACCCAAATAAAATTTCAGCCATTGTTAATTGGAAGCCACCGAAGAATTTGTCTGAAGTTCGAAGTTTTCTGCGACTAGCTGGTTATTGTTGGAGATTTGTAAAAAGTTTTTCAATGATAGCTTCTCCGATGACTCGTTTGCTATAGAAAGATGTAAAGATTGAGTGGACTAATAAATGCCAGCAAAGCTTTGACAGATTAAAGGTTTTATTGACAGAAGCACCTGTGTTAGTCCAGCCTAAATCGGGTAAGGAATTTATAGTTTACAGTGATGAGTCATTGAATGGTTTAGGTTGTGTTTTGATGTAATATGATAAGGTAGTAGCCTATGCTTCACAATAGCTAAAGCCACATGAAAAGAACGATTCAGAATTGGTAGCCATAGTGTTGGCATTGAAAATTTGGCGGCATTACTTGTTTGGAGAAAAATGTCACATATTCACCAATCATAAAATTCTGAAATACTTGATGTCACAGAAAGATTTGAATTTGAGACAATTCAGATGGCTCGAGCTATTGAAAGATTATGATCTTGTTATTGACTACCATCGAGGAAAAGCCAACATAGTGGTAGATGCTTTGAGTAGAAAATCCCTGTATACTTTGTGAGCAATGAACACTTGGTCGTCATTTTCTGATGATGAATCAATTATAGCTTAGTTGAAAGCTAGACAAGTTTTTTGCAACAGATTTTTTAAGTTCAAAAGAATGATAGTAAGTTGCAAGTAAAACGGGTACAAAGTGAATTGACTACTGACTCAGAATTTCAGATCAAGACTAATGGTTGTTTGTTATTCAAAGGCAAAGTATGTGTACCAAAAAATTCATAATTGATATTGAAGATTTTGAATGAAGCTTAACATGCTTGTATAACCTAGTAGTAATAAAATGTATAATGATCTGAAAAAAACGTACTAGTGACCAAGAATGAAATGAGATATTACTGAGTTCGTATCTAAGTGTTTGATATGTCAGCAAGTAAAAGCTGAACATCAGTTGCCTTCTGGACTATTAAGCCGATTATGATACCAGAATGGAAATGGGAAAGAATTACTATGGACTTTATAACAGAATTACCCTTATTTCCAAGGAAGAAGGATGTCATTTGGGTAATCGTTGATCGGTTGACAAAGTCTGCACACTTTCTTCCTGTACGTATAGATTATCCCTTGGATAGATTGGCTGAATTATATGTTTCTGAGATTGTCAGATTGCATGAAGTAATCCCATTGACCTTGTTATAGAAAGGATTTAGCTCGAACGAGTAATCCCATTGACCTTGTTATAGAAAGGATTTAGCTTGGACGGGTAATCCCGATATAATACCCCTCGAGCATACGTTATGATTAGGGTTTAGTCTGGATTGGTAATCCTAATTGAGCTCCTCTGAGCTTATGTTATATAAAGGATTTAGCCTGGACTGGTAATCCTGTTATACGATATATGGCTCGAGAAAGTGTTTCTTGCTTAAGTTCCCTAATGGGTACCCTTGAATAAGGAATTGACGAATTATTGAATCGTACACTTCGAGTGTACTACTTGAACATCCATCGGAATTCAATGATTCAATGGACATATCACTCTTGACATGGCATGAAAATCTTGAGATGATATGATGTTGACTTTAAAGAATATTGCTTGATGAGCTCATCTATGTTACACGATTGATATGAAGATTTTGGTAACTAACATGTTTGATTCAATGTATGTGATTAGACAATTTAGCCAAATGGATGGAAACATAACATTGTATGTCTAGATTTAATAAGCAAGATTGGTAAGTTTAGTTTCTACTAAATGAACTTACTAAACATGTAATGCTTACTCCATTTTATTTTCACTGTTTTATAGTGCTCGAAAGCTTGTGAAGGTTGGAAGATCATTGGAGCATCATCACACTATCAACTAGTCATTTTGGGTGGTTGAAATCATTTTGGTATAATGGCATGTGTAGGACAACTTGACCATTAGTGTCTTGAAATGTTATTTTGTAACCTAGCCATCGGAATGGCTAGTAATGGTTCACTTTGGTATGATTAAGTAGATTATTATGGTACATATATATACATGTGTTATGTTAAGAATATGTGATTATTATTGTGAATTCCCTAAGTTAAACTAAGGTAAGTTTATAACCACCTATGCATGTAATGATATGCCTTGTTGAATGATAAAGTTTGTTTAATTTGAATGTTTGGATTGGTTGGTATTGGTTGTGTGTTTCAAATGCAGGTCTTGGGTAAAATTTCGGGTGAGAAATGAAGTTAGGAATGGCTTCATTTTATCCACACGGGCGTGTGTCTAGACCGTGTGTGACACACGGCCTAGTAACATAGGCATGTGGTTAGGCCGTGTGTCCCCTGCACCTTAATTTTGAGAAACAGAATGCTCAGAATTGAGCATACGGGTAGAGACACGGGGTGTGTCTCAGTCGTGTGTGCCACACAGCCTAGAACACCAATGTGTGTCTTGGCCGTGTGAAACCTACACCTAATTTTGAATTGAATTAAATAACCACACGACCTAGCACACAGGCATGTGGCATGGCCATGTGTGTAAGTTAGAGAGTTACACGGGGTCGAACACGTCCTCCAACACGGGCGTGTCCTAGGGTTACACGGGTGTGTCCTTTGCACCACACGGGTGTGTGAGACTTGCACCTTGGAAAAATTTTGTAATTTAGGGAAAAATTCTTAGAGGTACGGATTAAGTCCCGATCCGATTCTAATGCTCGTATTGGGCCTCGAGGGCCCAATCAAAGGACGTTATGAATGATCTCGGTAAATGAATAGTAATTTATATAAGTTATTTGTAAATGTTTCTGAATGTTCTGGTAATACTTCGTAACCCTGTTCCATTGATGGATACGGATTAGGGATGTTACATCTAGTGTTATGCTCTCCCTTAATGAGTCAATTAACTTTAGATTTCATAGACTAAATGTAACAACTCATTTTTCATTAAAATTGAACAGTGGTTTCGTGAACACAAATATGAAGTCAAAAAATTTATTTTATAATTATTTTATGGTCTACAATATGATAGAAATACCATATAACGAAATTTTACCGTTTACATGCTTAATTTGATAAAAAGGACTAAATCGCGTAAAGTGTAAAAGTTGAGTTCTAATAGCTAATGGTATTAAATAACTCTAAGACTTTAAAGTGGAGGTCCTTATATGGTAATTAGACCATTATTTTGTTATTGGATGATAATGGTTTGGCATTTTGTGTAATTATTAAAGTTTATAAAGGTTAATTAGGTAATTAAGTAAATAAATGATAATTAAAATAAAACCAACTTAGTATCATCTTTTCTTTCATCTTTCTCAACAGAATATCAAGGATAAGAAACCATTTTTCTTGAAGCTAGGGTCGACGAAGCTTATTTTGCTCAATTGGTAAGTAATTTTTGTCTTATTTTTAATGATTTATAGGTTTTTGGGATCGTTGTAGTTTAATCTAGCTAGCCTGGGGATTAATTTGTGAAACTGTTAAAATTTTAGGGTTTTACCATTGATGAGCATGCTTGATTTTTGAAGTTTGATGATAGAAAATGAATGGTTGTTGTTAGATAAACAACTTTTGTAAAGGAATTTTTAGTAAAATTGTCAAATAGGGACTAAATTGAAAAATAAAAAATATTGTATGGTGAAATTGTGAATTTATGAAATATATGGGTTGCTATTAATATGTATAAAAATCGGCTAGGCTTGGGTAGGGATTGAATTGCATAAATTTTATTTTTCGAGCCTAGGGACTAAATTGCAAAAAAAAATTAAAAGTAGAAGGGTAAAATGGTAATTTTTCCAAAATAAGTTTTGGACTAATTTGAATGAGAAATATATTAAAATATAAATCCAGTTAGACCTCGTACGGAGTTAGATTGGGGCAAAGAGAAAGTATTGGATTAATCACCTTCGTATCTACATATACTCGTGGAGGTAAGTTCGTGTAATTACATTGAGTATTTATATGTTTTAATAGAATTATATGTGTGTGAATTGTATAATTGTTATGTATGAATACTGATTGCATATCCGATGACGTACAATGATTATCAAGCCTCGTTTGAACCTTAAGAATTCATAGGATACAAAAGACATGTCATTAGGGTTATCGATTTGGTTGTGGTCCTGCTTGTGTTGCAGACACATACTTACACTCACCTCATGGCATGCAACGTGGAACATTTAATTACTCAAGCATTCATATTCATGGTTAAATTATGACTTGGTAGTGTCAACATATCACCTATTCAAACTATCATGTTTTCATATGGCATTCCACACCAATTTCATATTTATCTATCATCTTTACTAACCTACTTTCAAGTTACTCACTTGCATCACCTTTATTGGCATACACATTAATCATATCTCATACACCAAACATACATGTCATCCATCATACTCATTATCCATAAGTAACCATAACCACATTAAATCATAAGCACATTTGCATGCATGTACCAATAATTAGGGTTGCAACCCACATAATCAATACAAGCCACCTCTCATGGCCATATACAAAATAATCATAATACTTTCATGAGCCAACTCATTTGGCTAATCAATATGACACATAACAAAAAGACCAAGTCCTTATACATGTCGTACTCAAAATGATAAGACTAGCTATACCCAAATATTCAGTTGATAGTGTGAACGAGTCCCAACTTCTTCTGATCCCTGAGCTAACTTGGCGGCACTATAAGAAAAGGAAAGGAAAGGGGGTAAGCTTTAAAGCTTAGTAAGTTCACATTCAAATAAAATACAACTTGAATAAGTATTAATCATACATTTAAGATAATGAACATAATCTTGCATCTTATCAAATCTCTTAAACTCATTCTTCATATATATATAAATATATATATTTTTACCACAAGTTCATCATATCTCATGTCATTCTCATGAGTTCGATGTACATACCTGTGCCACTTGCACATAAGAACTTACTTTCTCATCATTGACATATTTATCAACATTACTCATTTAACTTCCTTAAGAACTACCCGTTGAACATTTGGAATACAATCAGATACATTGGAATCTCGCACCTAAGTATCTCATATGTAGCCAACGCTACCTCATATCACATATCACATTTGCTCGCTTTTGAGCTACTCACGGGTCTATTCACATAGGCTGTCAGGTATCCGCAACACATGCCAAACTTCCCAGCTATCGATAGAATATGAGACACTAGTACTCGAGCGCCAAAACATGTGTCACATGCATCATGAACTCAGACCATAACTCAATGAGTTCAGATGCCACATATGTCATGAACTCAGACCACAACTCAATGAGTTCAGATCACATAGTTTTTAGTGACATGTCACTGTATCCTAAATTATTCCTAAGGTTCAAGCGGGTTTCTTCGATACCACATTTTCGTTGAGCTTGCTCGTATTGTTGATTTCAATATTCATAGCACCAATCACATGCTCATGGAATAATCACACATACTCATAATAGTAGTAAAGCATGAAAATTCATTTTATATCAAAGCAATAGAAATATGACACAACATCTCATATGAACTTACCACACATGCAATATTAAAACATTTAAAGTATGGTACATGTTGCAATATTTGCAAATGAACTTACCTCAGTACAAAATGACAGAAACAAGCTTAATCCTCGTAAACCTTGTTTTTCCTCCTGTCAAGACCTGAATCATGTTTTTCTTGATCTATAATGCCAAATTCAACTTGTTTAATACTTAAATTTCTCATATCGACCCATAACACATGCTTTGGTAAAATTACCTTTTTACCTCTAACTTTTCACTTATTTACACTTTAGTCCCTAGGCTCACAAAATGAAATGCATGCAATTTATTGGTTACCCAATCCTAGCCAATTCATATTCTAACTCATATCAGCCCACATTTTCCTTTATTACACATTTCTACTACTCATTTTTACACCTTTTTCAAACAAGTCCTTTTTAGGTGTTTTCACTAAAAATCGCTTAAAAAAGATGTTTATCACACATCAAACATTCATATTTCTCCATTAAACATCAAAAAACAACCATATCATACATGCGTCAAATTTAATACATGACCCTAGCTCAAAATAATGGTAAAAATAGCTAGATCGGTTGATAACCATTCAAAAATGTAAAGAATATTAAAAATGAGACTTGGGAGCACTTACAATCAAGCTTGAAAATGTTGAAGAGACTCCCCAAATTTGGCACCCTTAGAGAGGATGGACATCATTTTTGCTTGATTTTTCCCTTTTTATTCTTTTATTTATGAAATGACTAAAATGCCCTTAAGGCAGTTCTTTCAAATTTTTCCTATTCATGCCCATTTTTGTCCAAAATTTTAGAACTTGGTCAAATTACTATTTAAGGACCTTTAATTAATAATCTAGTGCAGTTTCATGCTTGAAGCTTCTAGAATGCAAGTTTTATAACTTATTCAATTTAGTCCCTAAAGTAAATTTGGACACTCTAGGCATAAAATTTCTTCATGAAAATTTCACACAAATATGAAATCATATCATGGATCATCAAATAATCATAAAATAATTATTTATATTTTGTATTTGTGGTCTTGAAACCACTATTCTAAGTAAACCCTAATTTGTGATGTTACAGATAATGAGTTTGATATGATAAGACATGAGTTCGATACGAATTATTAGATATATACATATGAATTACATGGAAAATGATATTACATGGTATATATGTATATGAAATGGATGATACATGTATATGGAATTTGATTAATTGTTGAGCTCATCCATGACTTAGTCTATATATGTGTTTACATGACTAACATGGTTGATGTATATGTGCTTAGGCATTTGGCCAATATATGTTGGGATATGCTTAGATTACTTACCTTATATGTGAATAAATGGTAAGTTAAATTCTATGTTATACAAACTTACTAAGCTTAAATGCTTATTCTGTGTTTTTTCGTGTTATAGTGAATCAGACGCTCACTCGGGTTGGAAGCTTTTCGGAACTATATCACACTATCCATCTGCTCTTTCGGTACTTTTGGTTGGTTTAATTTTGGTTATAATGGCATGTATAGGTTATTTTGGCTAATATTAGCCTATGTGTTTTGGTTGTGGATATGACCATTTGGTTGGTTTGCATTTTAGCCTTGTGTTGGTGAAATGGTATATTTTGATGTGTATATAAGTTGTCTTATATGGTTGAGGTATGGCTTGATATGGTAGAATGATGGAAGGTGAAATGGTGGTTTGAATATGCACTTTGTATAAGCCTTAAATGGTTGTGAATTGGTACTTGTTTGAATGACTTGTTTGGTGTTTTTAGTGCACAAGTTATATGTGAACTATATGACCATTTGGAGCTAGTTTTTGTATGTCATATATGGTACATTTTGGTATGTTTTTAAAGGGTAAATCAAGTGGCATAATATGACTTAGTTTTGGTCAAGCCTTTGTTGGTTAAATGATCAAATTGTGTTTATATTTTCACATGTTTATGAATTGTCATTTGAGGTTCCTAAGGGCATATTGGTTGTATGTGAATATACTACATGTTTAAGGCTTGATTTTGCTTGTTTTGTATGCCCCAATATGGCTTGTTTATATGCACAATGTTGAGTGTAGGTTGATGCAAAATTGGGTGAGAAATATGGCTTGTAAAATAGCCTATTTTTGTCCACACGGACGTGTGTCTCAACCGTGTGTGACACACGGCCAGGTGACACGGCCATGTGTCCCTTGTAGTTTTCAAAGGGTTACAAGTCAGGCTGTTACACGACCTAGCACATGGGCATGTGGCTTGGCTGTGTGGCCCAAGTCAGTGAGTTACACGGGCACGAAAACGGGTTGGAACATGATCGTGTGTCCCTATTCCAAATGTCGACACGACCTAAGACACGGATACGGCCTAGCCACACGACCGTGTGACCCCTACAGCTTTGAAATTTTTCAATGTTTTTCAAAAAATTCTTTGAGTTTCCAATTTAGTTCCGACTTATTTCTAACGCATATTTAGGGCCTTGAGGGCTTGTATTTGGGGTAGTGTGTTTGATTTTGTTTGATTTTGATATGAATATTGACATGATATGATATGAAATGTTTGGAATTTTTGTCTATTTGATTTGTAATGTAATAGCCCGATTTTGGGCTTAGTCAAAATAGTGGTTTCGAGACCATCAATCTGAATTTGAATAAATTATTTTATTATTGTTTTAGAGTTATAGTGTGTTTATATTAATGCATGAAAAAATTGGTGAACTAATTTTAGTGTTTGTGAGCTTAATTACGAAAAGGGACTAAATCGCATAAAGGGGAAAAGTTGTGATTTGCTAGCCAAAGGTGTTAAATAGATAGAGAGCCATAATTGGAGGCCTTTAAAGTGCAATTAGACCCCTTTAAAGAGGCATTGCCGGCCATAGGGACAAGAAAATTAATAGGTCAAATGATTAGGTAAATTGATGACCTAATGTATGATAAAATAATACCCTAAGAGACGAGCTTTCATCTTTTTCATTTTTCCTTTCTCCTCCACCGAAATTTTCAGCCATTCTAAGGGTCTTAGAAGCTTGAAATTTCAGCCATTCAACTCTTTCTCAAGTAAGTGATTTAGATGCTCATTTTTTATAATTTTAGTACTTTTGGAACCTTATGGCATGAACTAGCTGATGGGGGGACCATTTTGCAAAATGGTTGATAGTTTAGGGATTTTCCATGAATGAGATTACGATGTTTTCTAAAATTTTATGGAAAAATATGAGCTATGGTTGTGAAATAAACAACTTTTGTGAAGTAGTTTTCGTGGAAACCCCAACTAAGGACCATTTTACATAAGTTGTAAAATAGATGATAAATGTGTGAAATAATGAGAATTTTGGGTTGCCTCTAGTATAAAAAGTATTCGGATAGGATTGGTTAGTGAGAAAATATGATAAAAAGTAATTTTTGGACCCAGGGGTAAAATGGTCATTTTGTGAAAATCTAGGGGCAAAATGGATATTTTGCCCAATTATGAATTTTGGAGTGTCTAGATTTATGTTCTGATGAAATGAATGAAATTTTTATCATTTTAGATCAAGAATTACAAAATCCAGGCCTAGACCGGGGAAAAGCAAAGCAAGTGGACTAAGCCGAACTAGTCGTCTACATTTTGCAATCCGAGGTAAGTTGTATTTAAATAATGCAACTACATTGTTATCAATTGTGCATGAATTTTTATGGCATAAATTGCTTTATTATGGTAATGAAAATACATGATGATAATAGAGATAATAGAACTCCCGGATGAACCTTAGGAACAAATCGGATAGTCATGCCATGACATTTGGGTCATTTGTGCGCTAGTGTAAGACATGTCTGGGACATGCATCGGCCACATTATGAGAGTCAGTGTAAGACCATGTCTGGGACATGGCATCGGCATTGAGACGAGAGCTAGTGTAAGACATGTCTAGGACATGCATTGGCCTCGAGATGTAAGCTAGTGTAAGACATGTTTGGGACATGCATCGGCTACGAGATGTGTCAGTGTAAGACCATGTCCGGAACATGGCATCGGTACGTATAGAGGTGTCAATGTAAGACCATGTCCGGAACATGGCATCGGCACGGATATGTAAAAGCTAGTGTAAGACCATGTTTGGGATATGGCGTCGGCCTCGATTTTGATAGTCAGTGTAAAACCATGTCTGGGACATGGCATCGGCATTACACCCTATGTTTGAGGGTTACAGTTTAAGTTAAACAAGAAAAGTATAACCATGTTGTGAGTGGTACAGGTACCTACTTGAAATGTATGAGATGTGAGCTCAATTTATGCTATGTGAATTGTATTGGATAGTGATGAGTAAGTTGTGCTTATGCTTATTTTTGTACTATGAGCATGACGATGAATGGTAAAGTTGTTGTTATATTTAATTGCATGTAACTTACTAAGCTTTATGCTTACTTCCTCTCCTTTCTATTTTCTTATAGTGCTGCCTAATTAGCTCGAGGATCATTGGACGTCGGAGGCATCGATCACACTATCAACCGAAGAACTTGGTATAGTTAGATCTTTTATTTTGATTATGGCATGTATAGGACCCTGAGTTTTGAGTTTTGTGTCATTGTTAATTGGCCAAATGTGTTGGCTTACTTTAGCATTTGATTCATCTTGTATAAAACCATGGAAAATAGTTAATATTGAAAGCTTATATACATGAATGCAAGATAGTCTTTCATGAATGTGAAATTGTTGGCATGGTTGAATATATGTAATGTATATAGGTCTTATCTATGGTTGAGAAACCATATTAAGTTAATCTTTGATATGTTGGTTGGTGTTAGATTGTGTTTCAGGATGGCAAAGGCTTGGTAGATAGCCTTATATTGTCCACACGGGTAGGCACACAGGCGTGTATCTAGGCCGTGTGAGACACAAAGTCAGCCCTATGGGCGTGTTGTTCAGCCATGTGTCCCCTGCACGTAAAATTTGCAAGTTAGAATACATGGTAGTAAACGCATGGGCAAAGACACGGTCGTGTGTCTCAGCCGTGTAGAGGACACGGCCTCTGGCCATTGGTGTGTGCCTTGGCCATGTGCCCTAAATTGGATGCTGACGTCAGAAACAGAATGTCAAGGTTTTTAGACACGGGCTAAGACACGGGCGTGTCATGGCCGTGTGAGGGACACGGGCCATAGACACGGGTTTGTATTAGGCCGTGTAAAAACCCCTATAGGTTCGAATTTAGAATTTAATTTACACGGGCATGGGACACGGGCGTGTCCCTAGATGCTTAGGCCGTGTGTGTCACACGGACCATCGGCATGGCCATGTTATAATGACCACACGGGTGTGTTGCCCTTTCACACGGTCGTGTGTCCTATTTCAAGAGTTATTTTTATTTAGTCAGTTTAAGGACCCGAGTTGGTTCCAAATGGTTTCCAATGAAAGTTTGAGGCCTTGTAGGCCTACATTAAAGAGTTTAAACAAAGTTCGAAAGAATTTTAAATTTGATCAAGTCTTGGTGACTCGGAAACGATTGTATGCATGTGATTAAGTATGGTAACCCCTCGTATCCTGTCCCGGCATAGGTCTTGGGTGTGGTGTGTTACAGGTTAAGTCAGGTAATGCCTCGTGCCCAGTCCCGGCCTCAGACTCGGGTAAGGGGTGCTACATGTAAACTTCGGTAATGCTCTGTAACCCTGTTCTGGTGACAGATACAAGTTAAGAGTGTTACAATAAAGTACTTCCTCTTGATTGAGCATGACTTGATATTCAAATTTAAGAGTTTTTTGGAATTTAGAAAGAAAGTTGCAATTGTAGTTCTTTAAAGAATTTTGGATGCCAAGTAGTCCAACCATAATTTTTTTTAACGAATAAGAGTGTTACTTAAAATATCTTTATTACAAAGATTAAGATCTATCAAGATTCTTGAAAGTCTAATAAAAATGGTTCCTAAACTAGAGTTACAAGTACTATGAACCATGTCAAAAAGATCATTATGTTGGGACCATATAGGTTGAAATCGAAAAGGCTTATTACCAAGATTGAGCTAAGAATGGAAAAGAGAGAGAACATGATAGTGATCAAATGATTCTGGAAAGATGTTGGTTATTCACTTCAAGAAAAAGGGATCTCCAAAGGGGGTTTGCAAGGCAAGATCAATTCTTTCTTCGATGAGACTATTATTTTCCCTAAGGTTTGACTAGGTAAATCTAGGATCTAAAAACCTAGATTAGTAAGTTGACAGGAATCAAGGCATTTATGAAAGAGTTTATGTATCACTAAGTTTAAAAGAAAACCCCCTCTTTTATGGGAGTTTGAAAGCACTTCATTAAAATCTCCAACAAAGAGCCAAGAGAAGTCATGGTTTGAGGTACCAATTATTATATTCTCCCTTTTGGATCTGACGCCCTAACTGTAGTATTTTTTTTCTATGTACACTTATATTTTTTGAACAAATTGGTTTAATAATATTCATAAATTACATTAACACCCTTTGTATATTGTCTTCAATGTTTTTCCATACAAAGTAAAATGGAAGCAAATATTAACTCACTAGTTATTTAATGTTTAAACCAATATTAAACGACATTATGTGATCGGATCTAATACGAAAAGACAATTTATATCAGTAGACAAACTTAAACATGTCATTAATCTAATAAAAAATGAGTAAACTGATTGAAAGACAAATACATCATCTATCAAGTCCAATTGGGCAGATGTTCCGTCTTAAGCATCAAAGCGAATGACTCCTAAAAGATAGAGTAACTGGACTAACAGTACATCGGGCAAGACCCAAGTAGAATAGATCCTAAATCTGTTTATGGATTTATTCACTTGTGACATTCATAGTATAACATACCTTAATCCTAAGTGAATGATGAACTATGTATACGTGACTCGTATACTTTGATGTAAGTAAAAGCTTGAGTTCAAATAGATAAAAAAAATTCGAAAGATAGTGCATTAGGTATTTGATTTCTGCAGTATGTAGCATCATTCACATTAATGGAATTCATAACCCAATAAATGGGTAAATGATATCCTCTAATTGGCATTATATAATAGATGAAAAGTAAATGTGATAACAGGTCGTTTGTCTTTGTGATAAACAACTTGATTATTATTTGATAGTAATTGACTTTTTATGAAAGAAGATGTAATGATTATCATGAGATAAAATAGGATCATATTGGGAGAACGAATATCCCAAAGAGATCAAGTTTATCCTATGAGAGTAACACACTTATGACAAGGTCATTGGATGAACAGTGATTAAGTAACTTTCGTAATTATATGTAATAAGGAAGAGCTTGGTCATGATACCATAGTGAAATGACTTCGTGATTAAATAAGTTTATAATTAATAGGCGAAAAGCTGAAACTTAATTATAAATTATTTGAGTCTTAATTACATACGTCCAATCAGCCCCTACACTAGCTTGTTGAAACCAGTAATGACATTTAAAATCAAATGAACAAAAATAAATGAAAATAATAAAATTAGATAGATGAGTCACATTCACAAATGAATATGTTTTCTCATCAAGTATAAAAATGACTTGAGAATTAATTTAAAATTTTTGAATTATTATTTAATTAAATAATTGAAGTTCGAAAATGAAATTAAATGAATTAATCATTGTGAATACATTGAATATGAAAATTAAATATGTTTCTTCATAAATTCTTTTACGGTAAAATTGTCATGACTTCAATGAATTAAAATTGAGTTGAAAAAATTATTAAATTGAAAAATTAATTAAATTAATTAATAAATAATATTTATTTTGAAAAATAGAAAAAATGTATTGGGTTGGATTAAATTTAAAAAGTGTTTATTTAAAAGTCTAGTAAGACTATATAATTGGACCAAATATAAGAGAAGCTCAATTCCCCTCGTACGTAAGCAACAACCCTAGTGTATTTAATTAGGGTGTGTCACTCCCTTCTAATTAGATTAAAAGACTAGTTTTTCTATTAAATAAATATTATTTGTATTTTTCTAATTTAATTAAAACTCTCCTACCTCTCATTATAAATAGATAACACTAGTAAAACTATTTACACAAGTTTCATACAAATTTGATATATTGTGATTCTTTCAAAAAATAAAGAGAATTATTCTCTAGCTATAAATTTTATTTTCTAATAATCACAATTCTAACGATTTCTATTGACAGATAATTACTTTCCTATTTAAAGTAATAAATTGTTTATGGTTATATATTTGGCTTGTGATTATTTGAGCCCACATTTGAAGCAATTTGTGGTACGAGAATAGCGGAGAAAGTCGTCCAATTGAAAGTCGAAAATTTTTCTAAAAAAAATTATTATTATAAATATCACAAACCATCTCCGACTACTTATGAAATGATAAAATATGGCAAAACCTATACCAAAAGTTGGTTCACGTAGGAATGGGCGCAATAGTCATAGAAAAGTGCACGTAGAATACTAAAAGGAGTAATTCATGTTCAAGCATGTTTCAACAATACCATTGTTACTATTATAGATGTACGAGGTCGAGTAACTTTTGGTCTTCCGTCGACACTTGTGGATTCAAGGTTACAAGAAAGGGGACCCTTTTTGTTGCTCAAACCGCATGGGAAATGTTATTCGAGCAGTAGTAGACCAAGGTATGCAACGAGCAGAAGTTATGATAAAAGGTCCTAGTCTCGAAAGAGATGCAACATTACAAGCTATTCGTAGAAGTGGTATACTATTAAGTTTCGTACAAGATGTAACCCCTATACCATATAATGGTTGTAGACCCCCTAAAAAGGACGTGTGTAGAAATACACACTAAAAATATTTCAAGAGAAATAAATAATGATTCAATGATCTGATCAAATAAAATAATATTACTATGGTTCAAGAGAACGAAAAAGTATCTACTTCGACTCAGATATGACAATGGAAGTGAATTTAATCAAGAACATATAGTAAGCGCCTTTATTATGTACGCTTTATTTTGTCTCCACTTATGAAAGGCCAAGCCGACACAATAAGAGTTTTGCTTGGAGAACTAGAAGGAACATGCATTACGTGTGCAAAGTGTGCAAAATCTGAAAAAATATCACACGAATATTCTACCAGTCTCAATTTTTAAAATTTTAATTTTCTGTTGTTACTAAAAATCATTTTTCTAAACCGGAATTTTCTAACACTCCCATAAAATATTACGCTCATTAAAACGATGACTAGCATAGATAGCTGAAAATAACTATGATAAATTTGAGGAATTCACCTTCACAATGCCATGAATTTCTTGCTCCGAAACACAAATATAGTTAATGGTGATGCGATACAAGTTCCACTCACCCAAATGCCACCTTTATGCCTTCGTTTTAATAATGACCAAAATGTCTAGTTGTTGAACCCTAATCAGATCATTGACTGTGATAAGAAATTTGCGATGACGATCACTTTTGTAGTTCCAAAAGAGGATTGACATAAGATGATACAAATGTTGAATACCAGTCGTCTCGAAACAAAAGTGGTCATCTTCCGTCATTTCCTTCAGTATCGTCAACAGTTCCACCTTGTAAATTAGCAGATGGTTTTCTCTCACCAGAAGGTGCGTGAAGAAAATCAGGTAATGGATATTCATGACAACCGAGACTAGAAAAATGAGGAGTTGATTCTCTGGAATCTGGATTTTCTAGAGGTTGGATGTTGAGCTCGTAAACTGATATCCTGAAAAGCTAGGGCGGAAGTTTGAGTTGATCTTGGCTCTGGCAAAATCAAGGCAAGAGTCCTCTTTAGTTCTACTGGGTTGATTGTTTCTTCTAAGATCACTTGAGTGTTTGAACTTGACCTTTGAAATTTCCTACGGTTTCCAGTTCGTTGAAGGCCATCATCAAAGTATCCAGAGCTTGTCCCACTGGCAGAAGAGGATGAAACAAAATGTTTGGAGCTGGAGGATTTGCTTCCCTTAAATGAGATCTTCTATTTCTCCTTTCCATACCAACTTTCATTCGTTGGCTGGCGTTAATGCCCTAGAATTCTGGCCTTCGGTGTTTCTTTGTCGCTCTTGGCTTGCCACAGGGTTTTTTAGGAGAAAACTAAGAGGGGGAAGGAAAGTGACCAGAGAGGCTTGGGAAGGAAAAGCTAAAATGCCCTTGAACTTTAACTCCTGGAGAAAGGGCGGAAGAAACTATCCCTTCACTATTAACAATCTTTCTAAGCATCACATCGGGCAGATTCTGGAGGGAAAGGGAGGGTTGTGGCTCAGCGTTAAAAAGTAAGTATTAGATTGATCATTTAAGATAAGACATTTCCTACCTTCAACTGGGGAGAGGGTAAGAGAGAGATATCCATTTTACAGGTGGATCAAGAGGGTTTAGCATTCTCTTTAGCAAGCAACGAGGAGTTGGGTACAATAGGATATCTTGTCTAACTTTTTACTTTTGGGAGAATGGATCTTTGGAGGACTTGTGTCAAAAGCTGATTTACTAACAGGGGACAAGTTTTGAAGGGTTTGTTTCGTCTTTCCCGCGGCATGCATGAGATTTCCTTTGAACAAGCATCCAAGGACCGTATCCTTGTTCTTCAGCTGGAGGGCTCTCAAGAGAAGAATGGTCCTTTGAGGAAATGGAGGAAGAACCTTGTTCCTGAATAGAAGGGCAATCAGGCGAGATATGGTCTAAATTCCCATATTTAAAACAAATTGAATTGAGACCCTCATAAATAATGGGTTGTCTAAAACCTTCAACATTAACAAACGAGGTAGAGGGTTGTTTAGATTGACTTGAATCCACATACAAGCATATCTACTCCTCACACCCATTAATGTTCGGTCATCCACACGAAGAAGAGGTCCAACACATCTACCCATATTCTTAAGAATCCCTATATTCAGGAAGTCTAAGCCACACTGTAACAAAAGAGTTCGTAGTAGTCCAAGCCCTAAAATTAGGTTCCCTCCTTCTAAAAATAAGACAATGCTTGAGAATATCGGCTCACCTCATCCATAGAGTCTTGCTTGAGAATGATTTCCCAGAACGGAGATTTTTCAACGAGTTTCTTGTTGCTCCCAGAGAGGTTCTCTTCTTCAGAAGCAAGAGATACAGTAAGAGGAAATTTTAGAGAAAGAATCTATTTTTTTACCGTTTTCAGAATCTATTTTTTTTTACCGTTTTCTGTGTTCAGGAGTTTTTAAGACTTCAGAGTATGATATCCATGTGGGTTTTCTAATTATAGTTACTTTAGATATATTTTTGTAATGGTAACCAAATGTAGAATGCAATAATAAAGTACATTCTGCTCTAAAAAATACTCTAACCTCTAATTTTATAACATTATTGAAAAATACAATCGTTCAAAAGTATATATATATATTCTGTGTACTACTAAAAAAATATGGAAAAAAATACCTTTTATTTCTAATTATATTTGTAAACTTCACAAAGTAGTAAACTGAATAAATATATTCTGTTTTTAAATTAGCAGGAAAGATATACGCTTACATTATATATAACAAAACTTTAAAAAATACCAATAACGATGAGTCAATTCAATTTAATTGTCTGCAATTTTTTAAAATCAAAAACACTAAACATTAAGGCTCTGTTTCCAATGTTTGTTTCACTGAAAACATTTTTCAAGTGGAAAATGTTTTCTAAGGTACGGGTAAAATGATTTACGTTTTGGGGAAAATGTCTTACAGATTTCATTTCTGTAAGACATTTTCCGATTCCTCCTTCATCCAGGTAAAAGTCTTCTTCTTCCCTTCTTCATTCATTTTCCTTCTTCCATTCTTCATCTTCTACTCCATCGCATATCTTCTCTTCTCAAGTTGCTGTTTCATTTCTTCTCTTTCTCTCTTTCTCAGGCAAATATCGCTCTTCTTCGCTGGGTCTTGGCTAAGTTATGGCATAAAGCTCTTTTTTTTTCTTCTTGTTCTTTACTTGTCCACATTTTTAACAATTTTATGCTTGAAATTTTATGTCTTTCTTTGTTTCTTTATTTTTTTTTTTTTTTGGGTTTGGGTAAATTCTATCGATTCAGGGTTTTGCATGTGCTTCTGTAATTTATACTTGTGAAATTATACTTGTGCTATTACCGCTTTCAACCTTCGTTGCTAAAATGCAACATCAAACATTGATATTGTGTTATACTAAAACGGAATCATTGCCATAAGAAGCGGTGAGTAATTCTTTTCGATTCTAATTAAACAGTAAGACTGCCTTAGATTAGGATTTGTAATTGTTTGTGTGGATATGGTATTTTAGATCGATGTTTCTTTGACTCGTTATTTCCCTGAGTACCCCTTTCCTCATCTGCATCCCAAATATTCGGAAAGGGTATTGGTTATGAACTTATGGTTCTCCAAATATATGTTAAAACTTAGAAAATTAAGCATATCCATGTTGGCACTTGGAACTCACCCTTTAGCACAAATGACATAATTTTAGATAATTGAGATTATTATGTTCTTTTTGGTAATTAGACATGGGTTTTTTATCTGGTAGGCACAAGGAAAAATGGAGTTTTATATTCCTTTTTCTTCTAAAATTATACTTGTGCTATTACTACTTTCAACCTTCGTTGCTAAAATGCAACATCAAACATTGATATTGTGTTATACTAGGACTTTGACTGTCCAACTGGCCCTTTGTTTACAATGATTGGACAGCCAGACAAGGTTGATAGTGTTAACAAAAAGCAAAAACCTGAATATCAATTTATGAAATCTCAAATAACCAACGTAGACACCATAAGTGAAGCAATGTTTTGTTTTGGCTTCCTGACAAACTCAACCTCCCTTCACCCAATGGTTGCAATTTCCCTTTGGCTTAAAAGAAGCCAAGCTAGTTCCTGCAATTTGCATTTCGTCACAGATCTCAGTAGATGTACAATTTGCATTTGCATTCAATGGAGTTTTATGTTTCAAAGTGTACAAATTTCAAGAATCCTTTCAGTTTTGACTCTAAAATGTTTGTAATTTTTCATTTTTGATTAGTCTGCTCTCAATATTTTATACTATTTGGATAAATTTTGAGTTTTAGTTAAACTGTTTAAGGCCATTTATTTCTGGTTATGGTGTTTTTAAACAGTATGTTTTTGTTTACATATACATATGATAGATATGTTTTTGTTTATTTCCTTTGTGGTATGATTTAAGCAGCTGCAATTGTGCTAGTTCGAATAGAGTAACCTTGAGCTTCATTTGGAGATGTAGACTCCCTTTGGCCCTTCTTTCTCATAGCTTTCACTGAGGAAGAAAGGTTCATGTTCTTTTCTTTAGCTTCATCTATCTCGATTTGTTCTTGTCTGCAATCTTCACTACAAAAAGGCATGTAGAATAATCACAAATAATTATACCCCTCCACCATTGCAACATCATTTAGTAGATTGAATGGGAAGTTTAGGAACAAATAGAATAGTCAAAAATCTCGTGAAGTAGGAGTAGGAGCCATTGCCAACAAGTACAAACTAGTAACTTTGGTTACTTAAGTAGCTGGGACTAGTAGAGCCTCCTGATTGCATAGACTAGTAGTGGAATTCTTGAATAATTAGCCTGCATATTTGACGTGGTTTTATAATGTTTTAGTTGCATCTTTTTTAAGGATGATTCTTGAGATAAGTTGATGTTTTTGACTGAACTTTTTTGGTTTAAAATATGCAACGCGATTTGTGGTTTCAAATTCGTTTAATCCATTGATGTAAGAGTAATTACTAGATTTGATCATTTGATGCTCGAGATTCGACTTTTTCTGCTCTTTCTTCTTCTTTTTTCTTTTCTGAACTAACAAAAAGTTAATCTAATGTTTCAATTTTCTATATTTTTGTATCCAATTCACCCAACTATTTTCTTAAAGTTGAGCTCAACTAAAATTAAAATGAAGAAAATACCCCAAGTACTATGATAGTAACTAATTATTAATGTTAACAATGTAACATCCTGATTTTGGGCTTAGTCGGAACAGTGGTTTCGGGATCACAAATCCGATGAAGAAAATTTAATTTTTATTATATTTTTATGGTCTACAATTTCACGGAATTATTTCTTGAAAAATTCATTAGAAAATTTCGACGATTGGGCACTCAATTTAGTAAAAGGGACTAAATTGTAAAAAGTGTAAAAGTGAGTTTTACATGTTAGAGGTGTCTAATTGTCATGAAATTTTAAATTGGATGTCCTTAAATGATAATTAAACCATTTTATAACTTTTTAGACAAAAATAGCCTTGGTTGGGTAAATTTTGAAAGAATAGTAAAAAGGGTATTTTTGTCATTTAGGGATAAAATGAATTAAAAGACAAATTTTAAACCCCAAATGTGTCCCTTTCTTCTTGCTACAGCAGAATGTACCAAGAGCAGCCATGGTTAGGGTTTGTCCAAGCTTCCAAGCTTAATAGTAAGTGATTCCGAGCTTTATTTTTAATGTTCTATGTATTTTTGAAATCCCGGTAACATGATCTGCTCATTTCTACCATTATTTTGAGCTAGGATTTATGTTTAAAAATTTACCCATGAATGATATGCATGTATTTTGATGTTTAATGGTAGAATATGAAGCTTGAAATTGTGTTAAACAACTTTTGCTAAGCGATTTTATGTGAAAACGAGTAAAATGACATAATTGGTAAAAATACATAATATTCATAAGTACATGTTAGAGTGAGAATTTGATGTTTCTATAGAAGGGAAAAATGATCACCATGTCATAAAACATAAGAAAATAGGAAGAATTTTAATTTCCGAACCTTGGGGAAAAATGCAAATATGCAAAAGTTTAGGGGTCAAAATGAAAATTTGTAAAAATATGATTTTTAGACCCATATGAATAGTGTGACTAATTATTAGGCTAAATGTGATATTATATATCAAGGAAATCGAGATTTGGGCTTAAATCGGGAAAATACAAGGTTATGGACTAGAATGGTAAATTGCTATTTCTGGATCCGAGGTAACTTCGCGTGATTTAATAAGCCTATTATTCATGTTATTATTGATATACATGAAATATAATTTGTTATAATTGTATTGAATTTGATGTTAATAGAAATTTGATAGAATATGATATTTAAAAGAAATGGGTGATTATCGAGAATGTGAGATCTTGCATATGATTGTCCTGTTTGCATGAGTGGTTGTGCTAAGAGATAGCACAGATACGTACTCAAAACTCATGAGTACATGTTTGACATGTGAAATGAAATGGACTTGTGAAGAGAGTGCAAATGAAATAAGTTTTAGTATTGTTCAATTAATGGACACAAACGGTGATTTGTGGTTGATGAATTGAGATTAAATGAGGAAATCTCAGTTGAACCTTCGGAATGGAAAAACGTGGTGCTAAGTGGATATACCACGGTTATATGTGTAACGTGGTGCTAAGTGGATATACCACGATTACACATATTGATACATGTAACGTGGTGCTAAGTGGATATGCCACGGTTACATATATTGATTCATTAACGTGGTGTTAAGTGGATATACCACGGTTAAACATGTAACGTGGTGCTAAGTGGATATACCACGATTAAATATGTAACGTGGTGCTAAGTGGATATGCCACGGTTATACATGTTAATTTGAAAAGTGGCGCTAAATGCGTATGCCAAAATTACATGTTAGCCCAATAGTGTGGAGCTATGTGCTAAAATCACCGGATATTGTTACTTTCCGAAGTGTTCACCAAGAGAAACAAGTTTGCTAAATGAAATTTAACGTGAAAAAAAATGCGGGATAATACCAGAATATGAATATATGAGTTTTGAATTATGAGTTAGATATGTGATTGAAATTTTTGATAAGATGAATATGGATAAGTATTATTTTAAAAGTTGATAATAAGAAATTTTAGTGAAGGAATGAAATTTGGGATAAACAATCTAAAACAGCAGCAGGGGAGTGAATTTGAAAAATCACCAAAAATAGTATAAGTTGAACTAAAAGTGGAATGAGATATGGAATTAAAGCTTATTGAATCTATTTTCATATAAAAGAAACATAGCAAACAAAGGAATTCTGTATTTTTAGATATTTATATTTTTGTAAGACTGGTTCAGACTGATTTCGTGATCCCTTGTTCTGAATTGTAAAAATCATTAAAAATTGTAAAAAAATATTTAAGGAACATAATTTATATTTTTGGTTTCCTTATTTAATTTATTTTCAGAATAAAGAAACAATAATCTCATTTGAATTTTTTACCAAAAGATAATTAAATTTTAGTGAATAGTGGTCAAAGCTGTCAAACAACAAAACAGGGGAGACTTTAAATAATAAACTGTACTTATTGGCTGGACCAAAAATTCTGAAAATTTTATGGTGGAAATATATATGAGTCTAGTTTTTGGAAAAATTTGTAGATCTTAATTTTGAGTTCCATATCTCCAGATATAAATGATTTAGTAACTATGACTCAAGAAAATAGCTTAACCAGAACATGTGTAAATGTACAATTGGGATAGTTTTACTATGGAAAGCATGTTAGTAAATTGTTTATTATTTTCATGCGAGCTTACTAAGCGTAAAGCTTACCCCCTCCTTTCCATTTCTTTTAGTGTTGTCAGGTTAACTCGGGGTTGGAGATCGTCGGAGGCAGCATCACACTATCAAGCCAACACCTTGACAGTATAAACACATATGCTAGAATTATCAAGTGAGTGGCATGTATAGGGACCTAGTTTTATAACATGTGTTATTATAGTTTGGCCAAATATATTGGTCTTTAGTGAGCTAATGATTCTAACTTATAAATCTAGCTATTCATGTTATGTCTGATATTGGTGATGTGCATATGCTTGTTTGCCATGATTGGTTGGTAATATGTTATGTGTTGTTGTAAGAATGCCATGCTTGTGTCTTGATTGTGAATATATAATTACTCAAATATGCCATGTCAATTTCCATGAAAATGTATAAGTGTATGTAGGTAATTAAGGGTGACAATTGGCTTGGAAAATAGCCTTGAAATTGACCACACGGCCCAATCCACACAGGCGTGTGACTCTCCGAAGCAAGAAAATTAGTTAAGTTGCCTAAAGATTTTCAAAGTTCTTGGTTTAGTCCCGAACCACCCCAATTCATGTTATAGGTTTCAAAGACCTATATAAGGGACGATATGCATGTGTTCAAGATGTTTTAATTTTTGGTGAAAATTTTGGGGCCCAATTTTGCATGTTGTGAATGTTTAAGTCCGTTGACGCCTCGAACCCTGTCCCGACGTTGGATATGGGTGAGGGGTGTTACAAACAAAATACCCCAAGTTTAGCTAAAAGTGGAGAATCAAATGAGGTTTTAGTTCATTTTTTATATGCTCTTGTTGCGTTTTATAATATTTTAGAAAAGTTTGTGTGTGTTTCTACCAAAGATTTCATTTTCAAGCTGCTCTATGTTGACTTGGGGCTCTTTTTTCTTTGGCAATCAAGTTAAAGAAGTATTGATAAACCAGAAACGGAAAAATGTTACTATTGGATCAAGAACTACAATATAAAGCCTATGTAGAGAAGAAGAATATGCCTACTTTGCAACTGCTCAAATTGTATTATATTTAGTTGAGTAAAGAAATTACCACATAACTTCAGAAGGGTGAAGACTGTAGCAGCAACAAAGAAGACCATTGAAATTGTAACCCAAAAATGCTGCAAATTGAAATAAGAGCTAATTAACTGTCAATTCTATAAAAACCTGACAGGCTTACTTCCCAATAACAGTAAATATTTTATTACAAGAACCAAGTTTCTCCAAGGCTAGAACGCCGAAACATTCCTATACATTCTCAAATAAACACTTACCTTCTATTGCACCGAATTGAGCTATTAATATTATTTTTGTTTAATTACCCTTTTTTGTATGAAAAGCACTAAAAACTATTGGAAGAATAAGGGATTAAATAAAAAATATGGTACTTTATGAGCTTAACTAGAAACAGAGAGTAATTTAAAGGATTGATTAGACAAAGTACTTTAAGAGCTTAACCGAATACAATATATGATAAGGGCTTATGTAGGATATTTAAAAAAGAACAAGGGCCTTTTTTAGCATTTTAGCCTTTCTCAAAATGCTCAAGATGCTTTAACTCTTTCTATATCAAAATAACATAAAATCTCCACACATCAAAGGAACCATATGTCTTAATTCTTTCTTTGTCAATATGAGAAAAACAATAACAGCAAAGGCACTAAAGTATTGCAAGCTTCAATCTTTTACTAGTTCATATACTTAGAGGAGCCTTCTATAATTTTTTTTATAATTTTAAATTTTCTATAACATTTTTTTAATAAATTTTGTTTATGATTTTTAAAAATAAATTTTAAATTTTAAAATGGCTTAATTAATTTTGTTCTATTGGGTACTACAGTTTGTGATGAATATGTCTTGAATTATGCCTTTTTTTGTTATTATTTAAGTTGGGGTTGGTTAGTTAACTCCATTCCCTTTAGTGATGGTAACTTTAGTCATTGCTTGAGAAACTTTCATATATGTATGTATGCACTTTAGTCATGGTAACTTTAGTCATATATGTGATATTATGAAAAGTTTGCATCTTTTTTTGTAGTGATCAAATATTTGTGTGGCATTATTTTGTGTAGATAGATCGTAATCAAGATCAAAATGCAATTGTCGGAGTCGTGGCTTCAGTTTTAGCTTTTGGGGCTCTTTGGATTAAAAATTAAAAACTAGGAAGGAAATTGCTTCTCACCCTCGTGTGAATTGATATTATGAAAGAGAAAATTATATTAATAGTATTTTATATAGTGGTGACCAGCATTGTATTGCTGTGATAAGGATGAGACCGATAGCCTTTTTTAATTTGTGTGATATTCTTAGTAGGAATAATTTGTTACAGTTAACTAAATCGGTGAATATTAGGGAACAAGTAGTTATATTTTTACATATAATTGGTCACAATGTAAGGTTTCGAGTGATTGGATCTAGATATTATAGATCAATTGAGACAATTCACTATTACTTTAGGGTTGTATTAAGAGCTATTTTGAAATTGTATAAGCTAGTTATTAGATTACCTGATGAGTCAACTCCTAGTGAAATCAGAAACAATCCAAGGTTTTATCCTTATTTTAAAGATTGTATTGGAGCATTAGATGGAACTCATGTTCGAGCATCCGTTCCACTTAGCGTTCAAGGAAGATTTCGTAGCCGTAAAAGGGGGACGACACAAAATGTATTGGCTGCCATTACATTTGATTTGAAATTTTCATATGTTCTAGTTGGTTGGGAAGGTAGTGCACATAATTTTTGTATTTTAAGTGATGCACTTTCACGCCCAAGAGGATTAAGAATTTCATAAGGTAAGAATTATAAATCATTAAATACAAAATATTTCTAGTAAGCTTATAATTTATTAGTAATAATTATGTTTTGTAAATTGTAGGTAAATATTATCTTGCTGATGCTGGATATGGCATCCGAAATGGATATATTACCCCATATCGTGGTGTCCGATATCATTTAAAAGAGTTTAGTACTCAAGGGCCTGAAAATGCAAAGGAACTCTTTAATCTTCGTCATTCATCATTGCGAATCACTATTGAACGTGTTTTTGGAATTTTGAAGAAACGGTTTTGTGTATTAGATGCTGAATCATTTTGGAATTTTCAAGCTCAAGTAGATATTGTTTTGACTTGTTGTATCATTCATAATCATATAATGGGAGTTGATCCTAGTGATTTACTTAATCAAGGATTATACGAGGAGCCTGAATCTGATTTGATAATACCAACTCTTACGGAGCAAGAAGAAAGAGAAGAAGCAAGAGAATGGCCTGCTAAGAGAGATGAAATTGCACAAGCTATGTCAATTGATTATATGGCTAAAAATATTAGATAGGTTTAGGACTTAGGTTATTGTTTCTATGTTAGGTATGTTTTAGTATTAAAATTGTTTTTTTTTTTTGTTAATGTTGGTTGGATAATGATATTGAAATTTTAGTTTGTTGGATCTTTAAATTATTATGTCTTGAATTTGTTAGATATTGAATTTATTATATTTAAGCTTGTTGAATATTGAAATGATTGACAATGAAAATTATTAATGTAGAATGGGTAAGGGCAACAAAGAAGGAACCTCCAAGCAATTCAGGTGGACAAAACCGACAGAACATCTTTTTCTTGAAATTCTAGCAGAGGAAGCCCAGAAAGGAAATAAACCTTCTAACGCTTTCAAAGCAGTTTCTATTAATCGAGTTGCCGAAGTTATTTTTGAAAGATTTCAAGTCCAATGCGATGCAAAACATGTGGAAAATTATTTGAGGACTATAAAAAATCAATGGCAGATTATATGTACAATTCGGGGTGAAAGTGGTTTTGGATGGGATGATTACATGAAAATGATTATGTGTGATAGAGCGACATATGATTCAACAGTGATGGTAATATATGCATATGTATTTTAAGTATATTTCAATTGTTTTTTACTTGTTATTCTAATTGTGTATAATATCCAACAGACACACAAGAAGTATGAACCATTTTTGAATAAAAGCATTGATCATTATGATGAAATGACTTTAGTTGTTGGCAAAGATATGGCAACAGGAAGTTTTGCCAGAACATTTGTTGACATAGATTTGGATGATGGTAACCAAGACTCAGTGCCTATAGACTGCGACAATGAAGAGACTGAAGAGGTAATAACAAAAGTATCTTCATCTGGCACATCCAAACGTAAAAGAAAAATTGCTCAAGAAAGTGTCGTTGATGAATAAATTAAATTTGTGGGTGAACAACTTGGCAAAATTGCTAATGCTTTAGAACAATTTACTGCGGATAAGACACCACATCTTTACGAAGAAGTGATGTCGATGGAAGTAGAAAGATTTGATGATAACTTCCTGTGTTCTGTGTTTGATTATCTCGTGAGTTATGAATCCGAGGCCAAAACTTTTTTAGCTAAAAGTAAGAAGCATAGAAAAATTTAGCTTCAAATATTTTTTTAAGGTTGAAGATATTGATACTTTTAATGTGGTATAATGTTAATTATGCACTTGGACAATGTTATTGTTATCATGTGGTATACTACTAATTATGCATTTGGATAATATTATTAATTTCTAATATTAATTGTGGTTTGAAAGCTAATTTCTAATTATTCAATTCTTGTTTTATTTTTTTATAATACAATTAGAAATAATTTATTTGATTTTGGTTGTTTTTAATTTATTATATATTTAATTTGATTTATTTATTTATAAATAAATCATTATAATATATGTAAAAATAATTTAAAATATAAATTTATTAATATATGTAAAAATAACTTTTCCGAAAAATATTTTCAAAAAATCTACCAAACAAAAAATATTTTATATAGATCCATCCAAACATCAAAAAAGTAAATTATTTCCAAAAAAGTAAATCATTTTCCAGAAATCATTTTTCAGAAAACATTTTACTCGCAAACAAACCGAGCCTAATAGCAAATTATTTTCAACACCGTACTCAACCATAAACGCTCCCACATTCTATACACCCAATGATGAAGGAACAAAACTGTCCATCAAGTGGCATGTGCCTCCACAATTATTACCGCAAAGTTTATACAACTCTATCCTACACTGAACACGATTATACCAACAAACACGACACAAGTACACGAATTACATACATATTACAAAATCTAAAAAGGGTTGCAAAACTACAGCACCAAGCAGCAGCACACATTGATTTAAACATATAATCACAGGTAAGAATCTAAGTAACCATAAGTGTGTTTTTTGTTATACTGCAGCAAACTAGCATAAGTTCTATCCCATATTCCTATATACAGAGACTCGTCATCTGGACTCAAAGATACCCCCGAAATCTCACCGAAGAAGTCGATCTCTTGCCGTTTCTGGAAACCAGCCCTTATGTTATACACATGGACAAAATCTGCCGGTTCAGCAACTACCATGAATTGGCCATCGGATGAAAAGCAGATTGATCGTACGGCACCTAAGTTTCCTTTAAGAGTCACGACTGGCATTGAGAGGTTTCTTATGTCCCATACTCGGCACGTCTTGTCCTGATTTCCCGTGGCAAATATGCGTCCATCTGGGTGCCATGCAGATGCGAACGAGTAATCTCGATGGCCTACCACTGTGGCTACAGTCTGCGACCAAGGAACATGCGATTCAGGTTCAATAGAACTAACATTTCTTACTTTCAGCACTAAGCAACATATGATATTCTTGACAATATTTAAAATACCAGAATAAAGATCAAACGGATGAAACCTCCACTGGTTTAACCAGATCGACTGGTTACACTGATTGAGTCGGATGATTAGATTAAAAAGAACTTAATATAAAATAATAGGTAACTTTAACATTAAATATTAAATATTAAATATTTTCCAAATTACTAGAATCTTTAATATTAAATTTAAAATACTTTGTAAATTATTATAAATCTTATCGCACGCGTATATGAGTGACAATCACGTATTTAGATTACAAAGATAGTGTTTGAAAATAACATAGTGTTTGAAAATAACATGCAGTAAATAAGTAAAAATATGATTTATCATCAATCCTAAATTGATATGGAGTTAATTTGTCATACAAAATCAGCAACGGTATTAATATACGCAAATATATACAAATATATATAACAAATATATTTATTAAATTTCTATATAAAAACAAAAAAATTGCTATAATTCAAATGGTAAATGAAAAAGTTTTATATACAAAAACAACCATATAATCACATAACTTACTTAGCAAATAAATAGCTTTTTTGGTAATTACCTAATTGAGTTAGGACTAAATTAATAGCTCGATTAGGAATTTAAATAATAGTATAAATACACAAATATATAAAATTAAGAACAAAAATATACTTATTAAAGTTTCAAATAAAAACTAAAAATGGTTTTAGTTAAATGGTAAATGAAAAAGTTTTATAAAAATAGTGTCCTTATTTCAAATCTTATTATAGATAATTTTTTATTGATTTATAAAAATATAAAAAAGACGAAAACACTAACATAATCATTTAATTTATTTTGTAAATAAAATAGTTATTTGATATTTCTCTAAGTTGTTGATCTCATTACATAGCTAAATGGTAGGATTTTTAATATAGATCCAAAAATAGAATGTTCAAATCTCCTTGCATAAAATAAAATTTAAAATAATAATAAAAATAAAAAAGCTTAAACCCAATTTTTTGCGATTTCTTTTTTTGGTTTTTTACCAGTTTTTAATCAGCTTAACCAATTTATCCCCCCGTTCGTTAAAGTGAACTAGTAAACGGTTTTCGGTTCAACTACTTTGACCAGTCAATGGAAGAGTCAAATGTACACAAATGCAACCCTGCTTTCAGGGAGGCTATCTCCCTATTTTGAATAACTGATTACGGAGCAACCTTACCCAGTCACCATTACAGTTCCCATATCCTATCAGAAAATTAAATTCTTACCTTTCCATTTTGCAAATCCACAAGCAGCCCATCCAAGTCATCTCCAACGACAGTGATAAGTCTTTGATCTGGGCTGACTGATGTGTGCTGCATCAGAATAAAGTTCAGTCATGTTATTGAATTTTAAGATAATCCACGAAAATGACAGATGATTTCAGTTTGCTTTTTTCTGTTTATGAAGCAACAATCTCCATTGCCGTTGAAATGCAGACCTCTTAAGTCAAATTTACTCCATTAGGTGAAGAAATTATTTACTTTGGATAAGACAACCGTTTTTAAAACACATGTGAATATAAGCCATATTGCTTCGACTTTCATTTTTCTTTATGTACCCCATGACCGAACTAGTATTGGAAATATTTTCGGAAATAAGTACGAGGATATGATCCTCCAACCACTCCCCAAATAAGTGAAAGACATTTAAAAGAAAAATTAGCTATACCTGTGCCAGAGACATACTCGTATCTGACACTACATTGTAACACAAGATGCAAGATAGAACATTAAGGATTCTGAAAGAACTGAATCAAGATTGTAGGCATCACAGTAGCAATTTGAAGGACTTACATTTACTGGCCAAGGGAACTGGAAATGGTTTAAAAGTTGAAATCTCTCAGTATCATATTCTCTCACACTACAGTCATTGTTTGAGGCCATAAAATTAATTCCACCCCTGCAAAACAGCTTCAAAATTCAATCTAATATTTTATTCGATATATTATCCAAGTCAAACAGCAAATCAGCAATTATCATGCTACCTCAAGCTGTCATATATCTCAATAGCATTTGTAATTGCATTATCGTCATACGTTGTCCGGGTACAAAAGGTTACTCCTTTTCTGTCCAAGTGCTGCAGAAACAGGAACATGAAATTGTACAATATTATATATAAAAGAAATGGCTAAAGGCAAACAGAGAATGCCAGAAATAAGTTCATACAAAACCAGAATTCGCAGAAACAAATAAATGAATGATATAAATATGGAAATATATACGAACTAGAGCATGCTATCAATCCATGTTCTTTTGAGAACATGCCAAACATTTAAATTTCTAGGATTTTCTAGAAGTCCCTTTCTTGATTTCTACCAGGATTCCCATCACAAATTAAGAATGATATCATCATAAAACAGCTGCTTGAATGGTTACTCAGAATGTAATACATCCCAGGTTGCGGTTTGGCCTCACACACTCTCCCACATACTACCTGGTTCACACCATAACACTCTCCAACACACTCTGCCTTTTCTTCCCATTGCACGTATGAAAAACTACGTTGCTTACTGTTCTTGAAACGTCTAACACATGGCATGGGAATATGACCTCCGAAAATCCTCCAAATACATGGAAAAAGTTAGAAAAAAATAACCATACCATATTGGAGAAATACGCATATTTGAGACTCACACCCGAGTTAGAGTAACATAGATGAAAAGTTCCTAAAAGAAAGGTTGTTATCTACACACGTCTCACCCCGATACTACCTGATTCACTACATAAAATCCACAACTATTCCACCCCTTCAACAAAAGAGAAAAAAGGTGAGAGAGTTGACAAGACATTCTCCTGATTTAGGAAAACAACTATTCAAATGTTTGTCATTTCTTGGGCAAGTTTTCAAAATGATTTAGCAGAAATAGGAAACGCAGAAAACATTAACTTACCTTAAAAGTAAGCTCTCCTTGGAAGCCTCCTGCAACCATAAAATTGTCTTTGACTGCTAGAGTGCTTATTTGAGTTTGTGTAAAACCTTCTAACAAACTTCCGGGATGTTTCTAGTTACAAGGAAAATTAAGAGAAATTAGCAGATAAAATAAACCCAAATTACTACAATAACCATCTATCATTGACAACGTTAATATTTGTAAAGAAATTATAAGCACTAAGGCTAACTAAGTGCAATTGTAATACCTCGGTAGGTGCCACATGCCCAGCAAAATTAAGGATCTCAGACAGATTACATGACAATGATGACCAATGCATAACCGAATAATTGGACATAAGGTAAACATCATGCTTTGAAGTAGCCCAAACCAAGTTTCTGAGCTGTAAAATTCATTCCACAACAGGTTAATTAAGTCAAGAACACTGTACATAATAAAACTTCTAAGCCAAATATAGGACCTACTTTAGGTATTCTTAATCTTACTACACAAATATTGCCATGTACAAAGACAAAAGTAATGAGTACTAAAGGAAAGAAAGGGAAGTAGAACTTAATGAAACAAACAGCAACTTATGTGCAAATGCAGATGCACACAAAGTTGCAGGTTCAAAAGCATAAATATAACCAATCAAATCTATAACCGATAAATAACACTACTGAATAACATATTCAATACCAAAGAAGAAAATCAAGTTCCTTTATAATTGTCCATGCACACAACTGCCCTAGAGAAGTGATGACAAAGGTAATCTTTTGAATGATTAAATACATTAAAGCTAAATCATTTCTGAAAGGACAAAAAGAAATTCAAGAACAATATGTTTTGACACCAAAATCAACATATTAAATAAAATGACACCCTATGTTGCTCCAATTTGTTGTTTTTCTTTAAAAACACATGTCCAGAGCCTGTACCCGACATGGCTATGGGGATTAAACCTCCACTGTTTCTCCAAATACATGAGTGAACGTAGAAAAAAAATGAACATATCAGTATCAGACACATTCAAATTTGACAATTGCACTTGAGTCCAAAGTAACTAGGATAACAACAAGAACAAAAGATATAAACATTTTCTGACTAACAAACCTGAAAATGAAGGATCGTAGGTTTAACTAATCTAGTATTGTGGAAGAATTCATAGTAGTTCCCACCCTTCTGTATATGTTTAAATTCCTGAAACAACAAATACATTTTACACATATCTTAATATGATATCCGCTTTACTACAAACTAGTTCATTTATGGATTGTAGGAAAAGATACAAACCTTGTCAACAGCTTCACCGGAAAAAGGCATATTCTCATAGTTCTTATACTGCTCAAGCCTTGTCAACCTATATTTTTCTCTAGTTATGTTCAGTCTTTCCCACGGAATCCCCTGAATGTCTTTCCCCTTCCGCGCTTGCGCAGAAGTCGTATCGGTCACCTTGGTCAGCTGCTCAAATTATAGCATGAAAGTGATGAATTTCATCATTTAGTATAAAATTAACTAAAATTAACAACAAATATATATAGAATATATAAATATCACCAAAACGAAAAACAAACCATGTCATATTCATCAGCATCCACATCTCCACCAGCTCGACCGTAGTTGTCTTCATCCATGTCATGTACAAAATCTTCATCCATGTAATAGAAATCCTCCCCTTGCGGGTAGGACATGATATATTTGCATTCAACTGCAAAAAGGTTCAATTAAAAATTTCTTTCTACAAATAAAATTAACAAATATTAAAATAAAAACGCTTAGGGAAACCTAAAGAGAGTTGAATCAAAAGGGTTCCTAAAATTCATAGAAAAAAAAACTTACTTTCAGACAAACTAGCGAATAGCAAATTTACTATTTTTCTTTTCATTTTCTTAAAACATATCTTAAAAAAAATTGAATTTCTAAAAGAGAACGGAATTTTTAAGAGCAGAAGGGTGTTCCAGGGAGCTTATTTTAAAACAAATGGCTTTCAAAAATTATTTTTAAAAAAAAAAAACCTAAAACATGATAAAATCATATCCAACATAAAAGATGAACAAGAACAAAAAAAAAACCCCAAAAATCC
Source organism: Gossypium hirsutum (assembly GCF_007990345.1). Taxonomy (NCBI): domain Eukaryota; kingdom Viridiplantae; phylum Streptophyta; class Magnoliopsida; order Malvales; family Malvaceae; genus Gossypium; species Gossypium hirsutum. The sequence goes on along the minus strand of NC_053426.1, from coordinate 51,297,309 downwards.
TTAAACCTAACAAAGGAAAAAATAAAACTATTTTTCTACCACCAAAAAGAATTGCGCAGAACTAAACAAAAAGGCGAAAAGGAATAGGACAAAAGAGAACAGATACTGAATTCACTAAAAGAAAAATTAAATTTAAAAAAGGAAAAAGGAAACGAGAGATTGTTATTCTTACAGGAAGTTTAGTATGATGGTTCTGAAACTGAGGCCTCGGATTTAATCATTTAGGTAGTAAAATATTATAAATAAAGAATAATGAAAAGAGTTCCGGGGTTACGTTATAGTGGACGAAAACCGTCATTGCAGCATGCTTTCTTGGGCCGGGTTACCCCTCTCCGATTCAATCAGCTCCGGTTTAAATTTTTTAATTTATTTTTCCTTACAGTTACATTTAAACAAAAAATATAATTACGAATCAATAGGTGATTAAAAGAAAGTGTGGTCAAGTTTAAATCCTGATGATGAGAAATTCACTTAAATATTATTCTCAATCAAAAAGGAAAAACACATCTATAATTATATCAAAATATATAACATTATTTGTCCTCTTTAAAAAATAAAATAAATAAATATGATTTATTTTCTTTTCTTTGGATAAAATAGGGTTGGGCTTTATTAATTTAAAACTAAAATTTACATGAAAACCAAAATTAAAAAGAGCAAAGGCACAAAGAGGCTCAAAGAAAGAAAAGTTATCTGATCCTAAAAGGAAGAAAAAGTATTGAAAAAGAAAGATAATAAAGAAGCTACTGAAAAAGTAAACAAACTATAAAGAAAATTAAAGAAAAACGTGCCTACTCCTTTAGGGAAAGAGATTGCCCGTCCCACTCTTATCATCTTTCTAAGCGGCACCGACGGTTCCATTTCTCCCAAAAAAAGCCTGCCAAACTTATCTCCCTGCATTAAGACAATCATTCAGTCGAAGCATCCCTGTCTAGATCTGATGCTTCGGTAACCCAAGAAACCGGAAAAACCAAGAGTCCTTCATTCGTCAGTCAGGCTCGCGGAGCCAATCATTGGAAAAAGTTGTTGCAGCGGAGTCTGGGACAGATCCGATCAGGTAAAAGCCTTTTCCCTTCCTTACACATTCAGTGCCTAGAGCGTCTGCTAAAGCATTTCCAGATCTTTTAACATGCATAAATATGATGCTTTGAAATCGGGCGAGAGTGCCTTCGATATTACGAAGGTGCGAGCTAACTTTTGATTTGTCAGTATGACTTGAGTTACATTTCGTAATAACAGACAAGGGGTCTCCTTCGATGATTACTTTTGTTAATCTGAGAACTAACCCCATTTTAAGCGCCTCAAGGCATGCAAGGGCTTCCCCGGTGAAAGCCGGTCCCACATTGTCGTGCAAGTTTTAGACACTATTACCACACCTTTTCTATTTCGAGCAACCAGCCCTGTACCTAATCTACATCGTTCCATGACAAAAGCCGTATCAAAGTTTACTTTGATAAAATCGGTAGGAGGAGGATTCCAGCTTACTTTATCACCCTGGACGGTAATTTTCTTCTCTTCTAAACAGTCCAATTCATAGAGATACCTGGAGATAAAATTAGTAATTTCCTTTCCTGATTTAACCACTTTGTCATGAACTCTCCTATTTCTTTCAAACCAGATGGCCCAAAGTGAGCAGCAAACAATCCTTCGTTGAATGTGCCAACAGACATTAAAAACTGCAGTAAGGCAATCCAACCACCCCTAACTAGGTAGGTTTAATAAATCAATGAGGCCTAAGATTTCCCAAACTTTATTTGCAACAAGACAAAAGCAGAAGGCATGACTATTGTTTTTGCTCCTCCCCCACAAATGGGACACAGAGTGTCTCGAACCAGCTTCTTCAAGAGTAAGTTTGACATGGTAAGGATATAATTTTTGGAAATACGCCAGACAGTAATTTTTAGATTGGAAGGCAAATTTAAGTTCTATAGTTTACAATAGAAACTTTTATATGTAGCTTGTTATTCCCTTAAACTGAGAAGCACTATTGATTTCTAACAATTTGTAAGCACAGCGAACGTAGAACTCACCATATGCTTCCTTCCACCAAACCAGGGTATCATCTTGTGGTTCAAGTGCCAGCGGGATCTGAAGGATTCTTGATGCATCATCCTCATCAAAGATGGAAATAATAGTATCCTTTTTCCATTCTCTATTATCATCAATAAGCTCAGAAACAAATTCAAGATTACAATTACTAACTGTACCACATAATTGAAAATTAAAAGAGCATAGTATCCATGCAGCATTAAAAATAGGGATCGCTTCACTCGTACCCACCCTCCAACCAGAACCATCCTAAAGTACCTTTTTTATTGCCTAGATGCTTTTTTCACGCATACGAAGCATTCACTTTAAGACATGAATTCAGAAAATTAGAATGTGGATAATATTTCGCTTTCAAAACCTGCGCCAACAGAGAATTTGGATTAGTCATAAGATGCCACCCTTGTTTTGCAAGAAGGGTAATATTAAATTTCGCAAAACTCCTACAGCCAATGCCATCATTTTCTTTTAATTCACACATAGAACCCAATCCACACCAATGTAAGCCTTGTTTCACATGAGTCTTTTGCCACCAAAATTGAGGCACGATGCTTTCCATCTCTTTACACAAGGATTTTGGCAAAAGAAAATAACCTATAGCATAAGTAGGTATTGCTTGTAACACTGCTTTAATAAACACTTCCTTGCCGCCTTGAGACAAGAAACGAGAACTCCAATTATCAACCTTTTGTTTCATACGGTCTTTTAAATATTAAAAAGAGACATTCTTCCTTCTACTCACTATATTTGGGAGACCCAGGTATTTCTTGAGGTTAGTAGAACACCTTACACCCAATTCGATGGAGATTTGTGTTCTCACCGAATCAATTGTATTTGATCTAAAAAAGATTGTGGATTTGTCAAAATTCAGACATTGACCCGAATGGGTCTTATATTCTTTTAAAATTTACTTCAAAATTTTATCGCCTCCCACAGTAGTCTCCTCAAATAGAATACAATCATCGACAAAGAATAAGTGAGATGTTAATGGACCTTTTCAACTAGCTTTTACCCTCTTTAGAAGACTTTCATGAACAGCCAACCTCGTTAAAGAAGGGAGACCCTTACTACAAATGAGAAAGAAAAAAGGGCTAAAAGGTTCCCCTTGTCGAAGTCCTCACAAAGGCTAGAAATGTGTCCTAATTCTTTCATTTAAGCTTATCGAATAAGAGACAGTGGAAATAGACTTCATCACAATGTCAACCCAAGCTTGAGAAAAACCTATTTTTTCCATCATTACTCGTAGAAAATTTCACTCTATCTTGTCGTAGGCTTTACTCATGTCTAGTTTGAGCGCAAGTAAACCCTTTCTACCTTTTTACTCCTGGCTAAAAGTATGCAATAATTCATATGCCAATAAAACACTATCAGATATTAATCGATCAGGAGCAAAAGCAGTTTAGGACTTGTCAATATAGACTTATAATACTTTTTGAAATCTGTTTGCAACCATTTTGGCTATGATTTTATAGATAACAGTGTAAAGCCTAATTGGTCTAAAATTTCACATTTTTGTAGGATTGTGAATTTTAGGGATAAGAATTATATTAGTGACATTTATAAACCCCATATTCATGCTATTATTTAATACTCCCAAACCAAAACAACAAACCTCCTTGCCCATAATGTACTAATATTTTTGAAAGAAATTGATGAGAAACCATCTATACCTGGTGCCTTCATAGGGGCCATACCTTTTAATGCCCCAAAGACTTCCTCCTCTATGTAGGAAGTAGTTAGCTCAGTATTGGCCTATTTAATGATGCACCTATCAACTCCGGATAGAGTATGGCTCATCCCATTACCTCCCATTCGTCACAAAAAGCTCAACAAAATAGCTCGTCTCAATGTTTTCCATTTCATTATGATCTAAGGTAATTCTACCACCCACATAGTCCAAAAACGAGATCCTATTTGAATTCTTCCTTTGCGCATTTGTGAAAAAATTTGGTATTTTTGTCACTAGCCTTTTAGCCAGTTTACTCTTGCTCTTTGTTTCCAAAAACGTTCTTCATTATCAATATCCTAATTAAAAAAGGAGTTTTGTATCAATAAATGCTTGAAGATTTGTATCGTCTATATTTTATCAAAGTCTCCTTCAAACCATTCCTTTTCTCCTTTCTTTGCCGAACCCACTTAAGTAAACTAACTCTAGTACTTTCTAGTTTGGAAAGAAGGTCCCCCTATTCGAATCTTATATTTTCTTAACTTCAGCTTCAAAGGAGTCTTCTACAATCTACCAAGCTTCAAATTGAAACTTGCGTTGTTTTTTATCTCCTCCTCCACGGTATGTTTAGATCAATAGTGGGCAATGATTTGAGAAAGAGTAGGGCAAATGACAATAAAAGCACTAAGGAATTGAGTAAACCACTTTTTGTTTGTGACCCCCTATCCAACCGTTTTCTGATGTTTGTTTCTAATAAATTCCTTCTCTCCTATGTAAACGAAGGGCCCGAAAAACCTATGTCAAACAAGCCATAGTCCATTAAGGCATCTCAGAAATCTTTCATTCTCCTTTCTTCCCTTGGTAGCCTCATTTTTTTTTAGAAGCATAGAGAATCTTGTTAAAGTCCCCGCACACGAGCCATGGGAGATTACAATTAGCTCCTAAATATCTGAAAACGTTCCATGATTCTTGTCTACTTTTTGCCAAAGAAGAACCATAAAAGCCTATGAAGTGCCACTCGTCATCTTCCTCGCTCCGTTTAATCGTCACGTCAATAAAATTATTAGAGAGCTTCTTTAAACATACTTGTAGATCATCTTTCCATGTCAGACAGAGGCTACCTTTACTACCATTAGCCCCAATCTCAAATCTATGCAAAAAGCCATATCGTTTCCTAACTATTTCCATTATACAAGAATATAATTTTGTCTCCATAAAGAACATTTTTGGCTTATAAAGCCTCAGTGAATGTCGAATGTGGCACACTGTCTGTGGTCTTCCCAAACCATGAACATTCCAACATAAGAGTTTCACTGTGCCTGGTCGGCTTGCTTATTGGTAGCTGTCAATCCTTCATTAGTTAGAGCTAAAACTTGCTCCAAGGCATTTTTGTCAAACTGTCCATCATAAAGTTGTCAACTTCTTCTCTAGCACATTTTGCTTTTTTACTAGTAGTGTCGTAGAAAGAAAACCCACTTCACTAAAGAACTCTCATTCCCCTTTACGTTTCCCATGTGTCACAACCCTACTACCTTGTTCTAAATTAGCGGTTCTAGCTAGCCTATTCTAGCGTTTGGTGGGCTGTAGTCTTTCTTCCAAGTTTCACATCTTACACTTTTGGGGCCCATTTGAGTCATTAATGGGCCCAGCTCCCAAATGGGGACTATTGTGATCCATAAGTTCCCAGCCCGAATCTTTCCCTAAAGGAGAATCAATCGAAGTCCAATACTTGCCTCTATCATCTTCTCGAATTTCATAGGCCCTATTTTTTAATTCCACATCTGACTTTTATTCATTTAAAATGCTCTTCAAACAACCTGTTTGAGTCCAACACGCCAACTTCTATTCTAACACGCCAACTTCTATTCTAACACACTTCCCCCTTTTGCGTTTCTCGTAACAAACTCTTAATCAAGCACATCACCCACAACACCCTTCCTCCCAGTGGTAATTTCGGAATCCAATACCTCATTTCCGAATCTAATGCCCTCTTTCGAAGTCGTGTCATCCATAACCGCCATAAGCAGTGTCCCAATCCCAACACTCTAGTATTTCGAATGTGTGGAATCATCGTCTTCTCCCACATAGGCAAATTGTTTCATGGATTTCTTTAAGATGGCACCCAGCTTTTGACTCACCTTTCCCACCAATTTAGATTCTACTTTAAGCACTACAAAGTAGCGTAAGTCATCCTCTAGTTAGTGGTTAATAACATTTGAAACCTCCGTGCATTCTTTTAGGTTCAGCCACAGCCAAAGTAAAAACTGGGCAAATTTTCATACTTAAAAGGGATCCATTGCTTTTCCTTCGAACCAACCTGGATAAAATTCCACGCCTTAAAGGTTTTTGTAAATTAATATTGACTCGAATTCAACAAAAATTCCTTTTTGACTCCGATACAAAACTCCACCAAAAGTGGACCCAACTACATTCATAAGGTCCTTACTGTCGCATTCTGGCAGGCAAGGGCCAACTTTGATCCAAAAGGGAGACATAATCCACTTTATCTTTCTTCTCTCCATGAATTCTAACAGTCGATAAAAAATAATTAGATTTCTCCGAAAGAACCATGGTTGACCCTCCAAAATCGTCTCTAGGTCCTCCTCTTCCTCAAACAAAATCATGAATAAATTCTACCCTACAACTTGTATTTCAAACTTTTTTCATGTCTTCCAGATTCTTTTCAGTTGGGCTCGAAAACTATCAAGATTATACGATTTCCTTGTCCACACAAAACATAACATCGTTGGCTTCCCTGTATGAGCAATCGACGAACTTTTCACTAATAACTGAACCAATTCTTCTTCCAGAAAAGAGATCTTGTCCCTCTCCTCCCTTTCCATCTACACCAAAAGTCACCACCCTTCTCGAACCCAGCCACAACAAAAGTTGTTTCTCTAAGAGACATTGAGAACGTACTCTTAACCTAGGTTTTTTACGACTAAAAGTATTATAAATATGATTTCTTAAGCCTTACTAATACATCAAACAATTATCTTATTTCTCAAGTTTGATATTGATAATGTTGTATTTAATAGATATATTTTTATTTAAATTTAATTATGAAAAAATATTTTTAAATAATAAAATAAAGGCTTTTTTACCTAAATAACAAAATAATAATAATTAATCACGAAAAATAAATTAATTACGAAAATATGCATTTGCTATAGTATTCTAATGGTGCTGCTAATACTGAAATTTGATGACTTGAAATATTCAGGGACCTAATAGGTAAATATCCCATTTTGGTTGAAAGTTGGAAAAAATACTTTACGAGTGTCGCATTCGCATGCCGGCACAAAACCTTTAAGTAGGGTAAATTGCCTCATAAACTCCTTTATTTATTATTTCCTTTTATTCCCCTTTAACACCAAAATACAAGCTGCTCCGATGTTTATTATTTGCTAATTACCCAAATAAGATAATCAGAGGCCAATGCTCCAGTGCCGAAAAGCAAGTCATGTAATCTTCCTGCTCCATCGTCGTAAATACAAACTGCCCTTCCTCTACTTTCTCCACTCACCGAAATTTGATAGGACAACCATTTTTGCAAGCATTTATAACTGTTAGAAATGTTTTGTTTGACAGTGCACTTTTTGCAGCCATTTTTGCAAGCATTTGCTAGAAATGTTTAAAGAAAGTAGAGAAAGGGTAGTTTGTATTTTATTTTATTCAAGGTAGTTTTGTGTATTATTTGCTTCATAACCTTATTTAGGTAATAAGCAAATAATAAACATTGGAGCAATTTGTATTTTAGTGTTAAAGGGGATAAAAGAAAATAATGAATAAGAGGGTTTTATGAAATAATTTGCCCTATTTAAAATTTGGTGCAATGTGTTAGTGGCACTTTAAAGCCTTTTTTTCGATTGCCAATTAAAACGAGATATTTACATAACAAGTTCCAAAATGTTTTAAGTCATCACATTTTAGTCTGGTGTCGCCAATATGTCAGGCGGCACAGTTAAAACACTGTAACAAATGTCTATTTTCGTAATTAATATATTTTTTATACCTTTTTGTAATTAATTATTATTTTTATATTATTTAAGTAAAAACCTTAAAATAATTTTGCAGTCCAACTCATATAATTGGGATGAATGTGTGTGCAAATAAGGGTGACAAATGGCTTGGTAAATAGCCTTTATTTTGTCCACATGGGTAGACACACGGGCTTGTGTCTAGGCCATGTGCGACACACGGGTTGTTCCATGGGCATGTGTCTGGGTCGTATGCACCTAAATTTTAAGAAACATAATGCTCAGAATTGAGCACACGGGCAGAGACACAAGCGTGTATCACAGCCGTGTGAGGGACACGGTCTTAAACACGAGCGTGCGTTCTGGGCGTATGAAGTCTACACCTATTTATGAAAATTAAATTAACCACACGGCCTAGCACACGGGCGTGTGGCTTGGCCGTGTGACTTCAATTTGTTCATGCCTTGCAAGTCAAAGAGTTACACGGGTTAAGGACACAGACGTGTGTGACCACACACCTTGCCCACACGGGCATGTCTCGAACCACACGAGCGTGTGACCCCTGTACATTGCCAAAATCTTTGAAGTTTTGTAAAAATTTCCTAAGCTCTCGGTTTAATCCTACACCACTTCCAACGCATGTTTTGAGCCTCGTAGCCTCGTATTAGAGACTTTATGACTGATTTCAAATGGTTTTAATTTGGTTGAAATTTATGACACGAAACTGTATGATTGTTTGCGATGTAAGTCCGATAATGCCTTATAACCTTGTTTTGGCATCGAATACAGGTGAGGGGTGTTACATTTAGCATCATTTAATTATTTCTATTTCCAATTTAGTTCTTGCCCTTTTCTTATTTTTCTATGGATGAATCATCAAAAAATCTAGTAACTTTTCTTTAATGGTCTAATTACCATATAAGGACCTCAAGTGTTGAATTTCATAACTATTTGATCCTTCTAGCTACTAAAATCCAACTTTTACCTTTTATGCAATTTGGTCATTTCCGTAATTAAGTAAATAATCAGTAAAATTTTCTTATCAGAATTTTCATATCACTTTCCTATCATAATGCAAAATATGCAATAATATAAAAATAAATTTTCTTTTCGGCTCGGATTTGTGGTCTCAAAACTACTATTCCAATTTCACTGAGAATGCGCTGTTACATTGGACACGGGCTGAGACACGACCATATGATCCCATTTCAAATTTCCACACGGCTTGTGACACAGGCGTGTCTTTGGCCGTGTGAGACACACGGCCAGGCCACACAGTCACGTCTCCTATATTCTGTAAAATTTTCTAAGTATTCCAAAAATTTTCTGTGATATCGATTAAGTCCTAAACCACTTCTAAAGTATGTTTTAGGCCTTGTAGGCTCGTATTAGGGGCGTTATGTATGATTGTGAATGGTTTATTTTTAAAAATGGAAAAATGTATGTGAAATGTATGTTTAAATGTGTAATAAGTCCGGTAATGCTTTGTAACCCTATTCTGGCGACTGATTTAGGTGAGGAGTGTTACATTTATTGGTATTAGAGTTACGATTTATTTGATTCTAGGACTAACGTAGCGTATTTAAGAGTCTAGCTATACATGCCATATATACCCTGTGATAGTGTGATATCTCTTGACAGTTTAAAATCGTATTTACATATAGTAATGGATCTCAATCGAGCTGTGGCTAATGACGTTGAGAGTAATGTGTCAGCCTCCATTCACGGAGTAGTGCAATCTTAGTCGAGGCCTGTATCAAGTAGTCAGGGAGGAGAGGCCAACCAGTCCCAGTAGCTCCTCAAGGTTTGAAACCTTTACGGTTGAGTAAGTGGCCTATTGAAAAAATTCGAAACTATGAGGCTGAAGAGTTTAAGACCTACTGTTGATGACGATCCTGAAAGAGCCGAGTTTTGGCTTGAGAATACAATCAAAGTATTTGATGAATTATCTTGCATGCCAGCTGAATGTGTAAATGTGTCGTATCACTCCTGAGAGACACTGCATATCAGTGGTGGAATACTTTGATATCCATGGTACCGAGAGAAAGGGTCACATGAGAATTCTTTCAAGCCGAGTTCAGAAAGAAATATATAAGCCAGCGGTTTATCGACCAGAAGCGCAAGGAATTTTTAGAACTGAAACAGGGTCGAATGTCTGTGACTAAGTATGAGAAAAAGTTTGTGAGACACAGTAAATATGCTCGAGAATGTGTTTCCACAGAGACAATTATGTGTAAATGATTAGAAGATGGGTTGAACGAAGACATTAGACTTCTAGTTGGGATTTTAGAGTTGAAAGAATTTGTTGTGTTAGTCAGCAGAGAATGCAAACTGGAGGAACTGTGCAAAGAAAAGAGAAAAGTCAATATTGAGGCTAGAGATTCGAGAAAAAGTCCAATGAGTAAACCCTATCACTCTTCGTCGAAGAAATCACGAGATTTGTTTAATCGTTTGAATGCTTCTATTGGGTATTTTAATAGAAATCGTGGGAAATAATACACCAGTCCTAAAATTCAAGCCACTTCAGTATCGAGCATTGGTAGTGTTAGAACCAACAAACTCGAGTGTCAATAGTGTAGTAGACAGCATTTTGGAGACTGTTGGATGAATAACAAAAGTTGTTTCAAATGTAGCTCGCTAGATCACTTTATTTGAGATAGTCTTGAGTTAGTCAAGAAAGAAACATTTCAGAATGCAAGATCGAGTAACACAGCTACTAGAGGGAGATCACTTAGAAATACAGGAAATGTGACTAGTAGCAAAAGAGTGACAAAGGACTCTACTGTGAAATCAGAGGTTAGAGCACCAGCCAAAGCTTACACTATTCGTACTTGCGAAGATGCGTCATCACCAGATGTTATCATCAGTACATTTTCTCTTTACGACACTGATGTAATTGCTTTGATTGATCCTGAATCTATTCATTTATATATCTGTATGAATTTAGTGTCTAGTAAGAGTTTGTCTGTTGAGTCTATTGACTTTGTGATTACAGTATCAAAACTTAGGCAAGTATGTCCTAGTTGATAAAGTTTGCAAGAATTGTCCTTTGATGATTCTGGGTTACTGTTTTCTGAAAAATTTGATGCTTTTACTGTTTGATGAATTCGATGTGATTCTGGGCATGGATTGGTTAACTCTGCATGATGTTGTTGTGAGTTGTAGATGAAAGACTATTGAATTGAAACGTCAGAATAGTGAAATCCTTCAAATTGAATCTGATGAGTCGAGTGAGTTGCCTGTTGTGATATCGTCGATGTTAGCTTAGAAATATGTGAGAAAAGGTTGCAATGCTTATCTTGCGTATATACTGGATACAAAAGTATCTGAATCGAATATTAAATTAGTAGCAGTGGTTTGTGAGTATCCAGATGTGTTTCCAGAAGAATTGCCTGGGTTGCCATCGATCAGAGAAGTCGAGTTTTCTATTGAATTAGTATCAGGAACATCACCAATATTGATAGCTCCATACAGAATGGCTCCGATAGAATTTAAAGAGTTGAAATCTCAATTGCAAGAGTTAATAGATAGAGGTTTTGCACGACCTAATTTTTTGCCCTGGGATACACCAGTGTTGTTCGTAAAGAAGAAAGATGGATCGATGAGACTGTATATTGATTATTGTCAACTTAACAAGGTTACGATTAAGAATAAGTATCCTTTGCCGAGAATTGATGATTTGTTCGATTAGTTGAAGGAGTAACAATATTTTCGAAGAGTGATCTGAGATCTGGCTATTATCAGTTGAGAGTTAAATATTCGAATATGTCGAAGACTGTGTTCAAAACTAGGTACGGGCATTATGAATTTTTTGTTATGCCATTTGGATTAACTAATGCTTCTGCAGTTTTTATGGATTTGATGAATCGAATCTTTAGACCGTATTTAGATAGACTTGTTGTTGTATTCATTGGTGACATTCTGATTTATTCCCGAGATGAGTCTGAGCATGCTGAACGTTTGAGTTTTGTATTACAGACTTTGAGAGATAAGAAATTGTTTGCTAAATTTAGCCAATGTGAGTTTTGGCTCTGAGAAGTTGGATTTTTGGGATATATTATTTTAGCGGAAGGTATCCGAGTTGATCCGGGTAAGATTTTTAGCAATTGTTGACTGTAAACCACCAAGAAATATATCCAAAGTTAGAGGTTTTCTGAGATTAGCTGGTTACTATTGGCGTTTTGTAAAAGGATTCTCAATAATTGCTATACCGATGACTTGTTTATTATAAAAAGATGTGAAGTTCGAATGGTTCAAGAAATGCCAACAGAGTTTTGAATAGTTGAAAGCATTGTTAAGGGAAGCACCAGTTTTAGTTCAGCCTGAGTTGGGTAAAGAGTTTGTGATTTTCAGCGACTCGTTATTAAATAGTTTGTGATGTGTTTTGATGCAAGAGGGAAAAGTGGATAGCTTATGCTTTTAGACAGTTGAAACCGCATGAAAAGAATTATTTGACGCACGACTTAGAGTTGGCTGCTATTGTATTTGCATTAAAAATTTGGCGACATCATTTATTTGGTGAAAAGTGTCACATCTTTACCTATAACAAGAGTTTGAAGTATAGAATGACTCAAAAATATTTGAATTTGCGAAAACAAAGATGGCTCGAGTTGTTGAAAGACTATGAATTAGTGATTGATTATCATCCGGGAAAAGCAAATGTAGTCGTAGATGCTCTGAGTAGAAAATCTTTGTTTGCTTTGCGGGCGACGAACACACAGTTTACCTTGTCTGATGATAGTTCGATTTTTAGCTTATTAAAAGCTAAATCGTTATTCCTATAGCAAATTTGTGAATATCAGAAATGTGACAATAAATTGCAAGCCAAAAGTGTGCAATGCAAGTCGACTACTGATTCAGAATGTCAGATCGAATTCGATGATTGTTTAATGTTTCGAGGTAGAATTTGTTTACCAAAGAATCCTGAGCTTATACAAAAAATTCTATAAGAAGCACACAGTGGTTGTTTATCTGTTCATCCGGGGAGTATTAAAATGTACAATGATTTGAAACAGTTGTATTGGTGGTTGGGCATGAAACGAGACATTTCAGAGTTTGTGTCGAGATACTTAGTTTGTCAACAAGTCAAAGTCGAACATCAAGTGCCTTCGGGATTATTACAGCCTGTGATGATACTAGAGTGGAAATAGGATAGAGTTACGATGGATTTCGTATCGGGATTACCCCTATCTCCAAAAAAGAAAAATGTTATCTGAGTTGTTGATCGTTTGACAAAATGGGCACATTTCATTCCGGTACGTATAGACTTTTCGCTTGATAGCTTAGTTGAATTATAAATCTTTAAAATTGTCAGATTGTACGGGGTGCTAGTTTCTATTATTTTGGATAGAGATCTAAGGTTTACTTTGCGACTTTTGGAAGAAATTGCAAGAAGGTTTGGGTACGCGATTGTAATTTAATACTACTTTTCATCCGCAAACTGACAGTTAGTCTGATAGAGTAATTCAGATTGTCGAAGATATGCTTCGTTGTTGTGTTCTAGAGTTTGAAAGCAACTGGAAAAAATATTTACCGTTGGTTGAATTCGCGTATAACAACAGTTTTCAATCGAGCATAAAGATGGCACCATATGAAGCATTGTATGGTCACAAATGCCGAACGCCGTTGTACTAGACCGAGCTTAGTGAGAAAAAGATTCACGGGGTTGATTTAGTTAAAGAGACAGAAGAGAAAGTGAAAGTAATTCGCAACAGTTTGAAAGCATTCGAAACGTAAAGACATTGAATTGGGTCGAATTTTTGAAAGTGTAACACCCCAAATCTGGTCTGGATGTTATGGTTGAATCTGGCGATGTCACATTGAAGTGTTTTTTGTAAAGAGATATTGTTAAAAACCCATTCTCTACTACATCTTTGAGTGATCTTAAAGATGATTTCAAGACATGTCGTTTATTTTCCAAATATGAGTTGTTTGCCGAAAGTTAACCATATTAAAACATCTTTATTTAATTTTTTCTTATTTAAAACGATATTTCTTGTGGAAGCTCTTAAAATCGATTACGTATTTGTTGTATTTTTGAAAAACATTTATCTTTTTGAAAACCCACGTCTTATCCTACTGCTAGCAGTTATAAATCAAAGCAATTAAAAACCCAAGTTAGAAATAAAATTCAAAGAGGCTTTATTACAATAAAAATACCCAAAATAAAATTACTTATAATTTAAAAATCAAATAAGAAAGTATGTGTAGTTGTATGGCCACTTTTGAGTTTTGTATGGCCACTTTTGAGTCCCTCGTAGCACCGATCCACCTAAGACTAGAGATTACCTGTACAGATAAATAGATGGGTGAGTTATGAAAACTCAGTGTGTAATCTCATATCAAATAACCAAACAGTGAGCATATACAGTCTGGGCCTAAGCCTATTTCAGTAATGGTTCAGTCTCAGTTAATGACTTAGCCCACTACAGTATCAATATCAGTTTGTCCATCTCAATGACAGTAACAGTACAAATATGCAATCAAGAGATCCCACCCATCCAGCCTCTACACTCCATCTCCGTCCAACCCTGCACTCTATGTGAGGATATAATCAACCCACCCATCCTTACACTCTAAGTAGTACTGGTTGCGACACTAAACAGTATTTGCAGCAGAGCTGCCAGTACAGTACACATCCTCCAGTCATAATAAACCCATCCCCATGCAACATATCATGCATCATGTCATAATATCATACATGTATTCAATATGTTTAAAATGGCATGCTTAAATATAATCATACATCTCATACGGGCATAACAGTCATTTTATCACACAGGGCATAATAGTCATTTTATCAATTAAGGGGCCTATGTACACTTACCGACCCTACAGCAGGTCCACAATCGTCTTGGGCGACCCGAGCAATGTTAACAGTCAAATTGTAAAAATAGGCCTACGACTCATATTACGGGCCCATTGGGCCCACATGTCCGTGCGGCTCACACGGCCCATAATGGCCTTGGCCGTATGCATTACACAGCCTAGCCCAATAATTTTCACACGTCTCTGTGGTTTACCCGTGTGTGGCCCATATGCCTATGGGCCCACACAGCCCCAATTCGGGACCCATGAATTCGCACATGGTTGGCCTCGACGATCATTTGCCCATGTTTAATCACACGAACTACCACAGGAGCGCTCACACGCCTGTGTAGCATCGTCATTCACTTTTTTTCGGCTTTTGCCGATTTTCAAAGTTGGGATTATGGTTACACACCTTGTTTGCAAAAATGCACACACCACTCTTGAACACTCCAACCTATATTCAAATATAACACACCATTAGTCCCTTCACGATAGGGTTAAAACCACCCCTCTTATATTACTTATCCATAAGGTAGATTGTCACTTGCCTTAATAGAACGAATGTGGCCCAGCCCGCCTAAACCGCTGAAAAAGGTTGATTACACACACCCTTGACGATTAACTACATTACAATCAAATTCTATTAACAATAATGCTCAAACAAATAGCTTGAATCCAATGCATACCAACTTACCGAAACCGCAAAACCAAAGATGGAAGAAGGAAGCAATAACCTAGGAACGCAAGCCAAACACCTAAAAAATTGAGAAGAACATAACAATTAAGAAGGAGAGGAAGATATGGATGGAGAAAAAGCAAGGTTCGGCTACAAAGAGATTCGGCCACAACAAACTAAAATAAAAGGAGGGGAAAAGAACAAGAAATCGATCGAGGGAAATCGATTGAGAAAGGGAAAAAGAACTAGAAGCAATCGATCAAAGGGAAACCGATTGAGAGGGGAAAAATAAATATTCGGCCAAAGCAAAGAAAATCGAGAGGGTGACTGCTAGAGGAGAGCCAACGATTAGCAAGTGAACTCGAGGAAAGTGCAACTCGGAATAACAAAAAAAAAGAAGTTACCTGAAAGGTCTATAGTAGTATTTAGCCTCTCAGAAAGTGAAAGAAATTAAAAGAAATTGTTAGAAACCGAAATTGAGGAGAGAAACTAACCAAAGTCGAAATCTTGAGTGTTGGGAGTTCAAATTCGGCACCAACACTCCCACTCCTTCAAAATCTCTTATTTTCCTCCCCAAATCCCTCAAAACCTTCCAATCCTCTCTTAACCTCCTAGTTCAAATTCCACTCAAACACTTCAGTGTTTCGGTCAAACCACAAAACTCCCACGACACTAGCAGCAAAATAAAACACCTCAATGCACCTACCAGCACTCGAACCTTAGACCACAGGTAACCACCACACGTCACTTATCCCCTAGACCAGCAGGTACTTTCTAACATAAAATACCCACATTTATTTAAAAGCCTACTGACTAGAGATAGGGTTTATTCAAATTAAAAACAAAACTTTTGCACAAGCTAAGGCTTGAACCTAAGACTTCTCAGACACTTCCAGAACGGACTGCAAACGGAAGATGATTTTTTTAAGATGCCATAATAATGAGATTATCCAGATTGAATCAGATGATTTGAATGGTTTACCGGCAGTAATTTCTTTAATGTTAGCTCGAAAATATATAAGAAATGGTCATAAAGCTTACTTTGCCTATGTGCTCGACTCTAAAGTGATTGAAAAGAAGATTGAATCAGTACCAGTTGTGTGCGAATCTCCGGATGTGTTTCCTGAAGAGTTACTAGGTTTGCCGCTGATCCGATAGATAGAGTTTGGTATTGAGTTAGTGCCAGGAAAACTCCAATATCAATAGCTCCGTACAGAATGACACCGATCGAATTAAACGAGTTGAAAGCTCAGTTGCAAGAGTTGACAGATAGAGATTTCGCATGACCAATTTTTCTTCTTGGGGTGCCCCAATTTTGTTTGTGAAAAAGAAAGATGGAACTATGAGAATGTGCATCGACTATCGATAGCTCAATAAAGTGACTATCAAGAATAAATACCTTTTACCATGAATAAACGATTTGTTTGATTAGTTGAAAGAGGCTACAGTGTTTTCAAAGTTAGATTTGATATTAGGTTACTATCTATTGTGAGTTAAAGGCTCCGATATGCCGAAAACTGCATTTCGAATGAGGTACGGACATTATGAGTTTTTAATTATGCCTTTCGAATTAACGAATGCACCTGTTGTTTTTATGGACCTAATAAATCGGATCTTTAGACCGTACTTGGATAGATATGTTGTTGTATTTATTGATGACATCTTGATTTATTCTCATGATGAATCCGAGCATGCTGAACATCTGAGAATAGTACTACAGACTTTGCGTGATAAGCAGTTATTTGTGAAGTTCAGTAAATGTGAATTTTGGTTGCACGAAGTTGGTTTTCTGGGGCAAATTGTGTCAGCTTCGGGTATTCAAGTGGATCCGAGCAAGATTTCAGCAATATTAAATTGGAAGCCTCTGAGAAATGTATCCGAAGTTTACAGACGATTCGTAAAAGGTTTCTCTATGATTTCAAGCCCAATGACGAGACTGCTTTAGAAAGATATTAAGTTTGAGTGGTCAGATAAGTGCTAGAAAAGTTTTAATTAGCTGAAAGCCTTATTGACTGAAGCTCTAGTGTTAGTTCAGCCAGAATCAGGTAAAGAATTCGTAATCTATAGTGATGCATCATTGAATGGATTGTGATGTGCTTTGATGCAAGAAGGCAAAGTCATAGCTTATGCCTCGAAACAACTAAAGCCGCATGAAAAGAATTACCCGACGCACGATTTAGAATTAGCAGCTATCATGTTCGCGTTGAAAATTTGGCGCCACTATCTATTCAGTGAGAAATATCATATTTATTCTAATCACAAAAGCTTAAAATATTTGATTGACTCAGAAATATTTGAATTTGCGATAGCAGAGATGGTTGGAATTGTTGAAAGATTACGAGCTAGTGATTGACTACCATCCGAGAAAGGCTAATGTTGTGGCTGATGCTTTAAGTCGAAAATCTTAGTTTGCACTACGTGTGATGAATACTCAGATGACTCTATCTGATGACGGCTCGATTGTAGTTGAGTTGAAAGCGAGACCGTTATTTTTACAGTAGATTTGCGAAGCTCAGAAAGTTGATAATGAATTGTTAGCAAAACGGGCTCAATGTGATTCGAACTCTGATTTAGAATTTTGAGTTGATACTGATAATTGTTTAAGATTTAGAGGCCGAATATGTATTCTTAGAAACTTGAAGTTGATTCGGATGATTTTGAAAGAAGCACACAGTAGTCATTTTTCTATTCATCTGGGAAGCACGATATATAATGATTTGAAACAATTTTGCTGGTGGTCTGGTATAAAGTGAGATATCTCTGAATTTGTTTTGAAATGTTAAATCTGTCAAAAGTTAAAGCTGAGCATCAAGTACCGTCTTGGTTACTTCAGCTGATTATGATTCCTGAGTGGAAATGGGACAGAATCATGATGGACTTTGTTTTAGGTATACCTCTATCACTGAGTAGAAAAGATGCTATTTGGGTAGTGGTTGATAGACTTACGAAGTCAACTCATTTCATTTCGGTTTGCATGGATTATTCACTTGATAAACTTGCTGAGTTGTACATTTCTCAGGTTGTGAGATTACACGGAGTATCTATTTCTATTGTTTCAGATGGAGATCCGAGATTCACATCTCGTTTTTGGAAGAAATTTCAAGATGCACTCAGTACAAAATTACTTTAGTACTACTTTTCATCCGTAAACAAATTGTCAATCCGATCGAATTATTCAGATACTCGAGGATATGTTGAGATGTTTCATTCTTGAGTTTGAAGGAACGTAGGAACGATACCTACCATTGATTGAATTTACGTATAATAACAGCTTTCAATCGAGTATAAAAATGAAGCTTTATACTGTTACAAATGCTGAACACCCTTGTGCTGGACAGAGCTTAGCGAGAATAAGATTCAAGGCTTGACCTGATTAAAGAGACTAAACAGAAAGTGAAAGTGATTCGTGAAAGTCTAAAAGCAGCGTCAGATCGTCAGAAATCGTACGCAGACTTGAAATGGAAAGATATTGAGTTTCAGATCTGGGATAAAGTGTTTTTAAAAGTTTCTCCGTGGAAGAAAATACTTCAATTTGGTCGTAAAGGCAAGTTGAGTCCAAGATTCATCGGGCCATATGAGATCACCCAGAGAATAGGTCCAGTGGCATATCAGTTAGCTCTACCGAATAAGTTAGAGAAAATTCACAATGTTTTTCATGTATCGATACTTCGACGATATCGATCCGATCCCTCGCATGTGATTTCCCCGTCTGAGATTGAGATTCAAACTGATATGATGTACAATGAAGAACCGATCAGAATATTAGCTCACGAGGTCAAAGAACTGAGAAATAAG
Organism: Gossypium hirsutum; assembly: GCF_007990345.1. Taxonomy (NCBI): domain Eukaryota; kingdom Viridiplantae; phylum Streptophyta; class Magnoliopsida; order Malvales; family Malvaceae; genus Gossypium; species Gossypium hirsutum. The sequence continues at coordinate 51,278,336 of NC_053426.1, read as the reverse complement.
AAAAAAAATTTAGTGAAAGTCTTATGGCATCGACACAGGGTCAAAGAAGCAACGTGGGACATCAAGGATTCTATGAAAGAGCAATACTTGAACCTATTCACTAGTAAGATTTTTAGGGACGAAAATCCCTAAGGGGGGAGAGTTGTAATAGCCCGATTTTAGCTAAATCGGAATAGTGGTTTTGAAACCACAAATATGAAGTTGTAGAATTATTTTAATATTATTTTTGGTGTTTACAACATGTTAATTGATATGTGTGAAAATTTCGTAATTTAATTTTACCATTTGTATGCTTAATTTGATAAAAAGGACTTAATTAGTAAAATGTAAAAGTGACATTCTATTTGTTAAAGTATTTATTTGCTATGATTAATTAAATATGATGTCCTTATGATGTGATTAGACCATAGTTAGTAGATAATGACATAAATGGTCATCCATTATATGATTTTATAATGTTTTCATTAATGACATTAAAGTAACTTTGTAAATAATGTTATTAAATTAAACAAAAACATTATTTTGTTCATCTTTTCACCACCATTGCCGAAAATAACAAAGAAAAGAAACCATTTTGAAGCTTTTAGGTTTGGCACTTTGAAGTTTAAATTGAGGTATGGATTTTGTTCTGTTTTTGATGATTTTTACGTTTTTGAGATCGTTGCTTCGAATACTAGTTAGCCCATGCTTGAATTTTTGAATTTGTTGATGTATTCATGATTTACCATTGATGATAGCTTGATGTTTTTGTTGTTTGATGATGAAAAATAAATATTTGTTGATAGATTATTATGTTTAATTAAGTGATTTTTGATAAAAATGCTCATTTAGTATTAAATTGTAAAATTTGAGAATTTAGGGGTCAAAATGTGAAATAAATGAAATTAGTGGCTGCTAGGGACCTAAGGAATATTCAGCCAAACATAGGTTAAATGAAATTTTGAGTATTTTGTGTTGTTTTGAAATAGGGACTAAATTGTGAAAATGTGAAAAGTTAGGGTGATAAGGGCGTTGCTCGGTGAAAACAACATTCCTTGTAAGTTGCGAATCTAGGATTGAAGCAAACACTTCCCTGCAATTAGAAACAAGACAAATGGACGTTCTAGACTTAGAATAGTCTTAGGAACTAGAAAAGAAACAAAGGAAAAACAAAAATGAAGAAAAAAGAAAGGGCTGAAATTTCTGGCAAATTTGAATCAAGGTTGAAGATGAATTCTTGAAGCTTCATTCATGGCAGCCTTGAATATTCAAAGATGGCAGAATTGATTTAGAATATTGCTAGAAATTTAGAAAAAATAAGGAACTCGAAAGAACTCGTACAATATGCTGAACGAACCAGAATCGAATCTGTTCTTCGTTAACGGACTTGGACCCTCTAGATAGCAATCTAGGAACTCGAAGTATCAAGTAAAATTGACACACAAACACAGTCTGATATGCCAAGAAAGTTCGGTGAAAAACCAATGTTTGAGAGAAAATCTCATAAAGATTATATTTCATTCAAAGTGTCTACCTTCTTACATTGTTTTTACACATATATATATGGATAACAAGAGGTGTCTGGCCGAATTTCCTTGTGTGGCTGAATGAGGATTTAAAATTCAAATTTTAAACTCTTAATAACTCCTAAAATGGGCGGCATTGTATGACAACCTTGTATTTTAAATTTGAAATTCAAACACAAACTACTTGATCTTATCCTTGAAGCCTTGTAACTTGAAGTTGACACCAAGTAAGAAAAAGGAAGGGCTGCTCCAATTCAGCCAATAATGTACTCACTCATCCAAGCTGCCACACGGATGTGTGAATGACCAGATGCCACTTGGGCTGCCACATGTGCACTGGTACACTCCCTGACTTGTAAATTATTATTCAGCTACTTTTGGACTTGCCAGCTGAAGTTGAGCTAGTGGAGCTGAAATTGAGCTGACGGAAACTGAACTGAGCTAAAACTAGCTAGCTACAAGTGGAGTGAGCTGACATGAGCTGGTGTAGAGTACTCTGAGCTAACTTGAGCTGAAGATAAGTTGCATATACACTCTTGAGCTAGTGTCTCTTCGTGTACCTAATCCAAAGGGCATAAACACTTATCAAAGTTTATGTAGACTTAATGTAACATAGTCTAATAAGTTGTAAACAAGTGCACACTTATTTATTAACACCCAAACAACTTAGAATCAATACAAACACTATCAAACCAATCCCAAAGCATACGTAGCATAATATATACAAAATTAAACACACAGAATGAATAGTATAACCTAAATATGTCACATATCAGCATGCAACACATTATAAAGCTTAGGTTCTAAGGCATAAACATGATCGAATGAATCTGGAATTGTAGCTTAAGTAAGGAAAAGAACTTCCCTGAATTTCTTTGCCTTAGAAGTGGTAATAGGTCCCAATGGTAAGACCTCCGGATCAGTTTCCTTGATTGACATGGATGTGCTCACATCATCCCCCCTTCTTGAAAAGAATTTGTCCTCAAATCTGTAGAATCTTCATAAGGGGTTAAATCAGAAACATTAAATGTGGCACTCACATTATATTCTCCCGGCAAGTCTAACTTGTAGGCATTGTCATTCACTTTCTCCAACACCTGAAAAGGACAATCTCCCCGCGGTAATAGCTTGGAAAGCCTTTGGGCTGGAAATCATTCCTTTCGGAAATGAACCCAAATCCAATCTCCAACATCGAAGGTGATTCGCTTTCTACCCTTGTTTGCTTGCTTTTCGTATTGCCGAGTCATTCTTTCTAGGTTCTCGTTAACCTATTGATGCAACTTTTTCACATATTCTGCTTTCGCTTTACCGTCTCTATTCATCACCTATTTCTATGGCAAAGGCAACATATCTAGAGGAGTAGCAGGATTAAAACAATAAACAACCTCAAAAGGTGACATCCTAGTAGCAGAATGTACAGCATGGTTATAAGCAAATTCAACATGTGGCAAACAATCTTCCCAAGTTTTTATGTTCTTTTTAATGATGGAACGAAGTAAAGTAGATAAAACTCTATTAACAACCTTAGTTTGTCTATCAGTCTGGGGATGACAAGTAGTAGAAAACATAAGTTTTGTACCTAGTTTGCTCCAAAGAGTCCTCTATAAATGACTCAAAAACTTTACATCCCTGTCAGAAACAATTGACCTAGGTATACCATGCAAACGCACAATATCTCTAAAGAAAAAATTAGCCACATTAACGGCATCGTCAGTCTTATGGCAGGCAATAAAATGTGCCATCTTCGAGAACCTGTCAACCACAACAAATATACTATCTCTACCTGTCCCAGTTCGAGGCAATCCCAATACGAAGTCCATCGAAATATCAGTCCAAGGGGAATCTGGAATAGGTAAAGGTAAATACATACCATGTGGTGAAACCTTCGATTTTGCTTTCTTACATGTCACACAATGTTCACAGTACCGTTCAACGTCCCTGTGCATCTTAGGCCAGAATAGATGCTCCTTCAATGTATGTAATGTTTTGGTGACTCCAAAATGACCCATCAATCCACCTTCATGTGCTTCACGGATCAGTATATCACGCATTGAACCCTATGGAATGCATAACCTTCTTTCTTTGAAAAGATAACCATCATGCCTATAGAACTTTCCATTTGTCCCTTTCTCACAAGCATTATACTTATCTCTAAAATTAGGATCATCAGAGAATAACTCATGAATATATGCAAATCCAATCAATTGTGAATCAAGATAACTCAAAAGTGCATATCTGCGTGATAATGCATCAGCAATGACATTATTTTTTCCCTTTTTGTATCGAATGACATAAGGAAAAGATTCTAAGAATTCAACCCATTTAGCATGTCGTTTGTTCAATTTATGTTGACCTGTGATATATCGTAAAGCCTCATGGTCAGTGTGGATCGTAAACTCCTTAGGCAACAAATAATGCCACCAAGTCTCCAAAGCCCGGATCAATGCATACATTTCTTTGTCATAGACAGGATAATTTAACATTGCTCCACTAAGTTTCTCACTGAAATATGCAACAGGCCTCTTTTCCTGTGACAAAACAGCACCTATACCAACCCCAGAAGCATCACATTCAATTTCAAACAATTTATCAAAATCAGGTATGCTAAAACAGGCACTTTTGTTAAACAATCCTTAATTTTCAGAAAGGCGTCCTCTTGTTCTTTACCCCATGAGAAGACTAAATTTTTCTTTATAATCCCAGTTAAGGGGGCGGTAATATAACTAAAATGGCGAATAAACCGACGGTAGAAACTAGCTAAACCATGAAATGATCTAACCTGACTAATCGATGTCGGTCGTGGCCATTCTTGGATCACCTTAACCTTCTCAGGGTCAACTTCAACACCCTGTGAACTAACAATATAACCAAGAAATATAAGTTTGTCAGTACAAAACACACATTTCTCTATATTTCCAAACAACTTTTCTTCTCGCAAAGTATGCAGAACAGCTCTCAAATGTTCTACATGATCCTGCAAAGTCTTACTATAAATTAAAATGTCATCAAAGTATACAACACAAACTTTCCAATAAAAGATCGCAGAACATGATTCATCAAACGCATAAAAGTACTAGGTGCATTAGTTAAACCAAAAGGCATCACCAACCATTTGTACAAACCTAGCTTTGTCTTGAAGGCTGTCTTCAACTCGTCGCCTTCTCTCATGCGAATCTAATGATATCCACTCTTTAGATCAATTTTGGAGAAGATAGTCGCTCCGCATAACTCATCTAGCATGTCACCAAGTCGAGGGATGGGGTGTCGATACTTGATTGTAATCTGATTCACGGCTCAACAATCAACACACATCCTCTATGTTCCATCTTTTTTCAGTACCAACAACACTGACACAACACATGGACTCAGACTCTCTCGAATGTAACCCTTGTCCAACAACTCAGAAATTTGTCGTTGAAGTTCATTCGTCTCTTCGGGGTTACTTCTATATGCTGGTCTATTTAGAATCGTGGCACCTGGAATAAAGTCAATCTGGTGCTCAATGCCACGAAGAGAGGGTAAGCCTTTAGGTGTTTCATCCAGAAACACATCTTCAAATTCCTGCAAAAGAGATGAAATAGAAGTAGGCAAATCAATAGGAATCTCAGAAAATAAACAATGATCTTTAAACAACAAAATAAGCATAGATTGCTGAGAGGAAAGACATTTCTTGATTTCCTTACTGCTTGCGTACACATTCATCTTCTTTTTCCCACGAACTTCCTCGATATTCTTTTGCAACCTTACATGGTCTTCTTGCACTTGACCCGAGGTTAAAGGTGCTAAGGTGATCTGCTTTCTTGCATGCCTAAAATAATATATGTTCGTAAAGCCATCATGCGTCATCTTCTTGTCAAATTACCATGGACGACCCAATAGCAAATGACCTGCAACCATCGAAATGACATCACAGAGTACTTCATCCTTGTATTTTCCAATGGCAAACGGCACTAAAACTTACTTAGTCACTTTAATTTCTCCACCATCATTCAGCCACTGTAATTTGTAAGGATTGGGATGTTTTGTCGTCTTCAAACCTAACTTTTCAACCATCACAGAACTAGCAACATTAGTGCAACTACCACCATCGATAATTACAACACATACCTTATCATTGACAAGGCATCTCGTGTGAAAGATGTTTTCTCGTTGCTGTTCTTCCTGAATCGGTTGAGTATTCAGACTCCTTTTGACAACAAGTGCTTCACCGGTGGCAAACGTCTGCACATTGTCATCATCTTCTTCAACGTCCACTGGAGGGGTGTCATGCTCGTCTTCCTCAGACTCAGACTCAACCTCACCACTCTCTAACATTATCATGGTCTTTCGATTAGGACATTGGCTAGCAATATGTCCTCGACCAAGGCACTTAAAGCACAGAATTTCTCTCAGTCATTCTTGTGCTACCACTGGTAGTTTTCCACGCCCATTATCAGCAATGGGAGGCTTTGGTTTGCTGGATTCGCTTGGATCTCGAATCCGTAGTGGCGGTTGTGGTGCTTGTTTCCTGGAATTGTTAGGAGTATACAATGGATTTGAAAAAGATTTAAATGGAGTATTACCTTGAGTAGAAGCTTTTCTGCATTGTTGTCGCTCAATTTTGATAGCCATATGCACCATGTCATCCAATTCGACATAATGCTGCAATTCAATAATGTTAGCAATCTCAGAATTCAACCCTGCAAGAAAACGTGCCATAGTAGCCTCTCGATCCTCAACAATGTTGGCTCGCATCATGGACATTTCCATTTCCTTATATTAGTCTTCAACACTCCTACTCCCCTGTTTCAACGTCTGCAACTTCTGGAATAAGTCACGGTGATAATGAGAAGGAACAAATCTCTTTCGCATGATTTGCTTCATTTTATCCGACGTTCTCACTGGACCTTCACTGGTGCGTCTCTGACTGATTAGCAATTGATCCCACCAGATCAAAGCGTAATTAGTGAATTCCATTGCAGCCAAATGAGCCTTCTTCTGTTTCGAGTAATTGTAACACTCGAAAACATGCTCGACTTTGCTTTCCCAAGCGAGATAAGCATCAGGATCTGTTCGTCCCTAAAAAGATGGAACGGCAACTTTAATGTTAGATAAATTATCATCAAGTTGCGCATGACCCCTCAGATTTTGTCTCAGAGGCTGATTAATTTCATTTTCGTCACGGTCCTCTTCATGGATAGATTGGGAACCACCGCCATCTAATCTATCCATTCGAGACTGTAAAGGCTCCAATTCTCGTCTTAAAAGACACTGAAGTTCATGTGTAATGGCTTGCATTTGCAAGTTTGGTGGCTGGTCATTCGGATTGCTTTCATTTGAACCTACCATTATAAACACTCGAAACAAATAGAAAGTAATAATATATGTTAGTAAAATAACGAAAAGGACCTCACAACAACACACTCAACAAAATTCCTCACAGATCACTCCAAGGAAAGATCGCTCATTAATTGCACTCAACACTCGTGTTTCACTCGGGAGAATGCTTGAATGGCTCTTTTTGTCTCCCCTTCTATTCTCATTCGCTCGGTTTGCCTTTTCCACTCAATCTCTCACAATTCAGTTCTTTAAGGAACTAACTCGATCATTCAGACTTGTTAACTATGTCAAGCTTACAAGATAAACAACAATGATAAAGAAAACAAAGGGTTAAAACGAAAATAGGGTTGAAAGAAGAAAAAAATGCAACAGAAAATTCACAACTTACTGCAAAGAAATGCTTACAACGATCCTATCACCGAAAAAACAAGAACAAGTTGTTTTGGTTGATTTCTAAGTATTTCATAGCATAATTGATCATCCTTCTTCATTTTCATGCACCAGTACAAGTTTCTTTTCTTTTTTCCTTTTTTTTCTTTTTTTTTTAAATTTTTGAAACTGATTGTTGTGTTTTATTTTTTTAACTTGTTTTTTTTACTTTTGTTTGTTTTCTTAGTATTGTAGTACAGAACGTGCTAAAATCCAACCTTTGCTCTGATACCATATGATAAGGGTGTTGCTTGGTGAAAATAACGTTCCTTATAAGTTGCAGATCTAGGATTGAAGCAAACACTTTCCTGCAATTAGAAACAAGACAAATGGACGTTCTAGGCTTAAAACGGTCTTAGGAACAAGAAAAGAAACAAAGGAAAAACAAAAATGAAGAAAAAAGAAAGGGCTGAAATTTCTGGCAGATTTGAATCAAGGTTGAAGATGAATTCTTGAAGCTTCATTCATGGTAGCCTTGAACTTTCAAAGATGGCAGAATTGATGTAGAATATTGCTGGAAATTTAGAAAATATCAGGAACTCGAAAGAACTCGTACAATATGCTGAACGAACTCGAATCGAATCTGTTCTTCATCAATGGACTTGGACCCTCTAGATAGAAATCTAGGAACCCGAAGTATCAAGTAAAATTGACACACAAACACATTCTGATATGCCAAGAAAGTTCGGTGAAAAACCGAAGTTTGAGAGAAAATCTCACAAAGATTATATTTCATTCAAAGTGTCTACCTTCTTTCATTGTTTTTACACATATATATGGATAACAAGAGGTGTATGACCGAATTTCCTTGTGTGGCTGAATGAGGATTTAAAATTCAAATTTTAAACTCTTAATAACTCCTAAAATGGGCGGCATTGTATGGCAGCCTTGTATTTGAAATTTGAAATTCAAACACAAACTACTTGATCTTATCCTTGAAGCCTTGTATTTGAAATTTGAAATTCAAACACAAACTACTTGATCTTATCCTTAAAGTTGACGCCAAGTAAGAAAAAGGAAGGGCTGCTCCAATTCGGCCAATAATGTACTCACTCATCCAAGCTGCCACGCGGATTTATGAATGACTGGATGCCACTTGGGCTGCCACATGTGCACTGGTACACTCCCTGACTTGTAAATTATTATTCAGCTACTTCTGGACTTGCCAGATGAAGTTGAGCTAATGGAGCTGAAATTGAGCTGACAGAAACTGAACTGAGCAAGAACGAGCTAGCTACAAGTGGAGTGAGCTGACATGAGCTGGTGTAGAGTACTCTGAGCTAACTTGAGCTAAATATGAGCTGCATATACACTCTTGAGCTAGTGTTCCTTCGTGTACCTAATCCAAAAGGCATTAACACTTATCAAAGTTTATGTAGACTTAACGTAACATAGTCTAATAAGCTGTAAACAAGTGCACACTTATTTATTAACACCCAAACAACTTAGAAGCAATACAAACACTATCAAGCCAATCCCAAAGCATATGTAGCATAATATATACAAAATTAAACACACAGAATGAATCGTATAACCTAAATATGTCACATATCAGCATGCAACACATTATAAAGCCTAGGTTCTAAGGCATAAACATGATCGAATGAATCTGGAATTGTAGCACAAGGAAAAGAACTTCCCTGAATTTCTTTGCCTTAGAACGGGTAATAGGTCCCAATGGTAAGACCTCCGGATCAGTTTCCTTGATTGGCATGGATGTGCTCACATCATAAGGGCTAAAATGCAAAATGTCCATTTATGTGTTTTTGGATGAAATTGAATGAATATATAATTAAATAAGGAAGAAATCGGATTTGGATCGGGGGAAGTCCAAAGTTGTTGAATAGTCGTTCCAGTCCGTTCGTTTTCGTACAAGGTAAGTTCATAAGTAAATAAATGTTATTAAATTCTAATGTATGTATATTATATGTGCCGAATTGAATTGTAATTAAATATATATATGTGCCAAATTGAATTAAGCATGGGAAGATTTGTTTCGAGTTTGAATTGATTGAATTACAACGTCCGAAAGCCCCGTACGAACCATAAGAATAGTATAGGATACATATGTTATGACATTAGGACTTCCGTGGTGTGATTTCGTGTATGACCATGTCTGGGACATTGCCATCGATATGAGATTACGTGTAAGACCCTATCTGGGACAGAGTAATTGATATGTGATAACTTGTAAGACCATATCTGGGATATGGCATTGTATGTGATATATGTGTTTCCGAGTATTCCTTAACGATTCCAAATGGTTCAACGGGCAATGTCAAAACGAGTTCGAATATGAATTTGAGCTAAATGATTCAGGTACGTATAGAGTTTATTTGTCTAAGTGTGGATACTTAATGTGATCATATGAACTACATGAGAAATGTGATTATATATGTGTACGAAATTAATTAGATTTGGCTATTTTGAAATGAATTATGAATGTTCTTGTGTTGATTTATTTACTTATGGCTTAGTAAGCTGTCCAAGCTTACTTTGTGTGTTTATTCGTTATTTTATAGATATTTAAAGCTAGCTCAAGCTTGAGGATCGTTAAGGATCATCATCACACTATCAATCTCTATTTCGGTACTTTGAAGCTTGTACTTTTGATATATGGCATGTATAGGCTAGTTTTGATATGTTTGGTTTTGAATTTGTATATATATATAGCCATGCGAAAAATGGCTTGATCATAATGTTAATGCTTGTGTGTATTCGGTCATGCCTTAAGCTTATTTTGGAAGTATATTTCATGTTAAATATGTTTGTGATGTTGGTTATATGATTCGGAAATGAGAAATGGTAAGTATGATGTATAATCAGCTTTATAGTTAGCTCATTTTGGAAGTATGAAAAGTGGTATAATTTGGCTCCGTAATAAGGTAAAATGATGAATATATATATTTTATTGTGTATTGGTTGTGTTGATTCGGTTTGTAATGGCAAAATATACACATATATTATGCTTGAATGGTTGGGTTTTTTGGTACGGTTCATGATGGAAAATGATGATTATATTTTGAGTATGTTTGATGGACATTTGAATAGCTATAAGTGACATAGTCGTTTTTGTACAAGCCCAATTTTGGGCCCAAAACCCCTAACCCAATTTATCCAAAACCCCTAACCTAATTTACCCAAAACACTAACCCAACCCAAAAAAAATTGGACCCTAATCCCACTTAGCCTCACCTAAGACCCTCTGGCCATCTGCCACCTCCTGCCTGCTGCAGCCACCGCCCTCGTCACTGTGCCACCGCCCAAAGCTGTACCTGCAAGCATTAAACGAGACAAGACAGAACAAGAAGCAAGTTGTAAAAACGCCTATAAAAGGCTGAATCCATTACCATTTGTACATTCGAGCATTTTCAGTAAAAATAATAAGCAATATTAGACCAAAAATAAAAACAGATCAAAAACATAGGCATAAAGTCGCAACGAAAAATCGAAGGGAGTTCAAAGAGCGCAAGATAAGGTTTAACTATTCTCTTTCGGATCTATTTTCTAAGTATTTTTTTTGTTTGATTTACATTAAAAATAACATATACATACATATTCATAAGCACTAAAATACAGCAAAAAAATATAAAAAAATCATACCTGGAGCGATTTCCGGCCACCGTGTACGGTGGCCAGCACGGCGGATGACACGGCGGTGGACGGTCAGCTCCTCGCCGGTTTTTGGGTTCGCTGCAGAGAAAGGAGAGAGGGAGAGAGGTTTTCAGCTTTTTTTTGGCTGGAAAGAATGGAAAATGAAGTTTCAAAAAAAAACTTGACTTTTAAAGGCCCCCGGTACGACGTCGTTTTGGGGCGTGCATTCAGCACCCAAAACGACGTCGTTTAGAGACCCGATCCACGACCCGACCCATCTGCCCGAAGGATCCGCGTGTTTTTGCAAGCATGGTCTAATTGCTTGTGTAGTCCTTCTGCTTTTTGTACATTTTGCAATCAAGTTCTTATTTATTTTAAATTAACCCGGAAATTTGTCGCGTATTGCGATTCGGTCCTCCCTTCAGTGATGCGTTTTAAGGGCTCGGGAAAATTTCCCTTTTGGCCCTCCGCAGTCGCGCACATTTTCAAATTAGTCCATTTCTCCTTTATTATTTTTAAATTGGCCCCGAAACTTCATTTTGTTTCGAATTCAGTCCCTTTTTCATATTTAATACAGTTTTTGTATTATTTTTGCCTTTTTTTTTATTTTCTAATATTATTTATCATTTTATTTATTATTCTCATTGTTATTATTAGCATGTTTATACTATTATTTAGTAATCTTTTTATTTTCCATTTAACACTTATATATATATATATTTTATGTATATGTTTATATATTATTATTATTCCCAATATATATTTCATGTATACCATACTATACACATATATGTTATATCTATTTTTGCCCCCATTATATTTGATAATAATATTAGTGTATGTATTATTATATGTGTATATATCTTTAACCTATACATATACGTCTACATTTATATATTAATATTAATTTTTGGTATTATTGTTTTGTCAATGCATTTGTATATCATATATACATCCTTCTAATATATATATATAATACTCCATATTATGCACATGTATATTAATATTATACATATCATATATATTATGTACATATATATTGTAAATATCATATTGTTTGTACATTCTATTATGTATATTTTTATGACTATTATGTACTCATTTCATATATATATCCCGTATATTTTTAATATATCATATTTTTTTGTTTGTTTTGTTTGTTTTGTTTCTATTATTTTAATACCATATGTATTATTATTGTTTTATACTATTGCTATTATTATTGTTTTCGTCATCATCGCCATTTTTCTTTTGTCATGTTTTATGCATTTTTATGTATTCGATGGTTTTATTTTCCTCATGCATTCGTCTATATTTACACTATATTTACACATTACTAGGCTTGCTATTATTTCATTTTTATATAATTGCTCATATTATTATTTTTGATATCGTCACGCTCATTATTATACATTATTATTAATACCAAAATTTGCTTTTATAAATCACGTTATATTTTTTTCACTTAATATGTTCAAACAATTCTCTCATAAAAGCAATATCCTGTATTAGGTAATTCGAGATAATCGTGCCCTAACTTACTGAGTTTCGAATTTTCTCATTTAACCTAAATAACGGAATATATTCTTTTTAAATCACTATACGAGTTTTGAAAAATGCTTATTCTCGAAGATGCGAAGTGTTGTGCCCTAACTTACCGGGTATGACATTTTGTCATCTCAAAATAAGAATTTGTTTTGGAATAAAGGCAATATTCGGTGTTTGAGAATTCGAGAAAACGTGCCCTAACTTACTGGGTTTCGATTTCTCTCGTTTACTCTAAATAATCGAATACCCTTTTAATAAAATACACAGATTTTATAAAAGGCAAGCTTGCTCTCGAAAATTCAAGATGTTGTGTCCTAACTCACTGGATATGACGTTTCATATTTTGAGACGAGAAGGTCTTTAATATTTAAGCATTTTCTTTACAAAGAGGGATCGTATTTCAAAAGTCTTCCAAGTTTTCAATCTTCGACACTAAGACACTAATTAATCAACTAGGTACCAATTTTGGGCGTATCGAGGGTGCTAATCCTTCCTCGTGCGTAACCGACTCCCGAACCTGTTTTCTTGATTTGCGTAGACCAAAGTTGTTTTTTTAAATAAATCAAGTTATTTATTAAAAACAACCACTGTAATGAGGTGACCCGATCACACCTAGTCAAAAAGGATCGGTGGCGACTCCCGTTTTTTTTTATGTTCATTTTCAAAATCCAAGTCGATTCCCGTTTTAAAAAAATGGTTACGACAGTTTTGATATTATAATTTTGAGATAATATGTTAAGCTTAAGATTGAAAGATCGAAATGGTATGAATTTTTGATTGTTGTATTGATAACCGAATAGATGGTTGTTTGAATGGCTGGTATATGAGGTTTAGATATGATAATTTGCATGCGAAATAGGTATGCTTGAATCGTCAATTGTGCTTAATTGATAAATATTACTATGATGAAATGGGTAAAAATTTTATAGGTTAATTTGCTAGTTGAATAGATGATGAGATGAATGGCTAAGTATATGAAATTTGGATTGATTTTGAGCATTTGAATTAGGTGTAATATGATTTGCCTATTTGTAACTGAATATGGTTAATAATATTAATATGTTTAAACTTTAAAGCATGAACTGCTTATGTATTATAAGTAGTAAATCATGTTTGGGTTTTAGTTGATTAAGTGGTTCATATGTGTGAATGTGATTTATATTATTGAGCTGCTGGTTACTATTCGAGTTGTAAAAATTTCGTGATTAAGTTAATATAAGTTTGTGCATAATTAAAATTGAAAGACTGTTCTAAGTTGTGTTTTGGTTGGTAATGCCTCACAACTTTAATCCGGCGACGGATACGAGTTAGAGGTGTTACAATATTTAACTGCTTGCCAGTGTCTTGGACCGGCATTCGCTTAATCTCAACTAACCAATCCTACTGCGAAACAGATAACTAGACATGTGCATAAGATGACATACATGAGACTTCCTAGTGTAGAAGCATAAGGAACCTTTCTCATATTTTCTCTTTCTTCTACTGTTTTAAGACATTCCTCCAAAGAGAGATGAAATCCCGATGCTGAAGGGTGGGTTCCCTTCTAAGAGTCGATCATTGCATAACGTTCCAATTATAAAGGTTTTGATAATGTAAAACTATATGTTTAGTATAACTCAGTGGTATTTCTATATCTAACATTTGAATAAAATATAAATTATGTATGCCTAACTTAACAATAGGAATAAATACAATTTAGTATGGAAAGTTACATGTCATAATACATCAACTAAGAATACAATTCGATTTACTTCTTATAGATCAATCAGTTATATTTGTACCATATACATCTCTTTATATTACAATTGAAATAATTTAATCATTACATAATAGATTCATATTTTCGGATTTAATTACAATATCTTTTATCCATACATGTTTCAATCTCCTTTATAAACAATTTTTCAAAATTAATACCATTAATTCATATATTATCCATCAATACATATACGTAAAATTATCCCACATTTCAGAACAGATCATATTTCATACTTATATCAATATATAATATTTCCACAATAATTCAGTTTACTCCTCATTGTTAGCAGCCATTCTGTATCAAAACAATTCAGCCCTTTTTTAATCATTTTCAGCTCTCATTAAGATCTTACCTTGCCTTGCAATACAACTCATAAATGCAACAAACGAAGTAATTCAAATTTAGAACACAAACCATACATTTTGAGCCATTCGTCCACGGTTTTGTCTTTCTTTTCTTTTTCTTTTTTTGAGAAATCCAGGTTGTTACAATGTACTCTGCCACCACTAAATAACATGAAAAACTCTAGCTCTTGAATAGCAACCAAATTTAAACCAAATCGTTTATTTAGTCCAACCGAATAATATGAAGTTGTCCAATTTTGGATCATGACTAAATTTTTTTTTTTGGTAAAAAGATATTGAACAAAATCAACTATATAAAACAGTTGTTTCCTTTATCCCCATGTAATAACTCAATGACTTCCTTAGGAACCTAATTAAAAACTTGTAAACTTGATTTCAAATTCAGACTTAGTTTGGCGAGATGATCTACCACCAAATTTCGATTTCTAGAAATATGATTAATCTTCCACTTTCCTTCCGCTCTCATGATACGCTGCACCATTCTAAGAACAGTAACCCCGAAATCCTTCAAGCCTAAATCAAACAAGACTTGGGCTTTCTCGAGATTATCAGTCAAGAGGGAGATTTTTCTGTATCCCTTATTAATCAAAATGAGAATTCCATCAAGGATGCCCCAGACTTTAGCTTCAAATAGAGAGCAATCTCCAAGAAAACGAGAGAAACCCACTATCCAATTTCAGTCATGATCTTTAGCCACGCCTCCTGAAGCAGCACATCCAGAATCTCTGGCCACAGCTCCATCTGTGGAGAGAAAAACCCAAGCATTATCCGGGATATTAACAGAGATCAACTTGTGAGTACCCCTTTTGTTGGAGCCCATGCGTGTTTCATACTAATGAGCCTAACAGCTGGAAGTCTTAATCACCTCAGTAGTCGACCAGGAAAGCTTCTAGAAGATAAAGAGATTTTTATTCTTCCATATCCGTCACGCAATTATACCAAATAGGCATGGCCAAGAGATTCCACAATCCTGCAATCTTTTATGACAAACAAGGTTAAGTGAAAACCAAAAAGGAAAAGGGGAAGAAAAGAACCTTTGTTTAAGTTGTCTTGGAAGAATAAGCATCCACACATTCTTCGCAAAGGGGCAATCCCAAAGGGCATGAGACAAATCTTCAACTGCATGTCCACACAAAGTGCATGAAGTACAATGTCCAATCCCCCTTCTATCACGTTCCGAATTAGTTAAAAGTCTTTGTTGATAAGCCAACTAGATTATAGCATATATTAATTCCAACCATATAAAATGAAATTTACTAGCTTGGGACATAAATTTAAACTCAATTAAGGTATAAATATTAGTCCAACCAAATTACATGGAATTATCAAAATTTGGACATGAAATTAAACTCAATTTACGTAATAACGACACATAATCAATATCAAACCCAAAGTTATACATTTTTAATCACAACACCAAAGCATAATAAATTACAGCTATAAACTTTTTTCAACTTGTCGCATTAAGATATCACAATTTCATTGTAAAGACAGTTTAATATACGATAATTAATCCCCTTCAAATAATGTTTAAGACAACATAATTTGTAACACCCCCTACCCGTATCTATTGTCGGAACAGGGTACGAGGCATTACTGTAGTTTATTGAACATTTTCAGATAATTCTGAGTCATTTATTATTCATATTTTGAAAATAATCATAACGTCTCTCTATTAGGCCCTCGAATCCCCAAACATACATTAGAAACCAACCGAAATTAAATCGGGATCATAGAATTTTTAATTTTTTTATTTTTTTACAAAATCTTAAATTATATTTTCATCTAAGTACTTACCATTTCAAAGCTCCTTATAATTAAATGTGTTACCATCCAATCAATAGCTTGGCACTTGTCTAAGCATCAAACAACATCATTGTTAGTATTCTTGCACATATTTCATATAAATTCAACATTGATATACCTATTTTCTCGACAAATCACCCTTAAGTTTAATAATAGTCTGAACTTACATAATTTCCTTGTATCAACATATCAAAGATAATCATATATGTACATGTCACGAAATATATTATTCTCTTACTGTTTCTTCATAAGCATATATCATTCATTTCGTTATATCAATATTTAATACACCATCATTTCCTTATATCTTATGTATATTTTTTCGGTAATAGTTCGTATTAAACTTAACATAAATTAAATTTCATGTACCTATACTTATTTCAATTATCTATCTTCTTAATTATTTCATACAACTATTTTGTACATATATTTCCATATGACCAATTCCTGTAAACATTTCACACAACCATTTTGTATAACCAATTCATATAACCATTTGTCATCTGGTACATATTACCTAAATATTAGTTGTTGAACAGATGTCTTGGCGACTCTCATCCAAGATCTTATTTATCTTCGACATGATGCCATAGTATCTTTCAACTATGGTCTTACTCGTTTTCTGTCATGTTGCCATGGTATCTTTCAACCATGGTCTTACACATTTTCTATCATGTTGCCATGGTATCTTTCAATCATGGTCTTACACATTTCATATCATGTTGCCATGGTATCTTTCAACCATAGTCTTACACATTTCATTTCAGAAAGCACACTCCCGCGAACCTCATCCTTACAATGGGATTACCAGTCCAGGCTAAATCCCTTGCAACGACAATTACTCTAATGAGCTTGGATCTGAATTACCAGTCCAGGCTAAATTTAGACTCTAATTCGGATTACCCGTCCGAGCTAAATCCATTTTCCACACATATTCTTCGGGAGGGCTCTATTAGAATAGGATCACCCATCCGGACTAGATCCTTTTTACCGTCAATTCCTTTTCAGACATCCATCGAATTTTCCTTTCATTCAACTGGGATTTCTTCCCTTTTTATCAAATATATCAATGTTTCATCAATTTTCATACAATGAACATTCAAATCATATTCACATCAATAACATACATTTCAAGCATTTAAGAATATAATTCAAGTTACACGAACTTACCTCGTTGCTTGTTCGTGTTTATAATTTCACTAATCTGATAACATTTTCTTTTCCACGTTCAAGTCTTGTATTTGAGCCGTCCATATCTTTATAAATAACTTTGATCATAATTTTCATTCATTTCATATTCTGATACGATCAATCAATATTCTAGGCAAAATTACCATTTTACCCTTGAACTTTTAATTAATGCCGATTTTATCTTTAGGCTCAGAAAAATAAAATTCTTGTAAGTTAATCCTTATTTCAAGCCTAATTATTCTCAAACATATTGATAACAACCCATGAATTCTATGAAATATCAGAATTTTCCATAATTTCAACTCTTTTCAATTTAATCCCTAAAACATGTTTTCACCTGATCTTAGTCTAAATTAATAATTTAATTCAATTTTGTAATTTAAATAATAAAATAACCCAATTCATGCAATTTGGTCATTTCTGACATTTTTACAAAATTGCCCATAAAATTTTATTTTCACTCAATTTAGTCCCTGAGCCTAAAACATGCAAATTAGCCATGCTAGCTAAATATTCATATATATTTTTCCTCCTCCTCCTCTCCTTTCCACATTCTTAATTTATATAACATGCTACAAGTAACATTATCAATAATTTCACTATTTACTTATGTGTATATTCAAAACTGTCCATTTGCATCATAGTCACTAAATTATTTATATCTTGACCTACAGAACTTGAAATTAAGATACGCTAATTTTCCATGAAACTATACTCACATATCTTCTTGCCATAAATTTTTTAGAATTTTTTATTAATGCAATAAGTACATTTTATTCTTTAAAATCACCCTTATTCTGCTGTCTAACAGTTTTGACCCTTCTTCACTACAAATTAATTATCTCCTCGTAAAAGATTCAAATGATGTTTTCATTTATTTATATTGAAAATAGACTCATTCATAATTCTAATCATATAAATTAAATTCCATAATTATTTGTTTCTATTTTTTTATGATTTTCCAAAATCATAACAGGGGAACCCGAATTCACTCTAACCTTGTCTCACAAAATTTATTATTTCTCATAATTCACAATTCCATTTCTTACACCGTTTCTTTTATAAGAAACTAGACTCAATAATATTTAATTCCATATTTTTTTCATCCTGAAATTCGATTCCCACAATTTATGGTGATTTTTCAAAGTTAGCCTACTGCTGCTGTCCAAAACTGTTTTAGTGCAAGATGTTTATTTACCATGTTTATAACACCCTTATTTTCTTTCTCTACACTATTTCTCATTATTTTCTCTTATCTTCTCTTCACTAACATATTAAGAACATAAGACCATATAAAAGAAAACTCTACATTAACATCAATTTCATGCTTTTTCAACAATATCAACTTAAAAATATATTGAAATCTTAATGTCCTTACCTTGTTCCATTAATTTCAACCTTTAACTTGATTTTCTCTCTCCTCTAGTTTCTATTTCTTGAATCCAACTTGATATTCTAACTCCCTTTAGTCTCCTTAACATTCTTCTCTCTTAGTAGCTACAGAAATTCTTTTGATTTCTAGGTGAAAATGGTGAATTTTTGGTGGAAGGACTAAATTGTAAAGAAAGGAAAGTTTCTTCTTCTCCTTTCTTTCTAACGTGGAATGCATGGAAATGGATGGTGTTGTTCCCTCCTTTTTTTTTCTTTCCACACACACATCCATATATATATGCTTAATAAAATAATAAAATAATAAAAAATATCTTATTAAATATTAATAAAATAATATTTTTTAATTAAATAATTATAAAATATCATCAACATCATCATTACTTCCTAGATTTCTCTCTCTTCCAATTAATCATTTTGCCCTTTGTGATATTTTAAAATTCCTTACTTGAGCCATCACTTAATTTGGTAAAATTGTTATTTAGTCCCTCATAATTCTTCACCTATTCAATTTGGTCATAATTCATCCATTTTTCTTAGTTTCTAGATTATTCCACCCATAATATGTTTGCTCTACCGGTCCTTCAAATTTTTCATATTTACACTTTAACCCTCAAGTTTTGAGTATTTACTCTTGGGCAATAAAACTTTTCTCACTTTTATAATTTAGTCCTTTATTGAATCAAGATATCATAATTTGCTTCTCAATGTTGTCATAACTCAAAATTTCCCTTTTTTGTCACTTTATTTTCTTATTTTACTATATCAAAGATAATATCTTACTGTAGAAATTTTTGGGGTATTACATAATTACTTACATATTAATCTGGATGCAACAACAAAACACCTCAATTATAGCTACTATCTCTTTTAATTCCAGCTTACGGCATTAATATTTAATCTAATTATAGCATCAGAACATCATAATTGTAGCTATTACATTTTTTAAAATTTTCAACCTAAGGCATTAATAGTTACAGCATATAATTAGCACCTTAAATTTCAGCTTTCAAACATGGTAAATTGCAGCATCTAATTACCTCAATTTCCAACTTCCAAACCTCATAATTTGCAGCATTTAAATGCCTCAAATTTCAGCACTCGGCAACATAAAACACAACATCTAACACTCCAAATTTTCAGCAAGTTTACAAATCTTTAAACATCGAAATTAAATACTGCACTCTAGAATTCGGACAGTGGCCAAAGTTGGCCTTTAACCTCCAATAATTTCTCCATATTTCAACATGTAGCAATTCAACTACTCAACAAATTTAAAGATATTAAATTCTCCACAATTTTCACTACCTCTTCAAATTCGGTCTTCCTTCATTAGTTTGGGAAGTTTTATTAAATTTACTTCAATTCTCACATATACAAGGCCTAGCTCGGGCAGCAAACATGCAACTAACATAATTAAACTTTTTACTTGCCAAGCACTTTTAATTTCTCTTTAAATTGGTCAATATTGTACACAAGTGCAACATTACATTTCAATCGGCACCAATATTTAATTACTCTTACATAGACAGTAATAATGAATCCACAAAAAAAGGCATTAATCAACAATTTTACAATTAATTTTTGTCTTGCTCTGGACAGCTGATGTATGCGTGATAAGTTTTATGTTTATGATTGATCGTACTTGAAAACTAAATATTATCACGATGAAGGCAAGCGCACCTATCGAACAGTAGTATAATTTATAGCAAGACCGAAATGTCGAACCCACAGGAACTAAAAGTACTAATATTAATTTTCTTTTTATTATCTAGCCTAAAAATAAGGGGATTTACTTTATCTAAACTAATTAACTGAACTAAGAATGCACAGGAAGAAAATTCGGGAAATACTTTTGGGAAAACTGATTGATTTGGACATTACCCGAGGAAAAATCCACCTAGACTTTACTTGTTACTTGACTCTGAACCAGACGATTTATTCACTTGACTCGATCCGTAGAAATCCCGAAGTTGTATTATTATCCCTTTCGAGACTAACAACGTCTAACCCTAGGTTGATTAATTGAAATCTCTTTCTAATTAAAACCCCTAGTGTTGCATTAACTCGATCTATGGATTCCTTTATTAGGTTTGACCCTAATCCGGCAGATTTATGTCGCCCTATGTCTAGGGGTGCAATCAACTCCGCTTAATTATGCTAGATCTACTCTTAGATAAGGACTTTTGCTCCTCTGAATAAGCACATCAAAACTTGAATCAATGTCCTGGAATATTAAAACAAGAATTAAGAACACATAATTAAGAACAAATCAAGTATTTATCATATAATTCAGAAAATAATAACAAGATCCGTCTTAGGTTTCATTCCCTTTAGGTATTTAGGGGACTTAGTTCATAAGTGTAAAAGGAAACATCTTAGAAGAATAATAATAACAAAACATAAAGAAAACTCAAAAACCCCAGAAGGAAATTGAAGGGAGATATTCAGTCTTGAAGGAGAATCTGAATTCTGAGATGGATCAATCGGCTTTCTTCGAGTAATTCCTTGCCTCCTACTCCATGTGTCTCTTAGGTGCCTCCTTGAGTGTTTATATAGACTTTAGAATGCTTAAAAACCCTCAAAAGTGGCATTTTTCGAGTAGAACTAGAGTTGGGCTCGACAGGGACACACCCGTGTGACACGCTCGTGTGAGGTGGCTTAGGCCATGTTTAGAGTCTGCTAAATAGACACAGCTATGTGATGTGGCTTAGGCTGTGGTGCAATCTATTAAATAGACACGGGCATGTGAACTACCCCTGTGAGGAAGTCCAGGCCTTGTTGATTTCCCACGTTGACCCATTTTCTCCCTTTTTTGGCCTGTTTCTCGCTCTTTTTACTCTCCTATGCTCACCTAAGTATAAAACATGAAATTAAAGGATTAGGAGCATCGAATTCCACAAATCTGATGATAATTGATCCAAAAATATGCTAAGCATGGGATAAAAATATGCATAAATTACGACTTATCAAAGACCCCTACACTTAAGCGTTTGCTTGTCCTCAAGCAAAATCCTCAACTCATAATCAAAAGAAATTCTTCTCCACTTATAATTCTCATCAATAGTATCTCAAAATAATCCATAAGTAATCATACATTGAAAATTCAACTCAAAGAACATCAAAGTTTCAAACATTCCAAGTTGAGCATTTTATCACGAAAACATAGGTTGAGCATTTTATCACGAAAACATAGGTTTCTCCCCTCATCTAAGTAATCACCTTTGATTCAAAATATCACAGAGTTTCACATCCTCACTAAAGATTCACTCAAATCACTCGAGGTGTTTAAGGACAAGAAATTTAGCACTCAACAGTCAATATGAAAAGTTATTACCATTGGTTTGCATGAAAATCAAATCTTCACCACTATATATTGAGATGATTCATCAATCAAAAGGTCTTTAGAGGGTTGTAACGTGGCTTTGGTTAGGGGGTGTAGTCACAAGCTGAAAGAAAAAGTTAGAATCGAGATTGAATTGAAAAATTACCTAACTAGAAAAAATACTAAAACTGACAAATTACATTCCTAATTAGAAGATCCTAGAATTGAGCTTTTCTTCATGGAATATGGAATTAAATACTTAAGCTCAAAAACAAAGAATTACTACTAATATGTATGTATTTATTTTTTTAAGAACAAATAAAAATAACATAAAACATAGCTAAGCAATTATTCAAATCAAATCTCGACAAAAATAGGGATCAAATGAGGGGATTTCAACAATAATGGGTTATGGGTTAATTGTAACACCCCTAACCCGTTTCCATCGCTGGAATAGGTTACGAGATATTACCGAACCGAATACTTATTTGAAAATTTTCATGCATCTACTTCTATCATCTTCATTTCGTTAAGTTCATCTTTAATAATGCATAATTCATTATGCCACCATATATATTCCTTATTCATGTATAGCCGGAACACATAATTAATCATTATCAAGTTCAATCAAAACCATCACATAAGTTTACATCCTATAACAACCATATCATACGATTTTATGTTATGTTCAGACATAACCAGACGACTCATTATGCTATCTCAAATTAAATACTAAGATCAAATACAATAGCCAAATTACAATTAATCACCTATATAAATGTGTCATAATTGAACCACCCCAAAAACACATAATCAATATTTCTTAGCATTTTCAACACTCAAACATATGTATAGATTTATATATATATCATTCATTAATAGCATTACACATTATAACCAAGACGAATTATACCATGATTAAACATAACCAAATTCAAACTTAGTATTTAAGCCATATTCGCATGGCTGGAAGTATACATATCAAAGTTCAAACAAAATACATATTAGCCTATAAATGCCGTAATGTTCACTTAGATCAACTAAGAAGAGGGTACCAAAATGTTGCAAGCTGGTGTGATGACTTCGACGATGGTCCCTAGCACGCAAAAATGGGTCAAAGAAATCTAAGTAGAAGACAAGAAAACACACCAAATGAATATTCAACTCAGTAAGTCATAAGACAAGAAAACACACCAAATGAATATTCAACTCAGTAAGTCATAAGCAATATAATACAGACCATTAACATGAGATCATAAGAAAAATGACGTAAGATCAACTATTTCAGCCATACCGATCTATGCTACAATTACCTAGATTATCGATCCAACCACAAGCCAAATCTTGCTATCCAATCAACTATCAAACAACCAAATGGTTTAAATCCTTTTCTCAAAGTATGAAACAATGACGAACTAGATGTATCCATGCATATACGTTTCATGTCTCAAATTCGATATTTCAGGTAATAGCTCTAGCACTTTATTCTTTCCCTATACTTCTTATATCATCAACCGATTTCGCACACATAGTGCTAAACAAGTTCGCACACATAGTGCCATGCTACACCGCACACATAGTGCCTTAAAGATTCACTCATGTATTGACATTCAAATCAGCACACATAGTGCCATTCAATTTCGCACACATAGTGCCATTCAAATCCGCACACTTAGTGCCAATGTTGACCCATTATAATAAGACAATTTACTTAATTCAATTAGCATATACGGCCACAATTATAAATATGTATGTCACTCCAAAAGAATACCTAACAAAAGAAATTCTCTCATGATACGCTAGAGTCATTTATGTATAAATTAATCAACCTTACAAATGCTTATGGACTTACCTCGTGTTGGATAAAACGGTTCCAAATCGGCTACTCGATGCTCCTCCCTTTGCCCTTGCTTGATTCCCCTCCTTTAAGTTCTTGAGCTTAATCAAATAAATTAACTAGTTTAACCGCCTTGCTAGTTATTTGTATCCAAATATTAATGATTTTATATCATAAGGAACACATGGTAAAATTTGATCTTTCTACCTTATGCTTTTAAGCTATTCGGCTAATAACCACATAATATCACATTACTATCAATAATCCAATCAATATTTCAATTACACATACATATATAACACATATATATATTTGTATATACGGCAACCACCCTTGCTAATTACTCACATATATAGTCTAATAATTTTCATTACATTTTACAACCGTAATTGTTCAAGACATTAAAACTTCAACAAATATTCATCTATTACCTCAAGGTCGAATGCATCATCATTCCCAACATAACATTATCTCAAATATGTTTACATTCAAATATATATATAATCATGAATCAAACTCAACTTATAAGCCAACATCACTCATTTAGTCGATTATATACAATCAAAGATAATATCACAAATGTGCATACCTATATAGCTGAATGTGCAAGATTAAATTCAACATCACCTATGTACTTAATTAGATGACCGAATATACAATATCAAATATAATATCATTTTAATTCATTTAAAATCTATCAAGCTCATATTCTTCTAATTTCATGAGTTAAACATCTTAATGCCCATTGTAATTACTCAAATAATTTCAAATACATTAATTAAGTCACTCAAACTATTTTGATTTAAAATCGACAAACACACATATATCAAGCTATTTTAACCAAATACTACTTATCACTTAAACTAAAATATGCACTTAAACTTACTATGTTTTCATTATGCCTTTCACTCCCAAAACATAAAAATATCAATCTATTTCATTCTTCCATGTCTCGGTCAACTACTCATATTACCACATAACATGAATTTTCCACTTTCTTATCCATCATGATTCATTCGGCTTTAACCTTGACCCATTTCTCATAAAAATGAAATAACAAATAACATGAACATTCCATTTTACCCCATATGGCCGAATGCACCACTTGTTACCCAACTAATAATTCAACGAATTCAACCTCATAATAACCTCTACTTATTCAATATAACATGAAAACAACCTCTACTCCTATCTCTTGATATACGGCTTAATGCCCAAACCTCCATAAAAGTTTGATTTTCTTAACATTGCTAAAATGTATTTAACAATTAGCTTAACATATATAAAAAAAAGTTTAAACAACATTTCAAAACTTACCTCCAACTAGCAAAAAGGGTTGCCGAATTGTCTTAGTGTAAATTTCTCTATTTCTTTTTTTTTTTGTTTCGATTTTTGGAAAGGAGAAGAAGAAGATGAACACTCTCTTCAATTTCTTCTTTTATTCATCTTTATTTTGAATATTTTAATCACTTGCAAATAAAATATTATAATTAATTTAAACATAATGGAAGAACATCATTGCTTGGTCGGCCACTTAGTATAAATTTGGCAATTTGACATGCAAACCCAAACTTTCCTACTTTAATATTATTTGGTCCTTACACATTTACCTAACATATTTTTCTAAGCTCTCAACTAAGTCCTTTCAAGAAAATTCACATAAATATATGCAATTGAAATTAAAATAAATTTTTTTAACTCGATTTTGTGGTCCCAAAACCACATTCCGACTAGGGTCTAATTAGGGCTGTCACATTAATATTGAGGGTAAATCAATGAACGGCTTGTTAGGATCAAGGGGGTTCACTAAGGGTTAATTATGAGGGTAGACTTTTATGGAGTAAGTGGGTTAAACCTAAGTGCCTTTTATCATCTCAATATATCAAATCAAATGGTGTGATCTTGACATGCATAATCGAAACAAGTTCTAGAATAACAAATCAATATTGACGCACTCATAGAACAACAAAAGTGAGCATGAAAGAAATAATATATGCTCTAAAGGCTCAAGATCTCACAAAAATTATGGGTATTTGATGTCAAACCTATAAATTCAAAACTTCAAGATAATACCTCAATCAGGGAAACAACCTAGCAATTTTAATTTTCAAAAATTTCAACTTATCATATTTGATTCCCTAATGTCTTAAAGTTTAAACAATCAATGCACATTTACTTATGATTTAATTCAAAACATATCGATAAAAATATGGGTCAATCAAAATTTATTCTAATAATGATATGAGAAAATTATTTTTAGACAAGATAAAAATTCAGGGGTTTTCTGGTAATGGTATAAATAACCCCCACACTTAATATGTACATTGTCCTAAATGTACAAAGATATATAATAGTGATATAAAGATAATATCAAAAGAGAGGGAGAGAAGTGAAACTGCCCTGAAATTGTGGATGAAATCCCTGGATTAGTGAGAGCGAGAATTGAAGATAAGGTTGAAGGAAAGGCATGATTCTGAGGGATAAATGAGAAGACACCACTGTGAAAGAGAATTAAGGGAATAATTTGATAATAATCATAAAGATAAGCAGAGTTTAAAAATATAAACATGAGTCTTCAAAAATAAATAAAAATAAAAGTAAAAATAAAAATAATATGAGTTTAAAAAGAGGCACGGCCGTGTAGCCCAACACGGGTCTCACACTGCCGTATCACACACTCGTGTGGCTCATGTCCAGCCCGTGTTTATCGCAAAATGAGAAATCGTCACACGGCCTGAGGACACGCCTGTATGTCTGAGCCGTGTGGTCACATGGTCATATCACACGACCGTGCGCGATGTGGTTCGCTTCTCCAACACCTGTGTAAATATGCGCACGCCCGTGTTCTTTTGACAATCTCGACCACGGGTGGTGGGTACGAGCGTGTCTCACGCCCGCGTTAATTTGGCAGGATTTCCCACGGCCATGTCGCACAGCCGTGGAAACGTATCGAATCCCGTGTTTTGGGAAAATTTTTGCCCTATTTTCACACAGTCGTATAGCAAGGCTGTGTCGTTGCCCGTGTAGGAGCACAGCCTAAAGCACACCCGTGGGCTAGGCCGTGTTCATCCCTGTCAAATGTCCAAATTTCCTGTAGTTAAACTATGAATGGTTAAAGAAAATTTAAACCCTATTTAGTGAGGTTAGTGCTTGGGTTGCCTCCCAAGAAGCGCTTATTTAGAGTCTAAGGTCGACTCTACCTTGTGGGTATATTTAGGGAAGTTCGTGGAGCCGCAGCTCCTCTCTATCGTCTTTAAAATTCTCACCGTTGTAAAGTTTGAGACGATGTCCATTTACCTTGAAAGTGCCTGGTGATGGGTGACTTACCTCTACTGTGCCATATGGAAAGACAGTTTGGACTACGAAAGGACCGGACCATCGTGATTTAAGCTTTCCAGGGAATAATTTGAGCCTCGAGTTATATAACAGGACAAGAACTTCAAATTGCTTGCGTTGTCTTAAAGGAGCGTTGTGGCGGTGCTTCGTTGCTTCCTTGTATAGGCGTGAATTTTCATATGCATTGGTTCGCCACTCATCTAACTCGTTCAACTGCATCAACCTGTTTTCACCTGCAAGTTGGGATCAAAGTTTAGAAATTTTATAGCCCAAAATGCCTTTTCTTCTAACTCAAATGGTAGATGACAACTTCTTCCATAAACAAGTCTGTAAGGTGATGTTCCTATGGGGGTCTTGAAAGCAGTTCTATAAGCCCACAAATCATCATCTACTTTCATTGCTCAATCTTTCATATTTAATTCTACTGTCTTTTCTAGGATACGTTTAAGCTCTTGGTTTGCTACTTCGACTTGGTCACTAGTTTGAGGGTGGTAAGGGGTAGTTGTTCTGTGGTGAACTCCGTATTTCTTAAGGGTCTTGTCAAATTGGGCATTACAAAAATGAGTACCCCTATCACTGATAAGTGCTCTAGGTGTTCCAAATTGAGAGAAAAGTTTTTTAAGGAATTGTACTAGTACTCTAGCATCATTAGTAGGTAAAGCTTGGGCTTCAACCCATTTGGACATATAATCAATAGCTACTAAAATGTATTTATTCCCAAATGAACTAGGGAATGGACCCATGAAGTCGATACCCCAAACGTCAAATATTTCACGTGAAAGCATATATGTTTGAGGCATTTCATCATATTTGGATATATTACCTGCTCGTTGGCATTTTTCACAAGAAGTAACATACCTGTTGGCGTCTTTGAATAGAGTGGGCCAATAAAAACCTGATTCGAGTGTTTTATGTACAGTCTTATTTCCACTGTAATGTCCTCCAGTCGGCCTTGAGTGGCAATGCTCCAAGATTTTCAATGCTTCTGACCTTGTAACGCATCTCCTAATGACTTGATCTGCACATATACGACAAAGAAAAGAGTCTTCCCAAAAGTAGTTTTTCACGTCAGTAAAGAATCGCTTCTTTTGCTGATGTGTCAACCTTTTTGGGATAACGTTAGCGGCTAAAAAATTCGTAATGTCTGCAAACCAAGGTACCTTAGAATCAGATATAGCAAAAAACTGTTCTTTAGGGAACGAATCACTTATTTCAGCTCCATTTAGTTCTTTGGTACTTGAATTTTCAAGCCTGGAAAGATGATCAGCCACGAGATTTTTAGCTCCTTTCTTATCCTGAATCTCCAAGTCAAATTTCTGCAATAAAAAAATCCATCAAATGAGTCGAGGTTTTGCATTAGTCTTAGTTAAAAGGTAGCAAAGAGCAGAATGGTTAGTAAAAATGACAACTCTAGACAATATTAGATATGGCCTAAATTTATCAAATACAAAAACCACAGCTAGCAACTCTTTCTCTGTGGTGGTGTAGTTTTCTTATGCGGCAGTCAATTTTTGCTAGCATAATAGATAGGTTGAAAATGCTTATCTCTTCGCTGTCCCAAAACTGCACCTACTGCAAAATCACTCGCATCGCTCATTAGTTCGAAAGGTAAGTTCCAATCAGGTGCGATTATAATTGGAGCATTAATCAATTTATTCTTTAGAGTATCAAACGCTTCTAAACATTCCTGATTGAAATTAAAGGGCATATCTTTTTCTAGTAATTTAGTCAAAGGCTTAGCTATTTTAGAAAAGTCTTTAATAAATCTTCTATAAAACCCAGCATGTCCTAAAAAACTTCTAATAGCCTTAACTGAACTAAAGGGAGGTAGTTTTTCAATGGTTTCAATTTTAGATTTATCAACCTCAATCCCTTTACTAGAAATTTTATGTCCTAACATAATACCTTCTTGAACCATAAAGTGACATTTTTCCCAGTTATGTACAAGGTTCGTTTCCTCACATCTTATTAAAACTAGTTTTAAATTTAAGGCAAAGATGGAAAGAGTTACCGAATACTTAGAAATCATCCATAAATACCTCCATGATGTCTTCTACGAGTTTGTCAAAATGACCATCATGCAGCGTTGAAAAGTTACAGGAGCATTATATAATCCAAAAGGCATTCTACGATAAGCAAACGTACCGTATGGACATGTAAATGTTGTATTTTCTTAATCTTCAGGAGCTATTAAGATTTGAAAATAACCAAAGAGTCCGTCTAGAAAGCAGTAATATATGTGCCCCGATAATCTTTCCAACATTTGGTCGATGAATGGCAGGGGGAAGTGATCTTTCCTTGTGGCATCATTCAGCTTCCTATAGTCAATGCAAACTCTCCAACCTGTGACTATCCTTGTTGGAATTAATTCATTCTTCTCATTGGTTACAACAGTCATGCCTCCTTTCTTAGGAACAACCTGCACTGGACTTACCAAAGAACTGTCAGAATTAGGATAAATAATTCCAACATCTAGGAGTTTAATTATCTCAGTTTTAACAAATTCCTTCATGTTGGGGTTCAGTCGTCTTTGAGATCGCACGCATGGCCTATATTCATCTTCCATTAAAATTTTGTGGGTGCAAAAATAAGGGTTGAACCCTTTAATATCAGCAATTTTCCAAGCTATGGCCCTTTTATGCTTTCTTAATACTTGGAGTTATTCCTCTTTCTCCTTGGGTTGCAAGTTAGAACCAATAATCACTGGTAGTATAGAATTATTTCCAAGGAATGTGTATTCCAAGTGATTTGGCAATTGTTTAAGTTCCAGTTTGGGAGGTTCTTCAATAAAGGGTCTTTGCTTAAGTTCATCGTTTACCTTAATACCCTCATATTCTACATGTCTTGGGGAGTGTTCATTGGAATCATCATCTACCTCCACTCCTTGGGCAAGATACAGTTCCAGCGTGTCCTTATGTATGATTTCCTGAAAAGAATCTTGAGTAGCATGATCAATAGAGTCAATAAAATAACATGAGTTATCCTATTCCCTAGAAAATCTCATGGCATCATAAATTTTAAAAATAATCTCTTCGTCACCTACTCTAAGTACCAATTTACCATCACACACATCAATAACAGCCCTAGTAGTGGCTAAAAATGGACGCCCTAAAATTAAAGGCACTTCAACATCTTCATCCATGTCAAGTACAACAAAATCAATAGGGAATATAAATTTATCTACTTTTACAAGGACGTCCTCTATAATACCCCTAGGGTATTTAACAGATATCTATCGGCTAGTTGAATACTCATCCTAGTGGGTTTAGGTTCCCCAAGACCAAATTGTTTAAACACTTTATATGGCATCAAATTAATGCTAGCGCCTAAATTAGCTAGTGCCTTATCAACATTCAAACTACCAATTAAGTAGGGAATAGTAACACTTCCAGGATCTTTCAGTTTGGTTGGCAGTTTATTTTGGAGTATGGCCGAGCATTCCTCGTTAAGTTCCACTGTAGATAAGTCTTCAACCTTCCTTTAATTTTTTGAAGGTCCTTTAAAAAAATTCATAAGTAGGCATCTGCGATATAGCTTCAACAAAAGTAAGTTAATATGCAGTTGTGTAAAAAGTTTAAGAAATTTACCGAATTGTGCATCCATGCGGTCTTTCTCTAACTTTGTTGGATATGGGATTGGCGGTTTATATTCCTTTGGAATTGGATTGTCATTGTTTTCGGGTTTTACCTCCTCTCCTTAGGTTCTGTCAGCTTCTTGTGGTGGCTTATTTTCAGATTCAGCTAACACTTTTCCACTCCTAAGTGTAACTTTTTTCACATGCTCTTTTGGGTTGGGTTCGGTATTACTAGGTAGACTTCCTGGTGGTCTCTCTGAAATCATCTTAGCCAGCTGTCCACTTTGATTCTCGAGCCCTTGGATCGATGCTTGCTGATTTTTAAGTGCAGTTTCAGTGTTCTGAAAGCGAGTTTCTGCTACTGAAATAAATTTTGTAATCATCTCCTCAAGGTTCGGCTTTTTCTCTTGCTGGTAAGGATGTTGTTGGAAGCTTGGAGGGGGTGGTGGTCTCTGATTCCCTTAGCCTCCCCATGAGAAATTTGGGTGGTTCTTCCAACCTGCATTGTAAGTGTTACTATAAAGATTATTTTGAGGACGAGGATTATTACTCATATAATTTAATTACTCATTTTCCATGTTGTAGCCATAGGGTGGGTATTCTGAATTACTCGATCCACCTCCACTTGCTTCGCATTGCATTAATGGGTGAACCTATGATGAACCAAGTAAACCATCAATTTTTCTATTCAAAAGTTCTACCTGATTAGAGAGCATAGTGACCGAATCGACGTCAAAAATGCTGGCTGCTTTCTTCGGCTTTGTCCTCATGACTTGCCACTAATAATTATTCAGTGACATCTTTTCTATAAATTCATAAACCTCTTCAGGTGTCTTATTATCAATTATCCCACCAGTAGCTGCATCAATCATCTGTCTAATCGAAACATTGTAAAAAGTCTGAACTTGTATCCATAGAGGTAACCCATGGTGAGGGCACCTTCTCAATAGATCCTTGTATCTCTCCCATACATCATAGAGTGTTTCTAGATCCATCTTCACAAAAGAAGAGTTATCATTCCTCAACTTAGCCATTTTAGCTAGCCGAAAATATTTAAGTAAAAAATTTTTGATCATTTGTTACCAAGTTGTGATTGACCCTCGTGGTAATGAGTTCAACCACTGTTTAGCTTTGTTCCTCAACAAAAATGGAAACAACTGAACGCGAATGGCATAATCAGAAACGCCATTGATCTTAAAAGTGTCGCAAAACTCCAGAAAATTCTCCAAATGAGTGTTTAGATCCTCGTCTTGCAAACCATCAAACTACATAAACTATTGTATCATTTGAATTGTGTTAGGTTTCAGTTCAAAATTATTTGCATCAATAGTAGGCCTAACTATACTCGATTCGGTTCCTATTAAAGTAGGCCTAACATTGTCAAGGAGCAGGATTCTGATTTATTGGATCTACAGCAACCACAGGAGGAAGCTGATTATTCTGATTTTCAGCCATCTCCTCGGTTGTATTATGGATATATTCCTCTTATCCTTCCTCTATGTTTCTTAGGTTTCGCCTTATTTCTCTTCGGTTTCTGCAAGTTGTGTTTTCAATCTCATTGTCAAAAAGTAATGGTCCTGATAGGTTTCTTCTAGTCAGAAACTATAGGAACCTGTCAAAAGGAAACAAAAGAAAATTTAGTAAAATTAACAAAACTAAGATAAAATTTAAATTGCAATAAAATAAATGGCTAAAGTAATAAAAATTAAGCGTTCCTAATATTTTAGTTCCCCGAAAACAGCGCCAAAAACTTGATGTATGCATGATAAGTTTTATATTTATGATTGATCGTACTTGAAAACTAACTATTACACGATGAAGGCAAGCGCACCTATCGAACAGTAGTATAGTTTATAGTAAGATCAGAATGTCGAACCCACAGGAACTAGAAGTTCTAGTATTAACTTTCTTTTTATTATCTAGCCTAAAAATAAGGGGATTTACTTTATCTAAACTAATTAACTAAACTAAGAATGCACAGGAAGAAAATTAGGGAAATACTTTTGGGAAAACTGATTGATTTGGAAAATACCCAAGGAAAAATCCTCCTAGACTTTTGTAACGCCCCCACACCCGAGACCATCACCGGAGTCGAGCTTGAGGGGTTACCGAACATAATTTATCAATATAAGAACTTCAAATCATTTGTTTCTACATTCACAGCTTTCTAGATACTCGCGTCACAGTTACAAGAAAAATCATATCTTGAGTTACGAAACTCGAAATCAAGATCCGTAAATTTTCCCTGAATAAAGACTCATATATCTATTTACTAATTTTTTTCTAGAATTTTATATTGGGCCAATTAGTACAGTTTATTAATTAAAATATCCCCTGTTTCAGGGTTTGACTGTTCTGACCTCTGTGTATTACGAATCAGATATATCTCTATAAAAAATTTCAATGACTATGAGGTTTGTTTATATTAAAACTAGACTCAATAAGGAATCTTTACATCTAAATAAAAACTTATAATTATTTTATTAAAATTTATTATGAATTTTTAAAGTCATAACAGGGGATCTGGAAATCACTCTAGCCCTGTTTCGCAAAAGTTTAAATATCTCATAAAATATAATTTATATTCCTGTTTTGTTCAATCCATATGAAAATGGACTCATTAAGCTTCAATTTCATAACTTACTCATCATTTAGTTCTATTTATACTATTTTTAGTGATTTTTCAAATTCATGTCATTGCTGCAGCAATATTCTGTTTTAAGGCAAGTTTCATCTTTCCATGAATTTTTATGAACTAGATAACCTGTTAAACTTCCATGATATCAAACATGATCTAAATTAGCCATCACCATGACTTATCAATATCAAACATTTTCTCAACCAAACATGGCCATATCATAAAATTATTTACACAAAATAGGTATATTGCTATACATACCATACTTAAGTAGTTGTACAAGCCATTTACCAAGATAAAAGTCCTTTGGATAGTGTGATTGAACCTTCGACCCGTCCCGATTCTCGAGCTGGCTTGTTCAAAACTATAGTGAATGAAAAGGAAGGAGTAAGCATAAATGCTTAGTAAGTTCATATGTAAATAACAAGTAACATAACAATACAAATATACCAAACAACTTTAGCATGGTACCACCCAAACATATACCATATTTCTAAACATCATTCATCATCTTACCACCTTATCGTTGTTGTATCTATTATCAACCCGAGGGTTAAGAACATACCTGTCCAAAGTGTCCATTTCATAACACTTACCGATACGTCGCTTGCATCTTAAGTGTTCTTTCATTTCACTAGAAATTTCACCCGTTGAACACATCGGAATATAACTCGGATACATGGATAATTTGCACATAAGTGCCACATATGTAATCAAGAAATCATGTAACCCGCCCCTAAGTGAACTCGAACTCAACTCAACGAGCTCGGGCGTTCGCATCCATAAATGAACTCGGACTCAACTCAACGAGTTCGGATGCCTAGTTACATCTCACGAACTCGGACTCAACTCAACGAGTTCGGACATTTGCATCCATAAGTGAACTCGGACTCAACTCAACGAGTTCGGATGCTCAACCATCCTAGTGACATGTCACTTGTATCCTAATCTATTTCTAAGGTTCAAACGGGCTTTTTCCCTCGATCTCACATTTGCCGTCTTCCATGGAATATCGGAACCGATACTCGGTAGCAATTCATATTTATCAAGTAGTAAACATAATTTGCATATTACTCAACATTAACCACAAAGCATAATATTTCACGATTAAAAATCAGCATATCATATAATTAACATTAGTAACTTAAAAATAACATTTATGCTACATTATTTACACATGAACTTACCTTGGTACCAAAATATAAAGATTTTGCAATTTAGTCCACAATCTTTTCTTTTCCTCGATCACGACTTGAATCTCGTTTTTCTTGATCTATAATACCAAATTAATCTTATTTAATACATGCATTCATCAAAACAACATTTAATACGAACTTTAAAAAAATTACACTTTTGCCCCTAAACTTTTGCATAATTACACTTTTGCCCCTAGGCTCGGGAATTAAACTTTATTCCTTATTCTTATATTTTATAACATGCTGATCACTTTTCCCTTCTATGGCAACATCAAATTCTCTCTCTAACATATACTTGTGACTATTAGGTATTTTTACCGATTAAGCCCTTTTACTCGTTTTCACTAAAAATCGAGTAGCACAAGTTGTCTAACATAATTTAAAACCCCATATTCTATCATAAAACATCAAAATACACAAATTTCACCTATGGGTATTTTTCCAAATATAAACCCTAGGTTGAATTATTGCTAGCATAAGCTTAATCGAGCTTCCGGGATTCCAAAAACGTAAAGAACATTAAAAACGGGGCTTGGAATCACTTACTATGGAGCTTGGAAGCTTGAAACAAACCATAGCTATGGAGAACCCTTGAAATTTTGGCCTAATGAAGAAGATAGACAAAAATTGACTTTTAATTTTGTTTTTAATTCATTTTAATAACTAAATGACCAAAATACCCTTACTACTAAACTTTCCAAAAATTCCTTCCATGTCCTAATTTTGTCCATGAACTTAAAATTGGTCAAATTTCTATTTAAGACCTCCTCATTAATATTCCAAAACAATTTCATACTAAAAACTTCTAGAATGCAAGTTTTGCAACTTATTCGATTTAATCCCTACTTTCAATTTAAGCACTTTAGGCATAGAATTTCATCACGAAATTTTCACACAATCATGCAATCATATCATAAACATCAAAATCATTGTAAAATAATTATTTCTATCTCGAATTTGTCGTCACGAAACCACTATTCCGATTAAGCCCTAATTTAGGATATTACAACTCTCCCCCCCTT
This sequence comes from Gossypium hirsutum, assembly GCF_007990345.1. NCBI lineage: Eukaryota > Viridiplantae > Streptophyta > Magnoliopsida > Malvales > Malvaceae > Gossypium > Gossypium hirsutum. Next base: position 51,242,503 of record NC_053426.1, on the reverse strand, counting down.
TTCAGGATTTTCGTCCTCGAAAATCTTACCGGTAAACAGGTGTGGGTATTGGTTTCTCATAGTTTCTTCAGGTTCCCATGTAGTCTCTTCTACCCCATGCTTTTGCCACAACACTTTTATTTCCTAGTTGTTTGACTTCTCGAGCTAAAATCTTAATCGGTTCTTCTTCATAAGTCATATCCGGTCGCAGTTCAATTTCTGTCGGTGAAATTATATGTGAAGGATCCGAACAATACCGACGTAACATAGATACGTGAAACACATCATGAATCTTCTCTAATTTGGGTGGTAACGTTAGCCGATATGCTACCGGTCCAACTTTTTCAATTATTTCATACGATCCAATAAAATGCGGACTTAACTTGCCCTTTTGTCCAAATCTAAGGACTTTCTTCCATGGAGACACTTTCAAAAATACCTTATCACCAACTTGAAACTCCATTTCCTTTCGTTTCAAATCCGCATAAGATTTCTGTCTATCTGAAGCAGCTTTCAAACAATCTCGAATCACTTTCACCTTTTCTTCGGTTTCTTTTATTAAATCAACTCCATAAATCTGATTTTCCTTGAGTTCAGTCCAATACAATGGCGTCCGACATTTACGACCATATAATGCTTCATAAGGTGCCATCTTCAAACTTGTCTGATAACTATTATTATAAGCAAATTCTACCAACGGTAAATACTTTTCCCAACTACCTTGAAATTCCAATACATAACATCTGAGCATCTTCAAGAATCTGAATTACTCTCTCTGATTGTCCATCAGTTTGTGGATGAAAGGCAGTGCTGAAATTTAACTTTGTACCTAATGCTTCTTGCAACTTTTGCCAAAACCGTGAGGTAAACCTCGGATCTCTATCCAAAATGATTGACAAAGGTATCCCATGAAGTCTAACAATCTCTCGGATATACAATTCAGCCAACTTATTAAGAGAATAATCTGTACGTACCGGAATAAAATGAGCCGATTTAGCCAGTCTGTCAACTATTGCCCAGATGGCATTTTTCTTCCCTGGAGTTAACGGCAACCCTGATATAAAATCCATAGTAATCCGATCCCATTTCCATTCAGGAACCATAATAGGCTGGAGTAATCCGAAGGTACTTGGTGTTCAGCTTTCACTTGTTGACAAACTAAGCACTTTGATACAAACTCGGAAATATCTCTTTTCATTCCACTCCACCAGTACATTTTCTTCAAGTCATTATACATCTTCGTACTGCCCGGATGAACCGCTAAACAACCATTATGTGCTTCATGCAAAATCTTTTGAATCAACTCATCATTTTTCGGTACACAAATCTAATTTTTAAACATCAAACAACCATCAGAACCGATTCTGAAATCTGATCCCGTATCAGCTTCACACTGTTTTCTTTTGGCTAGCAAATCTTGATCATTTTTTTGAGCTTCAGAAATCTCTTGTAAAAACATCGGTCTTGCTCTTAACTCTGCTAGAATCGAACCGTAATCTGAAATTTTCAACTGAGTGTTCATAACTCTCAAAGCAAACAACAACTTTCTGCTTAAAGCTTCGGCAACCACATTCGCTTTTCCCAGATGATAATCGATAACAAGCTCGTAATCTTTCAATAACTCCAACCATCTTCGCTGTCTCAAATTCAAGTCTTTTTGTGACATCAAGTATTTAAGACTTTTGTGATCGGTATATACTCGGCACTTTTCACCATACAAATAATGTCGCCAAATCTTCAAAGCAAATACCACCGCAGCCAATTCCAAATCGTTAGTAGGATAATTCTTCTCATGAGGTTTAAACTGTCTCGAAGCATAAGCCACCACTTTTCCTTCTTGCATGAGTACACACCCCAAACCATTTAGAGAAGCATCACTATACACCACAAATTCTTTACCTGATTCGGGTTGTATCAACACTGGTGCTTCAGTTAATAACTTTTTCAATTCTTCGAAACTCTGTTGACATTCTTCCGTCCATTCAAATTTAACATCCTTTCGGAGTAGTCTAGTCATAGGAGCATCAATTATAGAAAATCCATTTACGAACCGCCAATAATACCCAGCTAGCCCCAAGAAACTTCTAACCTCAGCATACAGCTGCTTATCTCTCAAAGTTTGCAAAACTATCCTCAAATGCTCAGCATGCTCTGTCTCATCTTTTGAATAAATTAAAATATCATCTATAAACACCACAACAAATCTGTCCAAGTATGGACGAAATATGCGATTCATTAAATCCATAAACACAGCAGGAGCATTTGTCAACCCGAATGGCATAACTAAAAATTCATAATGACCGTACCTTGTTCTAAAAGCAGTTTTAGGCACATCTGACTCTTTTACTCGCAGCTGATAATACCCAGATCTCAAGTCAATCTTTGAAAACCATGTCCCTCATTTTAGCTGATCAAACAAATTATCAATTCTCGGCAACGGATACTTGTTTTTGATTGTCACCTTGTTTAACTGCCGATAATCAACACATAATCTCATAGAACCATCCTTCTTTTTCACAAATAACACGGGAGCACCCCAAGGTGAAAAACTCGGTCTCACAAAGCCTTTATCAGTCAACTCTTGCAACTGCGACTTTAATTCTTTCAACTCTGTTGGTGCCATTCTATATGGAGCAATCGAGATCGGAGCTGTTCCTGGTATTAAATCAATACCAAATTCTACTACCCTGACTGGAGGCAAACCCGGCAATTCTTCTGGAAATACGTCCGCAAATTCACACACAACCGGCACTGATTCAACTTTCTTTTCAACTTCTTTTGTATTAATTACATACGCCAAATAAGCTTCATAACCCTTTCTCACATATCTCTGAGCCGACATCGAAGAAATCATACTAGATAATGCCTCTAATTTGTCTGGCTCAACCCGCAGAATTTCACCACTTTCACACTTTAATTCTATAAACTTTTCTTTGCAATTTATTATAGCATCATGCAATGTCAACCAATCCATACCCAAAATAACATCAAATTCATCAAACGGCAACAACATCAAGTCGGCCGGAAAGTAATGACCCCGAATCATTAAAGGGCATTTCTTGCTTACTTTATCAACTATCACGCATTTGCCTAACGGGTTCGACACTCTAATCATAAATTCTGTGTTCTCAACAGGTATATTCATACTAGACACTAGTTTAATGCATACATATGAATGAGTAGAACCAAGATCAATCAAAGCAATAACATTAATATCATAAAAAGAAAATGTACTGGTAATCACATCGGGTGAGGAAGCATCTTCACGCGCTTTAATAGCATAAGTTCTAGCCGGAGCTCTTCCCTCAGATCTAACTGCTGCATCTCTGGCTACATTCTTACTGCTTGTTTCACTTCCAGCTTTTCTCGGATACCTTCCCCTCGAGTTTGCACCACTAGCTTTTACACTCTGAAATTTTTCTTTCTCAGCTCTCTCAGGGCAGTCTCTAATAAAATGATCCGGAGAACCACATCGAAAACATTCATTTGCTCTGCACGGACCAAAATGATTTCTACCACACCGCTGGCACTCGGGTTTAACAAATCTCGAGTTCCCTACACTGGCTGCAGAAGTATTCTGAGATTTAAGACCCACATTCTGCTTCTTAAAATTTCCATATGATTGCCCAGCTGAAACTTGGGAACGAGGATTCATATTTCTTGACTTTTCGGGTTGCTGTGAAGGTGCCTTTCTCATTGGCCTTTTCTTCCAATTTCGTGTCTCAGCCTCTACCTTCCTCTTCTCTTTAAGTAGTTCTTCAGCCTTACAAGCTCGATCAACTAGAACTACCATTTCTTTCAGTTCAAGGATCCCGACAAATACTTTAATGTCTTCGTTGAGCCCATCTTCAAATCGTCGGTACATCTTGGCTTCTGTAGGAACATATTCCCTGGCATACTTACTCAATCGAACAAACTCTCTTTCATATTCTGAGACTGTCATATTACCTTGCTTCAGCTCAAGAAACTCTTTACATTTCTGATCAATAAATCTTTCACTAATATATTTCTTCCGAAACTCTTCTTGAAAGAATTCCCAGGTTACCCTCTCTTTCAGTACCACCGAAATCAAAGTCTTCCACCAATTATAGGCTGAATCTCTCAACAAAGATGTAGCACATTTCAAACATTCTTCAGGTGTACAAGATAATTCATCAAATACCCGGACAGAATTTTCAAGCCAGAACTCTGCTTTCTCTGCATCATCATCAATATTTGCTCTAAATTCTTCAGCCCCTTGTTTACAAATTCTATCAACGGGGGTTCAGTGAAATTTTATCATATCCACTCCTTGAGGCATTGGAGGCATAGGTTGAGGAATTGGGGGAGGTGGGGGAGGTCGTACATTTGGGTTCGTACAAACGAACTCAGTGTACCATGCACTCATCATTTGGAGAAAGGCTTCCCGATCCCTTTCTCCTCCTCCCTGACCAACAGTAGGAGGTGGGTTTTCAGTCGGCGCTGCCCCTTCAGCCGGAGCTGGCGCATTACTCTCTACTTCATCTGCCACAGCTAGATCGGGTTCCATTTACTATATAAAAATCATTTAAAAAGGTCAGAAGTCGTCACACTATCACAATTCATACATATGGCATTTATAGCAAAATCCGTACATACAACACGTAGTCCGAGAACCGACTAAACCTGCTCTGATACCACTAAATGTAACGCCCCCACGCCCGAGACCATCACCGGAGTCGAGCTTGAGGGGTTACCGAACATAATTTATCAATTTAAGAACTTCAAATCATTTGTTTCTACATTCACAGCTCTTTAGCTACTCGCGTCACAGTTACAAGAAAAATCATATCTTGAGTTACGAAACTCGAAATCAAGATCCGTAAATTTTACCTGAATCTAGACTCATATATATATTTACTAATTTTTTTATAGAATTTTTTATTGGGCCAATTAGTACAGTTTATTAATTAAAATATTCCCTGTTTCAGGGTTCGACTGTTCTGACCTCTGTGTATTACGAATCAGATATATCTCTATAAAAAATTTCAATGACTATGAGGTTTGTTTATATTAAAACTAGACTCAATAAGGAATCTGTAAATCTAAATAAAAACTTATAATTATTTTATTAAAATTTATTATGAATTTTTAAAGTCATAACAGGGGATCTAGAAATCACTCTGGTCCTATTTCGCAAAAGTTTAAATATCTCATAAAATATAATTTATATTCCTATTTTGTTCAATCCATATGAAAATAGACTCATTAAGCTTCAATTTCATAACTTACTCATCATTTAGTTCTATTTATACTATTTTTAGTGATTTTTCAAATTCATGTCATTGCTGCAGCAATATTCTGTTTTAAGGCAAGTTTCATCTTTCCATGAATTTTTATGAACTAGATAACCTGTTAAACTTCCATGATATCAAACATGATCTAAATTAGCCATCACCATGACTTATCAATATCAAACATTTTCTCAACCAAACATGGCCATATCATAAAATTATTTACACAAAATAGGTATATTGCTATACATACCATACTTAAGTAGTTGTACAAGCCATTTACCAAGATAAAAGTCCTTTGGATAGTGTGATTGAACCTTCGACCCGTCCCGATTCTCGAGCTGGCTTGTTCAAAACTACAGTGAATGAAAAGGAAGGAGTAAGCATAAATGCTTAGTAAGTTCATATGTAAATAACAAGTAACATAACAATACAAATATACCAAACAACTTTAGCATGGTACCACCCAAACATATATCATATTTCTAAACATCATTCATCATCTTACCACCTTATCGTTGTTGTATCTATTATCAACCCGAGGGTTAAGAACATACCTGTCCAAAGTGTCCATTTCATAACACTTACCGATACGTCGCTTGCATCTTAAGTGTTCTTTCATTTCACTAGAAATTTCACCCGTTGAACACATCGGAATATAACTCGGATACATGGATAATTTGCACATAAGTGCCACATATGTAATCAAGAAATCATGTAACCCGCCCCTAAGTGAACTCGGACTCAACTCAACGAGTTCGGATGCCTAGTTACATCTCACGAACTCGGACTCAACTCAACGAGTTCGGACATTTGCATCCATAAGTGAACTCGGACTCAACTCAACGAGTTCGGATGCTCAACCATCTTAGTGACATGTCACTTGTATCCTAATCTATTCCTAAGGTTCAAACGGGCTTTTTCCCTCGATCTCACATTTTCCATCTTCCATGGAATATCGGAACCGATACTCGGTAGCAATTCATATTTATCAAGTAGTAAACATAATTTGCATATTACTCAACATTAACCACAAAGCATAATATTTCACGATTAAAAATCAGCATATCATATAATTAACATTAAAAACTTAAAAATAACATTTATGCTACATTATTTACACATGAACTTACCTTGGTACCAAAATATAAAGATTTTGCAATTTAGTCCACAATCTTTTCTTTTCCTCGATCACGACTTGAATCTCGTTTTTCTTGATCTATAATACCAAATTAATCTTATTTAATACATACATTCATCAAAACAGCATTTAATACGAACTTTAAAAAAATTACACTTTTGCCCCTAAACTTTTGCATAATTACACTTTTGCCCCTAGGCTCAGGAATTAAACTTTATTCCTTATTCTTATGTTTTATAACATGCTGATCACTTTTCCCTTCTATGGCAACATCAAATTCTCTCTCTAACATATACTTGTGACTATTAGGTATTTTTACCGATTAAGCCCTTTTACTCGTTTTCACTAAAAATCGAGTAGCACAAGTTGTCTAACATAATTTAAAACCCCATATTCTACCATAAAACATCAAAATACACAAATTTCACCTATGGGTATTTTTCAAATATAAACCCTAGGTTGAATTATTGCTAGCATAAGCTTAATCGAGCTTCCGGGATTCCGAAAACGTAAAAAACATTAAAAACGGGGCTTGGAATCACTTACTATGGAGCTTGGAAGCTTGAAACAAACCCTAGCTATGGAGAACCCTTGAAATTTCGGCCTAATGAAGAAGATGGACAAAAATTGGCTTTTAATTTTTTTTTAATTCATTTTAATAACTAAATGACCAAAATACCTTTACTACTAAACTTTCCAAAAATTCCTTCCATGTCCTAATTTTGTCCATGAACTTAAAATTGGTCAAATTGCTATTTAAGACCTCCTCATTAATATTCCAAAACAATTTCATACTAAAAACTTCTAGAATGCAAGTTTTGCAACTTATTCGATTTAGTCCCTACTTTCAATTTAAGCACTTTAGGCATAGAATTTCATCACGAAATTTTCACACAATCATGAAATCATATCATAAAGATCAAAATCATTGTAAAATAATTATTTCTATCTCGAATTTGTCGTCACGAAACCACTATTCCGATTAAGCCCTAATTCAGGATATTACAACTTCACTTGTTACTTGACTCTGAACCAGACGATTTATTCACTTGACTCGATCCGTAGAAATCCCTAAGTTATGTTATTATCTCTTTCGAGACTAACAACGTCTAACCCTAGGTTGATTAATTGGAATATATTTCTAATTAAAACCCCTAGTGTTGCATTAACTCGATCTATGGATTCCCATATTAGGTTTGATCCTAATCCGGAAGATTTATGTTGCCCTATGTCTAGGGGTGCAATCAACTCCGCTTAATTATGCTAGATCTACTCTTAAACAGGGACTTTTGCTCCTCTGAATAAGCACATCAAAACTTGAATCAATATCCTAGAATATTAAAACAAGAATTCAGAACACATAATTAAAAACAAATCAAGTATTTATCATATAATTCAGAAAATAATAACAAGATCCGTCTTAGGTTTCATTCCCCTTAGGTATTTAGGGGACTTAGTTCATAAGTGTAAAAGGAAACATCTCAGAAGACTAATAATAACAAAACATAAAGAAAACTCAAAAACCCCTGAAGGAAATTGAAGGAAGATCTCCAATCTTGAAGGAGAATACGGCTTCTGAGATGGATCAATCGGCTTTCTTCGAGTAATTCCTTGCTTCTTTCTCCGTGTCTCTCTTAGGTGCCTCCTCGGGTGCTTATATAGACTTTAGAATGCTTTAAAACCCTCAAAAGTGGCCTTTTCTGAGTAGAACTAGAGTTGGGCTCGACAGGGACACGCCCGTGTGAGGTGGCTTAGGCCGTGTTTAGAGTCTGCTAAATAGACATGGCCATGTGGTATGGCTTAGGCCATGTTTCAATCTGTTAAATAGATATGGGCATGTGAACTACCCGTGTGAGGAAGTCCATGTCGTGTTGATTTCCCACGTTGACCTATTTTTTCCATTTTTTGCCCATTTCTCGCTCTTTTTCCTCTCCTATGCTCACCTAAGTATAAAACATGAAATTAAAGGATTAGGACATCGAATTCCACAAATCTAATGATAATTCATCCAAAAATATTCTAAGCATGGGATGAAAATATGTATAAATTACGACTTATCAACAGCAACAAACACTCATAATGTCATGTATTAAATAAATTTCAAGCTCGTTTAGAAAAACTAAAGTTATGGCCTTTGGACACCTTCAAGATTTACCTCCCAACATCATGAATGGCATCATTTAACTGTCCTAAATTACAACCTACAGACTTTGTAAATGGCAGCATTTAAACACTTTAATTGTAAATTCCAGACATCATAAATTCACATCCTTTATAGACATTATAAACTGACATTTAAACTACTTAATTTCCATTATTTAGACCTCATTTATTTATGCTCAATTGAACAACATTCATAAAAAAAACTTTGGATAGCATAGATCACCACCAATCGAACCACCTTTTTCTGGCAAAAAAATTTAATAGCCTACTTAAAAAAACTACATGCATAAGTAGCTCCCTCGACACCATGCATTCCACAAAAATTTTCTTTGTATTTATACATTCATACCAACTTGAAAGTGTAACAAAGTAATCAAGAAATAAAAATGTATAGACGACTCACAAAAACTCGAAGTCGAGCATAACCTTGAGTAAGATCTCTTCCCCTCTTGTTGTTGCCTTCTCCTTCCCCTTTTTGCAAGTTTCTTGAGGAAAATCAGCTCCTAAACAAGCTCAAAATTTAGCATGCAACAATTCTCTTCTCCCTTTCTAATTGAATTGTAGCCAGAGAAACAAGCAGAATTTTTTTTTAAGTGTCCTCTCTTTCGAAAAAAATCATCCAGGTTGAAGAAGACTCTCCTCTTTTTTTAATATTCTTTTTTTTTCTTTTTACTAAAACCACATTTTAGTATTAATGAGATGTTTTTTTTAATTATTATTTTATTAACATTTTAGTACATAAATAAGTAAAACAATCCACTTGGTGTCCACTATTCTTTATGTATTGGTTTAATTACCACTTAAGTACTTATCCTGTAACACCCTTTACCCGTATCAGATGCCAGGATAGGGTTCGAGGCATTACCGGGCTTAAAAATAAACTATCATACAATGTTGAGCCATAAAATTTCATCCAAATTTAAAAATTTTTAATCACATGCAAATTGTCCCTTACAAAGGCCTACGAGGCCCAAAACATACGTTGGGGGTGGTTCGGGACTGAACCGAAAACTCTCAGAACTTCTACTACACTTAGAAAATTTCCATACTTTGGAGAGTCACATGCCCGTGTGGGTGGGCCGTGTGGCCACACACGCCCGTGTGGCTTCGGACATGCCTATGTCCTCAGCCCATGTAACTCTCTGACTATGACGTCATCAACAAAATAAGGTCACACAGCCAAGTCACACTGTAACAGCCCGGTTTAGACCCTAGTCGGGATAGTGGTTTCGGGACCACAACTTTGAGTCAAAAAATATTTTAATATTATTTTCTGTTCTTATTATATGTGAATTAGTATGTGTGAAAATTTTGTATGAAAATTTGATCGTTTGTATGCTTAATTTGATAAAAGGACCTAATCGCGTAAAATGTAAAAGTGGTCTTCTATTTGTTAAAGTGCTAAATTGCTATGTTTTATTAAAATATGGGGTCCATATATTTTTATTAAATCGTTAGCTTAATCGATGGACAAATATGTCCTTAATTGGTGGGTTTTTAATGAATGCTCATTAAGGGTAAAATAGTAATTGATGAATTAATATGTGATTAATAAAACAAAATGCATGAAATTAGCCATTTGTTCATCATCTTGCTAAAAAACACAAAGAAAAAGAAAGAATAATACAAGCTAGGGTTTGGCTATTGTTCACTTTGATTTAGGTATGTATTTTGTTCGGTTTTTAATAATTTTTACGTTTTTGTGATTGCTGCTTAGTGTTCTATCAAGCCCATGTCTCAATTTCTAAAATTGTTGATGATTTTGAGTTGAGCCATTGATGAAACTATGAGTTTTATGAAGTTTGATGATAGTATATGGAAGCTTGATGTTGGGTTAACATGTTTTGTCTTTGAATTTTTGATGAATTTGAGTAATTTGGGCTAAATTGTAAAAATGAGAAATTATGGGACTAAAATGTGAAATAAATGAAATATGTAGGCTTATATGAACACTATGAAAATTCAGCTAAGCATGGGTATATGGAAATTTTGTATATTTTGTGATTTTTTTTATTAGGGACTAAAGTGTTAAAATGTGAAAATGTGAGGGCTAATTTGTAAAATTCCCTAAATGTGTGTTTATGGATTGATTTGAATGATTTTTTGAATAGAAGAGTTAAATTTGAATTTATATAGATCAAGAACAAAAGAAAACGGAATTATATCAAGGGAAGTCGAAAGTCATCGACTAGTCGACTCCGTTCGTTCGAATCCGTACGAGGTAAGTCAATATACAAATAAACATGTTTGAGTTGATTTATTTATGTTAATATGACATTGAATTGTGATGAATGGCTATATGAGACTCAATATGTAATATCCGAGAAAGTTCTGATAATATAACGACGTTTGAAAAGCCCCGTACGAACCGTAGGAATAGTTAAAATACATATGTCACAGCATAGGATCCGATATGTGTTTTTGTGTAAGACCACGTCTGGGACGTTGGCATCGACTTATGATTTACGTGTAAGACCATGTCTGGGACATCGGAATCATATTTGATTTCATGTAAGACCCTGTCTGGGATAGTGGCATTGATATTTGATTACATGTAAGACCACATCTGGGACGTTGGCATTGTACTAGCTTTTCGAGCTATTCGAGTATCCTTATTGATTCCGAACGGTTCAACAGGTATTCCGAGAAATGAATGAATATGAGAATGTGTACTCAAATTTAGGTACTGTAATAGCCCATTTTTGACAAGAGAACTTTCTCTAGAGGTGCACTAATTTTGACAAGAAATGGATAGGAAGAATTTATCTGATCCAGTGAATTCGGACTCGGTCAAGGAGTACTTTGTCTGAAGGAAGCCAAGGTGAAAACCCGCAAATGGCACTTTGGGACTTCTATTTCAAAAGTAAAAAAAAAAGAAAAGAAAAAGAGAAAAAAGAAAAATGGAGAGGCCAAGGTGAAAACCCGCAAAGGGCGCATTGAGACCAAAGGGGTTTTCAGTTGAAAACCCGAAAGGGCAGCTCAAATTTGGAAAGTCATGCAGTAACTTCGCTATACTGGATTTGACGAGAAGTGAAGTATGTTACTATAGACGCTCAAGCGGCGATATTTGGGGCATCTAATTTCTATCTTATTTACTATCTTTGGATACTTTTTCTTCGCAAGGATATGTTTTCAGGTTAATCTTTTCGCATTCCTTCCCATAATTTGTCCAAATCTAATTATCCACAGGATCCATTTATTTGTCTCCCATTATTCATAAAGCATGTTGCATTGAAATAATGATAGATGAACTAAAATATCTTCACAAACGAAGTTTTGCATATTACTCTGGAAATTTCTAAATAATACAAGAAACTGAAACAAGACAATTGTTTAAGGAATTCTCATATGTATGGGTTGGAGATACTCGAGAGATTTTCTTCTTCAGTCTAAAAGGTGGTTGGACATTTTAAGCAATATTGATCTTAAGAAAGGATCATTTCATAAACATCTTCAGTGGGTCGTAACATTTGGGGAATGTTACGGTAGACCAAATTGATGGAGAGGATTCGAGGCATACGAGCAGAGTATGATTGATATGTCGAGAAGAATGAGGTGGGAAGCTCGATAGATGAATGAGTGATGACGTCTGAAATAGGAGTTATTTTCATAAACATTTTGCATCATAATATGTCTAATTAGGAGCATTTGACTCATTTAGATCATGGCATCTTAATTATTTGGCATAAGCATAAATTCCAGGAAATCAATTCTACAGGTGGATGGCCCAATGGACAATGTAGCAAGATTGATTGAAAATTACAAAATTTAGCGCCTTAATCCCCTAAGCAGTAGGGTAACAGGTTAAATTTGCAGATCTTATCTCCCTAAGCAGTAGTGGAGCAGATCGAAGAGTAACAGGTTCGCAGATCTTATCTCCCTAAGCAGTAGTGGAGCAGATCGAAGACCCGCCTTAATCCCCTGAGCAGTAGGGTAACAGGTTAAATTTGTAGATCTTATCTCCCTAAGCAGTAGTAGAGCAGATCAAAGACCCGCTTTAATCCCCTAAGCAGTAGGTTAACAGGTTAAATTTGCAGATCTTATTCTCCCTAAGCAGTACTGGAGCAGATCGAAGACTCCCCTTAATCCCCTAAATAGTAGGGTAACAGGTTCACAGATCTTATCTCCCTAAGCAGTAGCGAAGCAGATCGATGATGACTCGCCTTAATCCCCTAAGCAGTAGGGTAACAGGTTAAATAAGCAGTAACAGAGCAGATCGATGACGACTCGCCTTAATCCCCTAAGCAGTAGGATAACAGGTTAAATTTGCAGATCTTATCTCCCTAAGCAGTAGTGGAGCAGATCGAATACCCGCCTTAATCCCCTAAGCAGTAGGGTAACAGGTTAAATTTGTAGATCTTATCCCTAAGCAGTAGCAGAGCAGATCGAAGATGATGCACCTTAACCCTTAAGCAGTAGGGTAATAGACCAAAGCATAACAGATCTGGCCTTCACGTGTTTACACTGAAGCAGATCCAAGATAACAGATCTGGCATCTCCATTTTGACGGAGAGCAGATACATAGCAGATCTAACCTTCAGATGATTTTACTGAAGCAGATCCAAGATGATTTGGCTTCCTTGTGTTCACAATGAGCAAATCGAAGACATAGCAGATTTGACTTTCGGATGTTCTCACACCAAAGCAGATCCAAGATAACAGATCTAGCATCTCCATTTCGACGGAGAGCAGATACATGGCAGATCTAACCTTTAGATGATTTCACTGAAGCAGATCCAAGATGATTTGGCACATTTGTGTTCACAAGGAGAAAATCGAAGACATAGCAGATTTGGCTTTCTCGTGTTTACGCTGAAGCAAATCTAAGATGATTTGGCATCTCTGTATTGTCAGGAAACAAATCGAAGAAGCAGATTTAGCGTCTCTGTGTTCGACAGAGAGCAGATCAAAGATAGCAGATATCGCCTTCCTGAGTTGCAGTGAAGAAAATTGAAGCCGTCAAGAAGAAGATCAAGGATCAAGAACTCAAGACTCGGCGAGCCCGGGAAAATTTGGTCCTTTTATAGTCTTTGCTTTATTCCTATTACACAGCAATGAGCAAAGAGGGGCAGCTGTAATAGCCCATTTTTGCCCGGCCCATTTCAGTATTTAAAATAATAAACCCCCAAAAAATAAAAATAAAACAAAGTCCAAGTCCAGTACAAAATTACAAATACAATTTGGCCCAATCGGAATGGCCCATTACATGAAAAGATTTAAGGTCCATCTATGAGCTTGACTCATATGGAAATATAATCTTTAAGGATATGCAATCTTAGATATGATATGCAATCTTAGATGTGATATGCAATCTTAGATATGATACAATTTTAGATATGATATGATATGATATGCAATCTTGAAGATATGATTTTGTAATCTTGGAGATTTAATTTGTAGATATCCTTTAATCTTAACCATTGATGTAATTGATCTGTACCGTTAGATTTGGGGAGGCTCAACTATAAATAGAGGCCTCTCCCTTCATTGTAAACACACTTGAGTTTTGGGAAGCAATAAGAATTCTTGAGAGCATTCACTCAAATTTCTCTCCCTCTTGCGTTCTTATTTTCTACAGTTTGTTCTTATTTATTCTTTGTTCATCTTCGTTTTCAACCTTTTTTATTTAATCCCTATCTCCTTGATTTTTTAATTCTCTTTTATGTTTTATTTTTTAATAATTTTAGTATTATATCAAATTATTATTTTTTATTAAATTCTATATTATTCATTGTTTTAAAAAATATATTTCATTTAATTGCAAAAGTTTTTCTTAAATAAGGCAATGTTTGGTGTTTAGAAATTCAGAAAATAGTGCCCTAACATGCTAGGTTGTAATTTTTTCGTTTGACTAAATAACCAAATATCCTTTTTAATAAATTTTCAAAATCATGAGATAATTTTAGTTACGAGGATTTAAAACATCGTGTCCTAACATGCTGGATGTGATGTTTGTATACTTTCGGAACAAAGGAATCTCAAGTTTCAACTTTAAATTGTTCAAATTTTAAAATCTTTTCATATTTTCGACATTATGACAATAAATAATTAATTCGGTACCAATTTTGGGCGTTACGAGGGTGCTAATCCTTCATTGTGCGTAACCGACTCCCGAACCTATTTTCTTGAATTTCGTAGACCAAAATGTTTTATAAAGGTGATCCAATCACACCTAAAAAGGTTGGTGGTGACTCCCATTTTCATTTTTCAAAAAGTCAAACCCCGTTTTTCAAACCTCCCTTTAAAAAATGGTTTCGACAGGTATGTTTGAAATGTACATTATGATTACAATGAAAGGTAAGTATGTGTTTATATGTGGACATATGAAATATGCATGAATTATATGAGTATAAAATGTGTTATGTGTAAGTGACTCATGAACAATTGAGTTATATGAGAATTATGGATATGTGGTTATGTTTTTCCAAGAATTACATAAATGAAATGGTTTGGAAATGTGTTATATGATAAGTTTGTTTGTATATGGAGCTTTTGAAAGCTTACTTTGTGTGTGATTTCAATTGTTTTATAGAAATCGTAGCTATCGGGAACTTGTGGATCATCGAGGATCATCACCACACTATCGAACTCTATTTTGGTACCTTTTGAAAATGAGAATATTGAAGTATGGCATGTATAGGCTAGAAGTATTTGAATATGTTTTGTAATATGTATATCTAGCCACGTGATATGGCTTAGTTATGGATGTGATTATGAATGAATTTTGATATATGTTTTGTGTTCAAAAATGGTATCTTTTGATGCACTCATGAATGACCAAATGTAATGCTCAATTTTGGTAAGTTGTGGAATGTGATTATTTTGGAATTTAGTAATATTTTGGCATAAGAATGAATGTAGTAAATTGAGATTATGAGTCATATATTTTGGTATGGTTTTTGGCTTAGGATTTGGAATGATATGGTATGGATTACAAGCATGAAAATTTGTTGATAATGATATGTCATGAATGGTGTATGTTTTGGTTGTGAATTGGTTGAAAATCTGGTACAAAATGTGCTTTGTTTTATGCTTGTAGGGATGACCCTTTTTGGGTGGCAATTTGGCTTTGTAAATAGCCTATTTTTGTCCACACGGGCAGAGACACGGGCGTTTGTCTTAGCTGTGTGTGACACATGGTTATGTTACACGGCCATGTGTCCCCTAGGGTATCCTACGATTTAAAGTTAATATACCTTACAGTTTTGACACGGCCTAGACACACGGGATTGTCTATCAGTCGTGTGTGGCACACGGGCTGGCACATGGGCGTGTGGTCAGCTGTGTGACCCAAGTCACTAACCTCCCTAATTTTCACACGGCCTGGCACACGGGCATGTCTTGTGGCTGTGTGGACAAGTCAGTATGTATGCCCTGTTTTGCCACGGGCTAGACACACGGGCGTGTCTAATGTCATGTGAGCCACACGGCCTGCTCACACGGGTATGTGACCTTTATAATTTTAAAAAATGTTTAGGTTTCAAAAAATCTTGTATGTACCCGGTTTAGTCCCGACCCTTTTCTAAAGCTTTTTTACGGTCTCATTGACCTATATAAGGGACTCTGTAATAATGTGTGACTATGATAATATAATGATTGTGAAATATATGCGAAATATTCCGATATGTCTGGTAATGCCTCTTAACCTAGTCCGGTGATGGATATGGGTTAGGGGTGTTACACACACGCCCGTGTGCTACGCCCGTGTGCTTAATTTCTCGAAATTAAGTGCAGACTTCACACGGCCTGGGCACATGCCTATGTCCTGAGACTATGTCCTTCACACGGCTGAGACACACAGTCGTGTCTCTGCCCATGTGTTTACTACTGGGCATTCTATTTGCATTAATTAGGGTGCAGGGGACACACGGCCGGATCACACACCCATAGGTCAAACCGTGTGTCTAACCGTGTGGACAATTTCTAGGCTATTTTCCAAGCCATTTGCCACCCTTAAACACTCACATACTTACACTCACTTGATGGCATGCAACATGGCACATTAGAATACTCAAGCATCTACATTCATGGTTAAATTTTGACTTGGTAATGTCCACACATCACCTATTCAAGCTATCATGCCTTCATATGGCATTCCACACCAATTTCACATTTATCTATCATCTTTACTAACCTATTTCCAAGTTACACACTTACGTCACCTTTATTGTCATGCTTATTAATTCATAATTCATACACCAATCATACATGTCATCTATCACACACTCAATAGTCATAAGCAACCATAACCACATTAAAGCCTAAGCACATTTGTATGCATGCACCAATAATTAGGGTTACAACCCAATAATCAATATGAGCCACCTCTCATGGCCATATACAAAATAATCGTAATACCTTCATGAGCCAACACACTTGGCTAATCAATATGACACATAACAAAAGACCAAGTTCCTATGCATGCCATACTCAAAATGTTAAGACTAGCTACACCCAAATGTCCAGTTGATAGTCTGAATCGAGTCTCCGACGTCCGTCGATCCCTGAGATAGCTTGGCGATACTATAAGAAAATGGAAAAGAGAGGGGAGTAAGCATAAAGCTTAGTAAGTTCACATGTAAATAAATAGCAACATAATTATATATATATAAATACCAATGACATAACATAGTTTACTTATGTGTTATCATAAATTCATAGGCTTAACTTAAACAATTTCAATCTTACCAAAAGTTCATCACATACCGAGATCATTCATATAAGTTTTTCGTACATACTTGTACCAACTTGTAACACATTGTCACATTTCCTCATCATTGACTTACTTTGTCACATAATTCATTGATTTACCCGTTGAACACTTGGAATATTATCGGATACACGGAAAGCTTGCACATAATGCCTCATATGTAGCCACTTGCAACCTCATATCACATATCACACATTGCTCGCTCTTGACCTAATCACGGGCCTGCTCACACAAGTTGACAGGCAGGACGTAACTACAAGGGCTGCTCACACAAGCTGACAGGTACCTGTAACACATACCGGGCTACCCAGCCACCGGTAGAACGTACAAGACCAGCACCCGGATTCACATAGTCACATATACACATAATCTCATGAGTTCATAATCACATAGTTCCTAGTGACATGTCACATTGTATCCTAAATTATTCCTAAGGTTCAAACGAGATTTTCTCGATGTCACATCTTTGTCGAACTCGTTCACAAAGTCGTTTTCACTGACCATTATGTCATTTATACACTCATCATAACAATTAAACATAGAAATTCTTACATTAATAAAGCATTAAAACATGATACAACATTGCATTATTTACGCATGAACTTACCTCGGTACAAAATATGGACAATTAATTCGATTTAATCCAAAATCTTGTTCTTTCCCCAGTCTAGGTCTAGACTCCGTTTTTCTTGATAATCAAGCTTGAAAAGTTGAAAAACCCTAGCTATGGAGAGCTTGAGAATTTTAGCTATGGCATGGAGAAGATGAGCAAATTTTGCTTGATTTTTCCCTTTTTATTATTTTATTAACCAAATGACCAAAATGTCTTTTTTACTAAACTTTCAAATTTTATCCATGCATGCCCATTTTTGTCCATAAAAATAGAAATTGGGAAATTTTCTATTTAAAGACCTCTAATTAATAATCCAAAGCTATTTCATACTAAAAGCTTCTAGAACACAAGTTTCACAACTTATTCAATTTAGTTCCTAAAGTCAATTTTGACATTTTAGGCATAAAATTTCTTTATGAAAAATTCACACAAACCTGAAATCATGTCATAGACCTCATAATAATCATAAAATATTTATTTCAATTTCAAGTTTGTGGTCTTAGAACCACTTTTACATATCCTATTATTAAATAATAATCTATAATAATTAAACTTTTACCAGTTTTACGATTTAGTCCTTATACCTTAGTTAAATACTAATTCGATAAAATTACCTAACCAAACACAGATCAATTCACCTACAACTTAACTTCGTAAATATTTAATATAAAATATTTATGACATTGATTTACAGAAACGAAGTCTCAAAATTGGATTTTTTGGTACCATTGACTTTCGGGTCGTTACACTAATAATCATCTCCTGTTTGACCATCATTCTAACTTAAGCATAGCATCTTGGAAAGTTACTTAACTAGAATGATCTTGAGCATATAACCATCAACTCAACATCAATCATTCCATACACCACGATTGAGTCATCTTGGGACAATCTCAACAAGTAACATGTATGACTAGTTGTCCTTTATAAAAGAAAAACTTATTGTTTATTGCATGATAATACCTACAACGTGATTGACCAACTAGCATACATTACAAGATAATTCTTCTTTCTTTTAGGAAATCTCCTCAGTGAAATCCATATGACAACGTCTACCTTGAAATAGGTCCATTTCGTGCCATCACAAAAGATCATCAATGGATGTCGTAAGTCTTGTTTAAGGACCTTCTCCCACTCCATCTTTTACAAACATGCAAGGTTTTTTATATCCAATTTCAATCATAAATGATTAATAAATACATGACAAGTACATGTGGCATTCTTCTCCTAAAGTATATGGCATGCTTATCATATGTATGCATGAGCATTCTTTGCAATCAATTTAAATATCATCATGCTATCATAGAAAAGCATAAAATTAAATGACTCTAACCACCCAAAATTTTCATCATTTCGTCCTAGAAAAATAATAAATAAAAATTACAATTATTACCCTAAAGCATACTTTGATTTTTTTGGGTTAAAGTCAAATACCCTAAATTTTGGGGATTTCCCCAAAACCACAAATGACTTGAAAACCACCAAAAGGATTTGTTGTTGAATTGTTCTTGCCATCATAGACTTCCATTGTCCCCACAGTTGACGTCGCTATCACCGTCGTCAGGTCGTCGATCCTTGTCAACCTACTACCAAGTCGTCGTAAGGCCACGATAGCCTCCGCCATCGGGCAACCATTAGTCTTTTTCCAGTTGGTTGAGTCAAGTTTGCGTTTTTTCAATTTTCTAGGAATCACAATTTTGAAAAAATTATCTTATAATAATAAAATAATAACATACATCCATTCACATATATAGCCCAAAACATGAAAATAATTATAAGTATGTCACATCTTATAAAAAATTAACCAAACAAGAAGAAAAGAGAATTTCTGTATTGATTTATACTATAAACATAGCACAACCTGGCTCTGATACCAATTGTTATGAAAAATTCGGTTTAAAAATGATTTTCTATCACAGTAAAAATTTAAAATTTTGAAAATCGATTCAATTTGTGATATTTATAGCAATAAATTTTTTTTCGAATAATACTTGTGCTTTGTGCTAGACGGATCCTAAATGTTCTCGGCTTCTAGCTGAATGGTCTTCCCCGCTATTCTCATACCACAAATAGCTTTGAGTATGGGCTCGAACAATCATAAATAAAACTCAGAACCATAAATAATGTCCTTACTTTCAATAGGAAAGTAATTCTTTTTCTATAAAAATCGGTAAAATTGCTGTTTTAGAAAATATAATTTATACTTAGAAATAAATTTTCATTATTTTCGGGCAAAATAATAGTACTGAAAACTTATGTGTAAATAGTTCTACCATTGTCATTTATTGATAAGGAGAGATAGAAGAATCATGGTTGAATTAGTAAAACATAAACAATACTATGATAGAAAACCAAGTCCCATAGTTCTACTAGGAGAAATGGGCGGCTAATCCTAGTTAATTATACAAGCGTTGTTACCCCACATACTTATGATGAGGGTTTTGGGCTTTCATGTATTGGGTCCAATTCTATATGTTTCATTGACTTTTAACTTAGCACTTTATAATTTAATCCAACCCAGTACAAGTTTTATTATTTAAAAATAAATATTATTTATTAAATTAATTTTAATTAATTAATTTTCCAATTAAATAATTATCTCAGTCCAATTCTTATTCCTTTGATGTCATGACAACTTTACCATAAAAGAATCTATGAGAAAATATATTTAACAATTAATTTAATTCTACATTTAGTGGATTCACAATGACTAATTAATTTAATTTTATTTTTGAACTTCAATTATTTACTTAAATAATAATTTCAAAAACTTAAATTAATTCTCAGGTCATTTCCATACTTAGTGAGAAACCACATTTATTTTCGAATGTAACCCATTTCTCTAACTTTATTATTTCTATCCATTTTTGTTCAATTGTTTCAATAAGTAATTCATTTTTAGTTTCAACGAACTAACGGAGGGACTAATTGGACATATCTAATTTGGGCTCAAATTATTTATAATTA
The DNA here is from genome assembly GCF_007990345.1 of Gossypium hirsutum. Taxonomy (NCBI): domain Eukaryota; kingdom Viridiplantae; phylum Streptophyta; class Magnoliopsida; order Malvales; family Malvaceae; genus Gossypium; species Gossypium hirsutum. The sequence goes on along the minus strand of NC_053426.1, from coordinate 51,221,678 downwards.
AGTTCTAGCTTTTCACTTATTATTATAAATTTATTTAGTTACAAAGTCATTCCACTATAGTATCGTCACTGAGCTCTCCCTAGTTACATACCATTACGAAAGCTACTCGATCAATATTCATCCAATGACATTGTCATAAGTGTGTTACCCTTATAGGATATCATTAATCTCTTTTGGATAAATTCATTCTCCCCATATGATTTATTTTTTTCTCATGGTAAAAATTGCATCTTCTTTCATAAAAAGTCAATTACTATCAAATAGTAATTAACTTATTCATCACAAAGACAAACGACCTGTGGCCATGTTTACTTTTCATCTATCATGTGATACCAATGAGAGGATATCATTATCTATTTCATGGGCTATGAATTCCATTATTGTGAATAATGCTACATACTATAGAAGTTGTATACCCAATGTACTAGCTTTTGGTTCCTTATCTATTTAAACTCAGGCTTTTATTTATATCAATGTATATGAGTCATGCATACATAGTCCATCATCCACTTAGGATTAAGTTATGTCACATTATGAACGTCACAAGTGAATAAATCTATAAACAGATTCAAGATTTATTGTACTTGGGTCCTATATGATATACTGACAGTTAAGTTAGTTACTTCTATGTCTTTATCTTCTAAGAGTCATCTACTCCAATGCCCAAGAAAAGAATCTCCCAAATTGAACCTGAAAGATGACATATTAGTATTTCAATTGATTTTCTCATTTCTGGTTAGAATAAAACAAGTTTTCTTTTTGTATTATGAGCCAAATATGTAATACCTTTGAGTGTTAGTTAAACATTAGATAACCAGTAATCTAATATTTGCTTCCACTTTTCTTTACTTGCAAAAACTACTAAGTAAAATATACAAAGAATATTAATGTAATTTATGAATAATTTTATTGAACCAATTTCTGCAAAAAAATACAAGTGTACATAGACGAAAATACTACACTTAGGGCACTAGATCCAAAAATTGCTACATGACATGCCTTCTCAAGTTAGTCTAGAAGAAGTTGCATGCCTTTTCGAGGTTCCTTGTTCAACAATTGAAAAAGCTATTGGTAGGATTTTCCAATTACTGTCTTGTGCAATGACTAACAACAAGTGATGCTCATATCTCCTGTACATGAATGTACCATCAATTTGGCTAGTGACTTACAATACTAGAACATTTCAATGCATGGCTTGAATGTCCAAAAAAGATGATGGAAAATTATTCTACCTTGGACCATTTGATTTCCATAATATGTAGGTTTCGTTTGCAAATCGATGATGGTACTTGGGATGTACTTATTCAGTACACACAATTATTGTCAAAGATTTGTATATGATTTATCCCACCAATTATGCCTTTTTTTTCATTGCCTTTTATGTTTTGCAACTCATGCCTTGTAATAAGATGCAGTGTAATTATAGTCACTACTGATATTAGCAACCAAAACCGGTACAGGAATCCTAGGATTTGCTTTTACCATATGTAAGACAACATCAAAGATAAGATCATAACCCAATTTCAGATAATCTTGTGACATACCTCCAACAACACAAGTATGTGGAGCATCATATTTCTTTCTCATCTTCTTTCTCACTAATGCCATAATTTTCCATGGACATCTACTATCACGCATTGCGCACTTCGCCTCATATCTATTCGCTCGTAATTTAGTAACATAGAAATTAACCCCATGCTTTATGTTATACCGCTTCACTATAGCAACATCTTTGAAGGAAAACTCCATTATAACTTGTAAATCGCCAGAAGAACTCACATGGCCCAGTCTTCTATGAGGAAGTTTAGGACATTATAACCCATTTTGAGCATCAATGTTGACATTAAGCATGCAAAATAAAGGTTCATACACCATAAAATCTGGTTGGGTTCTTTCAACATTGTTCGGACCTTCATTGCCAGAACCACTCCCCTCTAGTTCAATAGGAACGGCCTCTAGTTCAATAGGAATAGCCTCTAGTTCAGAAAATAATACAATTTCTAAACCATCGACTCTCAGATTAGATCATCATCGGATTCAACTTCCACCTTATTCTCAACTTTCTCTTTATTCTTAATTTCCACTTTGCTATCAACCTGAGTTGTTGAACCATGTACCAGATTGGATGTCCCTTCATCAATGCAGGTGGTAAGGAGAACATCATTTGTTCTACACAACCCTACGTTAAAACCAATACTATTTATGAGATTGTCCACCCATGTAGCACCCTAAACCCGACCTAGACGTTATGGCTGAATCTGGCGATGTCACATGGAATGGGGTTTGAAATCGAGATTGACAATTAAAAACCGTACCAGTTAATTAGCTTTTATTTCATTCGGGAAAATGTGAACTAGCTGATTTGCCTTAAAACATGTCTTTTAAGCAGAAGCTTTTGAAACCAATTATTTTATGAAACCGAAAATCTTAGTTTTTAGTAAAATCGTGTTTTGTTGAGTTGTAAAAAAAATCCATAAAAATAGTTTAAAATCCCATATTCAAACCAAATGGTCCAAAGTCCCAACATTACAATAATAAATACCCAAGAATAATATAAAAACAAAAGCTATAATAAAGCAGTTCAATAGTGGGGGTCACCGTTAAACCCTCTGCTGCGTCGATCCGCCTAAGTCTAAGGATTACCTGTACAGATTAAACGGAAAAAGAGGTGAGTTTTTGCAAACTTAGTGTGTAATCCCCACAGAAAACATACATACAAATACGCATCAAGAAATAATCAATTGCACTCTAGTGCCTGAGCCCATTAGAGATTCAGTTTGGGCCTTGGCCCATTCGGATACAGTCTCAGATATAATTTAGGGCCTTGGCCCATCTCAGATACAATATGCAATAGCAGGAAATCAGAATCCTACCCACCAACCTCTACACACCATCTCCGTCCATCTCTACACACCATGTGGGGATTAAATCAACCCACGATCCCTACACACTATGCTGTACCAAAATGCGGCCCATAATCAGAAATTTGCAGCTGAGCTGCCAGATAACAGGCTTAATGGCCTTTCAGACACTTCCTCCAAATAACAATAACCCACCCCGATGCAATGCAACATACAAAAGATTTCATGCTATTATGCAGTTACAGTTCATACATTCAGATATCATAATTCATGCTCGGTACGAAAATTAGACAGATATATCACCCATATAGAGGTCTAAGTAGGGCTTACCGACCCTTCAGTAGGTCCATAGTCGACTTGGGCGACCCGTGCAACCTTAGACAATGTTTTAGAGAAACGGGCTCACACGCCCATGTGGCCTGCCCGCGTGGGCCCACACGTCTGTGTGGCCCACTCGGCCCAAATTGGCATTGGCCGCGTGACCTATTTTTAATGTAACCCATGCTAGCTAAATATTCATATATGTTTTCACTATTTACTAATATGTTCCTTCAAAGTTGTCTACTTGAGTCATTGTTACTAAATTATTTATATCTTGAGCTACAGAATTCCAAATTAAGATCCGCTTGATGTTTTTGAAACTAGACTCAAACACTTTTCTACCATAAAATTTTTAGAATTTATAGTTTATCAAATAAGTACAGTAAAATCTTCAAATTTATCCTAATTCTGCTGTTTGACAACTTCAACCTTTCCTTACTAAAAAATATTTATCTCTTAGTATGAAATTTTGATGATGTTTTCATTTGTTTCTATTGAAAATAGACTCATTAAGGATTTAAAAATATAAATTTAAGCCTCTAATTATTGCTTTACAATTTTTGATGATTTTCCAAAGTTAGAACAGGAGAACCCTTATATCTCATAACTTACAATTTCATTGCCTACACTATTTCTTCCATGAAAAACTATACTCAATAAAATTTAATTTCATATTTTATTCAACCTCTAACTCAATTTTCACTATTTTTGATGACTTTTCAAAATTTGACTACTGTTGCTGTCCAAAACTATTTTAGTGCAGAATGTTGATTTCCAAGTTTATAGCACTCTTATTTCCTTTCTCTACAATTTTTCGCATCATTTTCTCTTATTTCTCTTATTTCTCAAAAGCAAGCAATTTTGGCTTTTCGTCGAATCCTATTTTCTACATTTCAGGTGCACACCTGTATCATTTTTGCTGCTTCTGCAATCCCAAGATCACCAAAAACCTATAATCTACAATCCCAACTTTAGAATCAGTCTTAAACTAAGATTGAACCGTATTCACCTACCAAAAGGTCTAAGCTTGTCCGCTCATCACTTACCTTCTAACTTCACACAATTCCACCACTACTCAACACGAGGGAGATAGCAACCGAAACGAATTGCTGCTGTACAAATAACCATGAAGAGTTCAACAAAGTTAAGAACAAATCCAAAGCCAAAACCAATCGCCCAAACAACACAAGAAAATACATACCTTATACACTTACCAAACGATCACCACTTCGAGTCAAATCGACGAATGTTAATTCTAGCCTTACGATCAACTTCTAAACAGTCAACAAAATACCCCTTAATTCCTTATTCAGAGTAACATTCAAGATTAATAAAACGAAAACTTATCGTACAACACAATTGCATGCTTGCACAAAAGGGAAAAGATGAAAAAAGACAACAAAAACGGATGGGGAATTCAAAGGAAATTCGGCAACAAGGATCTATTATTTAGGAAAAAGAGGAAAATAGAAATTTGAAAGTGGGGGAGAAAAGAGAAAACGTCAGAAAGGTGGAAAAAAGTCCAAAATTTGAAAAAAAAAACTAAACAAAAATATAATGCCCAAAAATCTGGTAACTCATCTCCTTAATTCTCTCCCTAACCTTCCACAACAACTCCACTACTCAAAGTTTCAATTTGACTAGGACTCCACCACACCACACGGCCAAGCAACAAAAATAATTCCCTTGCTCACGTAGGGACTTGAACTCTAGACCTCCAACCCGCCAATACACACCTTAACCATCAGACCAACAAACCCATTCTGATATATTTTTACCAACTTTTCACTATAAGCCTACTGACCAGATATAGGACTTTATTCATAAAAATACCAAATTTTTCCAAGTCAAAGCTTGAACTTGGGACCTCATACACACACCCAGAACACTTAACCACTGAAGCAGACTGATATTTGTATCATATTTTTACAAAAACAAAAATATACATTTTTGGGGCGTTACAACCCATGTAACTTGATGGCATACCTGCATAAGTGTTTCTAGCATAGGACATCCACATTCCAAAGCTAAAATAGAAGGATGAAACTGGAAAGACAGAAATGTACAAGCGTACACAATCGCAACAAGTAATAAAGTGACAAGTAAATGTCGAGTTATCATACCCACAGAGACTGTGAAAAGAATTATTTATGAAGGCAATTTAAAAAACTTTCGTGAAGAAAAATATTTTATTTTGAAGTGATTAAAAACTAAAATTTTAACAAAGTAAAACAAATAAAGTAAAATAACTATACATGATTTCAAAAAGATGATTTTAAACAAGATTACATAATTGTGTTAGATTAATTACATTTCTTAACTTATAATTATTAAACTCATGTTTATGTTGTTATGAATAAATTCATGGCAACTCAATAATTCGCTAACTTATGAACATACTCACCTACCAAAATCCATTCATCTCTTGACTATATCTCTATGTCAATTCAAACGATTAAACAAATTTTAATAGGCAAATGTGTTAATGCACATACATACTTATGAAGTTAAAATAATCTCTTGTACATAGCTCTATGCCAATTCAAACAATTAATTCAATCTCATAAGAACATAAAAGATTACATGAAGTAACAATGTATTTCTACCTTGAAACAGTTTATTCACAATAATCTTGCAAGTTATGCAAGGCAAATGTATCGTTAGATATCGTTGCTAATTTAACCCTCAGCTACCTTAGATGATTAAACATGCATTGATTAAGTATCGTGTCAATTAATTACAATTTCAATCCGTTTAAATAATTAATTCATTAGTTACCTTACAATTGTAATGCAAGAATAACTTAGTCACAGTTTTACTTAATCAAGCATCTTACCGAGGCCTATAATAACACAAACACAATTTTAATAAATTAACTAGACGAAAGTGATCAACCTTACACGAATTAAATTTAATCCATATCAATTAAATTAAACATTTCAACATCACAGATATTCATAGACAGGTTCATCATAACAACAATAAAAATTAAAAGGATAAGGAACAAGAATCAAATCCGATGTTTCTCTGTGGCTTGACTGATTTGTTCCACTCTTCCTTCTCCACTTGTTCTTGTCGAACCAAGGCTGCTACGAACAGTTTAATGCTGCTCCAAATGATGGATGAATGAATCTTTTTCAAGAGGTGAAATCGGCAAGAGAATAAAGAAAAATGGATGGGAAAATGAAGAGAGAAAATTGAGAGAGAAGAGAAGAGATGAGAAAGTTGAGGTGTGTCTTCAAATGAACAGCCAAGGGGGGTTTTTATAGGTTGAGAAGGCTACTAAAAATAGCCAAAATCAGCAGCCAAAGTGCCCTCCCATGGCCGGCCACACATGTGGCAAGTTTGAAGTTCTTAAACTTGCTATATTAAGGTAGGGGCAAATCTAGAAAGGCACAAGGTTTGTTTGCAATTTGAAAAAGTCTTCAAGGGCCATTTTGCAAGATAATTAATCAGCCAAGAAAGCTTATTGGGTTAGCATGTGGGACGGTTTTGGACTGCCCAGTACTCGGTCAGTTCGGTTTTTCTCGGTTTAGCTCAATTGGGCCACTTTTCATAATTAATTAATAATAATTTATTTAATCCAAATTAAATTGGATATAAATTAAAATTAATTATATTATGAATTAATACACATAATTTGGACCGACTTAGGCAGAAAAATTAATTTTCCTTGATGCTTTAAAATTGTTTCTCGGTTTTCACTTCTTGACGTTTCTGCCAACCGTTTTTCGCCCTTTGTGTAAATCTATCAAAGATAATCAAAATTAATCAAAATTACTTGTAAAATTAATTAAAATTCATTATGTTAATAATTTAAGTACAAAATGATTATTTTATAATAATTATATATTTTTCGACAAGAATTTTACTGAACTTACATGAATTTGAGTTAAAAATGGTATGAAAAAGTGTGTATATTTTTTTGTTTCTAGAAACCGAGGAATGCCTTCCCAATGATGATTCAGGAATTCCCTAATACAAGCTTTGCAACAATATCATGAAACCGTCATACAATCATGTAGTTGGACTTTCTACTTCCTGTTCTTGAGACAAATTAACTAGAATTGTTGTCGAACTTAGACCACCTTTCTCTACATCGACGAACTGGGCATATAACTCTAGTATAGCATTTCTAGTTGAGCAATGCACATCAACCATTGACTCGACATCCATGTCACCTTTGAGTTCAAATGTAGCATACTCATTAACCAAATTCAAACAACGACACCAAATTTATTTATTTGACCTAATTTACTTTGTTAGGTTGATTTTCCAACTTCAGATTTTTTAACATCAACAATCTTCTCCTCAACATGCAAATCTACTCAAAATTTAACTATGAAAACCTATCCATATCAATCTTTATTTTATAGAAAAACTCTACCACCAGGTATGAAAATTTTTTCAAATTGTTAGAAAAGACAGGACATGACTCACAAATTAGAAAAATGTGTCTTGTTAGAATTTTTTTTTTAAGTTTTTCTTTCCCAAGATTCCTGGGTATTCTTGTGACCTGAAAATTCTGCCATGTAAAAGACTAGACGAACTGCAAATTTTATCCCAAAATTCTTGGGTTTCCAGAAAATTATTAAACTTCTCTCGATTTTTTTTAAATTTCAATCCAACAACCAATTCTTTTTAATATAATGGCTATTTTTTTTCAAATTAATAATTTTTTTAGAAAGTGGTTGTTGATGTGGAAAGGACAGAGGGGGAAAGCACGCTTTTGCCACTTGTACCCAAATCGGTCTATTTTTCTAAATTTAAAGAAACGTGGCCTATCTCCCTCATTTTCAAATAAAAAGGGCTTTTTTGTCTAATTTTGCATAATCTCAACCATCATATGATTATTAAGTAAGTTAAAATTTAGTTATCAAAAGAATATTTTTGCGAAAAGATGAGAATCATCTTTACTTTTTCTTCTACAATCGATGCAAACAAAGAAAAGAAAAGTTTCATACTCTCATTCCCCTTATGTTGTGAGCTCTCCATAGCAATTAAATGTGAATGTCTTTGAATTTTTTATGGATTATTAGCCTAAGTCAATAGTCAAGTAAGACCCATTCAATAGACATGATAACTATTAAGGTTTTTCTTATTTACTATTGTTGGAAGCTTAGAAACTAAGAGATAGAAAGCTTGAATTATGAATGTAAATTTGTTTTTAAGCTTGATTCATGGAAGAAGCATGTCAACAAGATGATCTATCACAATTTGTAGTGATAGGTTAGAGTCATTTCGGCATTTAATGAGCTTATTTTCAAGCCATTTCAAGTTATTTAGCTACATTTTCTATTTTTAGTAGCTTAGAGTTAATTTTAGTAAAATAAGTATTTTTACACTTTTTTTAATATTCCGATGAACCATTTGGCCAACTTGGGCCTAAGGCAGGATTAATGGGATACTTGAGTGTACAAGATGTCGTTCCAGGCCAAAGAACACAAAGGACGATGCTAGTGTCGCAACACCAACATGCAGCATCGTGACACCGAACATCAAAGCTACTAGGGCTAAAACAGACTTGACGTTGGGGTTCTTTGACGTCATGATGACGCTACAAAAACATGGATTAAAGCAGTTGTATTTTGACCTTTCATTAGTTAAACCCTAATTATTTCAAAGGTATTTTAGGCATCTTGTACTCCAAGTTTAACCTATAAAAGTTGCATTATAAACCTATGGAAAAGGGGATCGACCTAGTTAGATAGCTTTTCTTATATTATTCTATTTAGATTTTAGCTTAAGTTTTATGTTCACGTAAGCGAAGTTCTTTCTATTCCGATATGAAGACGATTGCGAGTGGAGAGTACTCTAAAACCGTGCTTCTATCGATTTATTCATGAGCATTTTCTTCATTATTTTCCTTTATTCATTTATTTACATTTCATTAACCTAATCAATTGATGTTTGTATGAATGTTGGGATTAATTCTTGTGCTTTATTCATATTTTGCATGATTTGGTTTCTTAACTGATTTATCGATTAAGTAATTATTTATGTAAAATTTGGTTTTTGTTCAAGAGTACTTAGTATACTAGGAAGTGATGACTCTAGTAAATTATCTAAATAGGTGAGACTAAGAGGGTATCCTATCGAGTATACCTTGTGTCAAACGATGAGACCAAAAGGGTATCCATATGCCTAGGTGAGACCGAGAGGGTATCTTAGGTGGTAATCCTTAATGATGATGAGTCTGAGAGGAAATTCTTAGCTAAGGATGGTAAATCACTCAGTTAAGGGTAATTGGTTTCTTAGTTGATAATTAGGTATTTAATCAATCATAAGCTGGGAGCTCGCATCATTGACACTTGGAATAGGAAATTCCATTAGGCTATTTTAGGTTAATTAATTTAATTATTTTAATTAATATTTTAATTCTACATCAACACTACTAATTCGTGACTCAGTTAGATTAATAATTATTTTTTATAATTAATTTAATAATAAATTTCTTCAGTCTGCAATTTCTTGGGTACAGTCCTCGGAATACTTTCCAAGTGTTTCGTTGTAAACAAAACTATATTACAATTTGACATGTTCACTTGTAGATACCATACTTAATTATATATCTTTTATTTGCAATATTTACACTCTCAACGTTAGCACGTCGGGAGGAGGTCATAAGGTAATGGGTTTAGCATATATTTATTCAAATAAACATTGATGAGTTTTTGCATATTTGAGAGAATTGATTAATCTTTTTGAGTTATATAAGTTTTTAAATAATTTGGGACTCCTAGATTATAGTTCTAGAGTCAGATCGAGATTTGATCACAGAAATTTGAGTAACGAAATTTTCAGACATTAAGGTTAAAATGGACCAAAAAGAAAATATGTATAACACGTTTTATTTGTAAATTTTGTATATTTGATAATGAGAAACTAATATTGTTTCTATAATTGTATCTTTGAATGAGTCTAAATACGAGAACAAAATGTCAAGGGACAACGAAAAGACAAGAACGAACAACAAACAACGAGTCCGATTTATGCTAACATATTTTTTTCATCACATAAGATAATTAAATATTTGGCTTGTGAATTCATTAATGTTAATTGTTGTTTTGGTTATGATTTATAATTGTTGATTAAATCATGGATTAAATGAGAAATTTTTGTTGATATGAGAACCTAAAATAAGTTAATAATTAGGCATGCGTGAACTATATATACAGATGATACCTTGAAAGAAAATATATTGAATTAAATGAAATGCAAGGAGTAAATGGCAAAATATTAATGTTTTGTTTTACGGGTGGTAAGTTGTAATTCAACCTTGATATCTTGTTGAATTCTTGTATATATCTAAATTTGTGCTCACATAATTTAATTTCAATCAATGCTTTCATAGATAATTAATTGTAACCGAATAATATTGACATCAAACATGATGTGAGGTATTTATGAACTTAACTATTCGATTTTGAATGCGATATGTCGAAGTACATATATATATGTATACTTGAGATTGTAATATCATATTATGGTCATGTTAAGTATTTGATTATAATGTGTTTTGATAAATTTTTAATAAATAATAATGCTTAATTAATAGTGCCGAATAGAGTTACGAGTATAATTGGTATGCTATAAGGTCTGTTTGATAAGTGGGAGATCCAACACTTAATGCATGTTATATTTGATCCAACGCTTAATGTGTTATATTGCAATAGTTCTCTAATTCCTTGAGGGTCGAGAACATATCACTAGCTCAATTCCTTAAGGGTACGAGCGTATTCTGATGTAGTTTATGGGATCGATGCATTTATGTTCGATTAGCACATCAGTTCATATATTAGTGTGTCGATGGACTGGTTTGTGTATCATCCTCAAATCCAAGTCAGTTAAAAGGGCTAAACTAATAAAATGATCATGATATATATATATGATATTCAATTGTATTATAAAATGAATATTGAGATTGATTTGAGGTAAGTTTAACAAGATTTTAATACCCTGAGGGTGCCTTATTATCGGGATTAATGTCATTGATGTTAAGATATGACTAATTGGTATAATGTTGTATGTATACATATATAAATTTCTTATTTTTCATATCATTGATTATATATTGAATTCAAGTTATGTTAGCACCATAGATTTTTAGTAGATTGAAGTCTTAAAAGTATTCAGAGGTAATAGGTCAACTCAACTTGGACCATACTTGTACTGTTATTTATTTGTATGTGTAGTTAATGGCATCTACCTATGTCGAGTATTATGGTCTAATATGAATTTGGTATGTTTTTGCTATAATGGACTTATAATATTTCTTGAGTTGAATTTTAATGGTTGAGAAGTGATTGAGTTGTATGAACTTAATGGTTAAATCCTTTATTTAGGTTTGTATGGTTGAGGTGTATTGATTGCTAGGTTGTTAGAATGTTGATTATGTTTTGGTTATTTAAATCTGTGCAATTGATATTGGATTAATGTTTGCCTAAATTAGGTGTGAAATGATTGGTGTTTGTGCTTTACAATGCTTATTTTAGGCATTTCTATAATAATGTCTTAAAAAATTAAGAACATGTATCAAAACCTCAAGTACATAATTGATTATTTGGTGCATCTCGCAAATTTCGGTCTTGAGACTAAACAAACAAATCTCGAGATAATATGACTCAAGTCTCAAGATAAAGAGTTTTTTGTATCTCAAGACAAACACATAAAGCTAAATTAATAAAATAAAGGAGATCTGTCTCAAATCACTATTGGATTTTGATAAATAGAATTAGGATTCAAATCTTAATTCGGTACTTAATTTTGCTTAATCCCTAATTGCATTAAAAAATATCATTTGAGATTTGTTAAACATGTTTGTGTATAGTTGAATTTGTAAAAAATTTATTTTGTTTGAATGCTAATTTACTTGGTAATGAAAGTAGTTTTAATTAGAGTTGCTTCAACAATGTAATGTACCTTACGTATTCGGATCCGACACTGTTTTGAGTGCAGGGTGTAACAAATTCCATACTAACATTTGTTGAAGAAATTATAAAAACATCGGACTCCCTGGAAAGACTTCGAATTTTAACAATGCTACTTAATTACATGTATCGATTGCATATTTAGATACAAGTATATAAGAATTTGACAGTCCAAATACACGTAAAACAAAAACTTGAAATAATTGAATATACTCACATGGTATACATAACTATACAACACTTTCAAATACGTCCGAGTAATACAGGTTTTTAGTAGGGTAACTAACCTCAAGGGGATAATACTGTAGGGCTCACTTTACAAACCTCCGCATTGAATCCACAATCCATTAGAAGCAGCAGCCATGCTCTTTGTTGTTCGGAGAGTTGATCTCTAGGGCCCTTAACCTCGACGAGTTTGGCTTCACCTTTGTAGTCCCCATGGAACCGCCAGAGCAACAAATCAGGCATTCCACTCAACCAACTGCGGTAATCCTGAGCGAGATGTCTACATAGAGAGGCCAAACAAGGACCTCTGATACATGAAACAGCTGCTCGAAGGTCGGAAAGGGAGTGTTGGTCCCAATTAACTCCTCTACAAGCTGTTCCCATATGCAATTCCCATGATGTTTTGAGAATCTCTTCAGCCAAACCATCGTGGATTTTTTGTAGTTGGGGCTCGATAAGGCTCTTTCTTGCCAGATAAAAATGATCAGTATCCATATCCAATGGAGCAGTCTGCAAAAGGAAATATTTACTTATCTAAGAAACTCACAAATTTAATACATAATTCTTCCCCCCAACCCCCTTCAAACAAAAAAAAAAAAAAGTGAAGAAAATTTTCAGAGAACTTGAATTGGTTATTAAGCCAAAGCCATGTACTCTTTCAAATGTTTGTTAGTTCCCTTTAATCCCATATTGCTCCTGCTTTTATTTTATTTTTTTAAGTACCTGTTTTAAAACATTCGGATAGGGTATACGGATGACTCTCCAAAGACCTTCCAAGTACATGGAAATTACTTAAAAGAAAATTAAACATCTGTACCTAACTCTCTCATCCGAGTAATATGGCTTTTGTCTTCAAATATATATGTATTCGAAGCAATCATGTTGAAGGATATAAATGGTATACTAGTATGTTATCATTTAAAGGGTGGAGAAAGTTTCGAGTTTCAGATTCTGTCTCATCACCCTTCCGATTGTTACGATTTATAACAGCTAAATTCACTGGCAAGTCATTTAGTTGAATATCTTGTCATCTCATAATCATGTTCATAGTAATTTATATTTATACAAATTTTGATATGTTAATAAATCGTGTTATATAAAATTTTAAACATTCAAATATTCTTATCTTTATCATGTTTTAGGTGGTCATGTCGTATCATGTACTCAGAATGAACCAAGCAACACAACCAAAATTTTCAAAGTGGCATTGCAATCAAATCAATACGTAAGCATGAAGAAACACATACTTGCATGTAATGAATTACAAAGCATCACCGACTTTTAAAAGCAATTCAAAATATTGTGTTTCTTTTATGACTGACATTGAGCATTGTACCTGGAATCTGGTGCGGAAAACATTTGGTACATCTGAAAATAAAATATCCCACATGAGAAGCCCGAAGATAGTCATCCATATACCACTCTCTGTATGGACACCCTGCCATCCACCTTCTGTTGCATAATACTGTAGAGCTAACTGTTCTACTCCACATTGCTCCCCATCTTCCCCATAGAACCGGCTTTTTCTACCAGCTTCACAGTTCAATGGTCTCCCTTGAATATGAACCTGTATGTCTCAGGATGAAAACTAATATAATTAGCTAAGTACAATGTTAGTTGGACTCTGGTGAGAGTGCCAAACATGGATGTGTCCAAGATTTTCATGTATTTCGAGAGTCATTGGAGGATCATATCCCATACCCATGTTCATATATGAATCAGACACGGCACGGGTATTTCAAGGAAAATGAATCTAGGTTAGGCATACTTCGAAACTTCTTAAGTGCACAGCTCAAGGAGCAAAACCAACACAAGGAAATAGTAGTGAGTACCTCTATTATCTTCCTCTTAAGAGATTCTGAAAAACTTGGAGTTTTCCAGCGCCTAGGTGGTTTTGCCAAGCGAAGAACTCGCCTTTGTAGTGCCATTCTTGAACCGGCACGAACCCAAGGATCTAATAATCCAGCCTCAGCGACTGAAAGACTCTCATTGGGGCAGCCAATATGCTCCAAATCAACAGATAATCTTACGGTCCAATATCCCCTTCTTGCATCACAGGTGAAGCAATCAAGCAATCGCCTTAGTAAATGTATCGCATCCTTGTACCTGAGACAAGACAATTATAAAAATATTTTTAAAAAACCCAACATTTGTCTTGGATGTGGCTTTTTTCTTATGCATCAAGATCATTAACCAGGTTAATGAAAGTAGCACCATGCTCAATGAAATTTTATGGTTCACTTATGAATTCTCATAGTAGTTTATTCATTGTTGGATCATTGATGGTCGCTTTATTGTCTACCACTATCACCACCCAGCCAACGTTGCTACTTTTGCCATTTGCTACCACTACATCCAATTGCAGTTAGCAAAATGTTACTGAATTTTCATTTTTCTTAAAATACCTGGGTTGGACACTCATGTCCAACGCATATCCAGAATACAGGTATGGGGATATGACCTTTAAGGGACTCCAAATACATGAAACGGGTTGCACAAAACTGAACATATCTGTACCGAACAAAAGCTTGTATACGACACTCACACTAGAGTTTGAGTACCATAGAATACTACAATTGCTACTATTACTACTACACTCTTGCTACTGTTACTATCCAACCAGAACCATCTTATTTTGAAATAAAAAAAATCTTTTAAGTGATCATTGATGGTTGTGCGCATAAATCATTCAATCAAACAATGGCAAAGCCTAGAAAGATAAAGAGTTTAAAAGATAATTAGTTCCCCGTAATGTCATCTTAATAGACAAGAGATAAGTCAAAAAATGATAAGGGCGATTTTATTTTTACTTATACCAAAGAATCATGTTCCATACCTACGCTCACACTCAAGGAAGGAAATTCCAAGCAAGATTACTTTAGAATACACCCATGATGCTGAGAAGCATGATCGAAATATAGCCATTAAATCAGGACTTGTGGAATCAATCAATTTCTCGGGACAGCAGGATATACGGGAATCAGCTATCATGATGCATCTTAAAACCAACTCAAAGTTGTTTTCATCAAGAGACTGATCAATTACTTGAGCCACTTCAATGGCCTGCAACACATTACAATTATATGTGGCAAAGGACAACAAAATTTCAACTGGTATAATCAAATAGAGAGAAATCAAGACCTCTTCATATGCAAGTAAGTCACTTTTATTCGAGAAAATCTGTTCTAAAATTATGCAGTTGTAAGTAGGATACTTGACAATCCTGAGATCCACCAGTAGGAATGCCGACAGATCCTGTTCTCCATTTAGGAAGAAAAGCGTCTGCAGTACAAAACAAGACTCATTATATTAAATTGTTAAACACCATATGGGGTATCACGGCAGTATTCTGGGGCAGAACTAGTACAAGCACCTCAGCACGCCAAAAAAGGGATTCAGCTTCTGGAGATGCCCTAATACAAATCTCGGTTCTCTCCCAAATTAACCGTTGTAGAACAGGGCTGCAAATTATATACCAACAGTAATAAGTCAGAATTAACACGTACAATTGGGCTTTTGCAAACTACATAAAATTGATGAATTGTTGCTATAAAATAATATTTACCATGATCCACCTTTATAGCAGGAAAGAAGAGATGCAATAAGATTTTGCTTTCTTGATCCGTGATTACATTTCTGAACACTCAACAGAATACAGAGGACCATCAAAGAAACAAAGTAAGAAACACATACTTGATACCATAACGGTTAATAGAAGCAAAAACCATGGGTGTACTGGACTATTACATAGAAATTCAGTCAACAAATGACTACTTAGAATAACGGGAAATGAGGAGCACAAAACAAAAAAATTGTTTTGATGATTAAAATAGCCAAGCAACGCCTGACTTTTAAAACACTAGTATTGTGTTAGAAGTGTGTGCTACTACTACATCCTAAACAAAAAAGAGGTGACAAAGAACAATTAGTGCAACATAAGGAAAAGCAGCTAGTGCAAAAATAGCAGGCAACAACCATGCTTTCAGAAATGTGGTTCCCTGAATCTTATCTCAATTGCGAGACTAACGGATTAAGCCATGCCAATAGGATTATTCTCACTGAAAATAAGATGCTTAAAATACCCGATTTTGCACAGATCCGCTAAAATAAGAAAGCCAATTTGAGATTGGAAAGGCAAAATCTATTGCAAACCTTAAACTCATGACTGAACTAAAGAAATGAAGCTAGTATCAATGTTCGATCTAATGCATTTATTTACTTTTGAAAAATCACATCAATAAGTTTAGGTGGCGGAAGGATAACCAGTAGTAGGGCCAAGGCATGGAACTGTTGGCAGTGGCAATCAAACCTGAGCTTTACAAGCAAAGCATCTGATCCCTACCAACTCAACCTACGCTGTTGGCAAATCAAAATTTCCATACAATTGTTACTGTAGTGAATAGACATAAAATGTTTGACCCGTATCTGTCCACACAGCAGATCTCTTAATGTGTAGTCATCAGAGGCCAATCCATTAGTTTAGGAGCATAAACTATGGAATCAACCAAAATTACGAAGACCCAACCAAAATGCTCCATTTCCTACTTGTATTATATTCAAACTTAAATGTGCTTTAACTACATGTTGACCTCAAATCATGCTTGTAAATAATGATGAACAGTAAAACTACAGTCATTCTTTAAGAGAAATATGATGGGATAAAGGCATAAATGTGGTGCTACATTAATTCAAGAAAACGTAAACAGTTGAAAAATATATGCAATAAAAATGGGAATCTTCCATAAGAGTAGCTTAGCAGAAATCAAAGAGCTGTAAGAAAAGCCCAACTGTTTGAATTAGATCACCATTTTCATTGATTTATATGAACTTCTTACCTAACTGTTGGAATTAGATCACCATGTCATTGATTTATATGAACAGAAGAAGATAATATGTTTCAATTTCGTTATCATATAGATACAGCTAGATAATTCATTATCAGTGCTTTAACTCTGTAGAAAATGTTGCTTCATATGTTCAAAAACATACACAAACAGACACAAAAGTTCCAATAAAGAATAATCAAAGTACAAAGAAATTATTTAGAGAAAATCCTAGTTGATTGTTCATGATCCAATAAACCCTTTTGTAGTAGAACTTTAGTAGCATCAAAGACATTATGGTAAAAGAAAAAGAAAGAAGTCGATAAGAAATATTGACCTCTTCATATTGAAGACAAGTTCTGTTTTTTTTCCTTCCATTTTTTCTGTTTTCATGGGGCAATGCAAAGCTCAACTTCCTTATATGTTTTCTCAAAATAAAAAAATTGCAAATATTGTATGGTCATTGGCCAACAACATCTACACATGATGATGAGAAAATGGAAAAGGAAAAGAACTTTAAGCTAGAAATTCTAGTGGGTTGTTAGATGACCATACTGGCAGATGATTTGGCCAGTGGCACATGACACTGGCATAATAATAATTACATTCCAAGCCTAAAACACTACACCAGGATAAAAAGAAATGCTTTTACAGAGTATAGATTTGCTATAGTGACACAAAGAACAATAGGAAGTAGACATAAAAAATCCAAACCTTTCTAAGTGTACATAAAATGTCACGAAGCTCAGAAACAGTGAGCAGACTCAAAAGGTCCTTCATTTCATCATCATGTAGTTTAGTTGTATCTTCAAAGAGATACAGATAGCCAGTTGCTGCAATGTCACATAAATAAGTTTTTGCTGTCAGGAAAGACTTTGGTATAGAAATAGGAATAATTTTAGTAAACTTAAATTACCAGACAGCTCCTTGACAGCTTGTTGAGGATTACATATTTCAGGGTACATAATGGTAGACAATCGAAACCAAGGTCCTGAATTTTAAAATAAAATAAAAATAAAAATAAAAAAGCATGACAATGAAATTTATTGACCATGGAAACAAATGCGCAATTTTGGACAATGTAAATTAGTAGGTTGACAACTTCGTATAGCACAATGTCAAAGACTTCTTATACAAGTATCACACATGCATATTTAAAGACAAAGAAAGAACAACCATCCTTATAGAGACTGTGGATCTCCATTTGAATGGATAGGGTTGAAGACACAATCAAGGCTGTTTCTGATGACAAATAGTCACTGAGTAAGCACAAATAAACTCAATATGGAAAAGAATCTTAGTAGCTTTTAACAGTTTTAGCTGTTTACATCTATTGATAGTAAAATGAACTTGTAGAAACTTATTTAACAATGCAAAATAAATTAGCTCTTAAAAGAATCCAACAATAAAAACTTGAGTAGATCACTAATCCAGTATATTCAGTTCGTAATTCAGCAACACAGAAAAAAATAATCATGATCCAAAGCCTACCTACTTAAGTCGATCTAAGTTCAATGTTAAACCGCCAATAGAATCAATGTATAAGGACTAGTAGTGAAGAATGGAGCTATACATGCAGGTATAAATAACAAATTGAACTCAGAGATTGTGAGGGAGAGGATATTATACAAACTTAATTTGTAATACAAAACCTTTCCGTGTATAAAGTCGAACAAAAAGCCTCTGACTATCCTCTGATAATGAAGTGAATGATTCTGCCAAAAGATGATAAAGATATTAAAACCAAGTAGAACTTTAAATGACAGGAAAAAACGGAAACCAAGATTTGAAGCGGTACCGATGAATTTCTTTTCATCTTTTGTGAAAAGGTGAGGGCTACTAGTTAGAACCTCCTTCAGTAACAAACAAAAATTTTGCTGATATTTTGTCGTATTAGGTGGGCGGTTCTTTGCAAATTCAACTACTTGAAGAGCTTTTTGCCACAAATGTAAAGCCTCAAATTCATCACATCCGTTTTTACCATTAAATATAATGTTCTGACACACAATCTGAATTGGAACAGCATCAAGAGAACGTTTAGGAACAGATATCACATACCCCTGCAAGAAGCCTAAAGTGAGATGAGAAGAACTAGAATCTTATCAGTTTCCATTATTTTAACAAATTTAAGAGTGTGACAATTTGATTGATTAAAAGAGTACGACTAAATAAATACTTCTAAAGAGAGAAAGAGAGAAGAATATATGATAATACCAACATTTTCATTAAGGTGATTATCTACTACATAAATCAATTATATAGCCATTTCTTTAGCCAGGTATATGTAGCCTATTCAGAATTACATAATCAAAATGTTTCGAGAAAAGCATGTCACGGATGTATTTCCTTCCCAAAACTTCAGAAGCTTGTAAAAATGAAATGTTCATGACACATGTAGGATGTTTTAAAAAGATTACAGTTAGAGATGCCAACACAGGGAAGAAAGGGAGGAAGGACGATGACTTTTAAGAAATTAATCTAGGATTCTTCACACAAACACACCCAAAAATAAATACATAAATAAATAATAAATGGAATCCTAGCCAGTTGATTGAGAACTTAGGTCCCTAGAGTGATAAACCTCCACTGTGACAAGTTTGGCACTTAGGTGGAGGAATCAAATTAAATGAGTGTAGAGTTCTTTTTTTTTCCCTTTTACCTCTTATCAGCTTTTCTACTACTCTTGAATGATAACAAATAATTTCTGACACCTCATTTCCACTGGACTCACTTTACCTACAGGTAGGTTGAGGTTTTCTGAACATGTTAGTTTATTCACACTCTTTCCTTCAGTCCCATTTAAAAGGAGTTATTAATTCATGTCCTTCCCTTATTCATTTTATAGTCCATTCAATGCTGTATATATGAACATTACATTCATAAGAGTAGCCATGCTGAAAAAAAAAACTGAACATGTTTCTTTTGAACTACATCACCTCAAAGCTCAAGCAGTACTTTTCAATCAGAGGAGATAAATACTGAGCTAACTCTAGAGGGAGATAACCAAGCACTTTACAGCATGCAGAACTTGCAGAAAGAACCTGATTAAATAAGAAAACAAGGTGGTATTAGTAGTTTTTTCCTGCCCCCCCCCCCTCCAAAACCCAAAAAAAAGGGAAAGAAATAAAAGGTCAATATAGTATTATGCAAAATGCAAAGGCAAAAGCAAGTGAACCTTGATAGCATTTGAATCCTTAATATTATCAGGGTCTCTCAGAAGAGATATGTTTGCCCCTAGATTCACCTCTTTTTCATCACTAAACTTACGACCGACGATAAAAGTATCAATAGCCATCCCAGATATGCTGTCCACAGTTCCATCCATATGATTTCTGGACTCCTCATTATCAGTGGACAATGCAGAAAAGTAAACCATGGTGTTTGCCCTTCCATCACTGATTGGATTTTCTGCAGAACCAGCCACATCAATTTGTTTAACACTCTCAGTATGCGGCAATTGTCTGCACTGATCATGGCTTTTTTCTTCTCTTGGATCAATCTTCGAGAAGCAACGAGTGACATTCTCTTCATAGTCAGAACAATTCTTCCTAAGGTCACTACTCAGCAGCCGTTCTGATTCATCCGAGGAAATTTGAAGCTTTGACTGAGAGCAACCAAAGTTTAATTCCAGAAGTGTCCGCTGTGTCAGCTTCCGCTTGGTTCTTCTAGAAAGACATCTGTCTGAACCCATTAAGTCATATTAGCAGATATAAATCAAATAAGAACAAAAATATAATTGAGTATCCAAAACACGCACGTGTACAACATGACTATGTTCAATTTTTCAAGTATTTGATGAGTTATTGAAAGGTCATGTTCTTTCATTCTTATTCAAATATAAGTTGGATGAAGGTCGGATACAAATACATGAGAAAAAATGAAGAGTATGAAGGCCATTTCCCTATATCCATATCTGAAACCAGACTGAGATACATGAAGAAAATTAGGTCTGTTTTTGGAAATGTATGACACGAATGTCGGGCATGGATACATGAGGGGAAAATAGCAGTAGGAGACGCGGGGCAATATATATAGCTAACCAATAGCATTGAAAACAAGAGAAAAGGAAAATACCCAGATGAGAATTGATAGTGTAATCTTCACCACGAACTTTGCTCTCACAAACAGGGCAAGTTACCAAATCAGAACTGGATATTTCAACTTTGCCTTTGGAAGATTCAGTTTCAGTCAAGCCTCCATTTTTATCAGACAATAGATTCAAAGAGCTCTAAAAAAATGTAAAATCAACGTCAATTTTACCTTTCTATAAGATAAGAGCAAATAAAAGAAAGCGAGAGAGGATTACCCGGATAGGCGAAGAGAGAATAGATTGAAGGTTGGGAAGAAAACGGCGGCGCTTGCCGATCAATCTGCTTAAACTTTCTCTTCCAGTTAGCATTTGCAGCAGATAATTTCAGATCAGTTTGCCGTAATTATGTGCAAGTTCGCCATCAATTTGAAACCCTAGCTGGCTAGTTTCCCTCCTAAGATTGGCGGCGATTCTCTTACTCCCGCCAAATCGGGGTTATTTCATTGTGAGACTTTGATGATAATAACGGGCCGTTGGTTGGAGAATGGGTGCTTCGAATATAGGCAAGATAAGGCCTTTGAAAATAACGAGCCGTTGGTTCGAAAATGCGCCTCATTTAGTACCAACATTCAGTACCGAATTGATGTACTCGGTCAAGTTTAACGTCATGTGCCCGTATTGTATGTCCCTGTCATACGACTGCATCCACTCTTTAAACGGTATATTTGAAACATATGTCGCACCGTAGGGTATTAATGGTGCTTAAGTTGTTCAACTTTTGATAGAAAACATATTAGACGGGCTCGTAACCTATCGATAAATAGAAATCAATTAGTGCAATGAAATAACCCCGCAATTGAAAATTCAACGTGCCGTGAATTCATAGTTGGAACTACAAACTCATGTCGATGACTAGATCTCACTCAGTCGTCGAAGGATATTTTTTGTAGCAATTGGATCCCACATGTCGTATATAGTACTAATGATGAGTGCGATCCTAGAGGGATCCGTGACGATAAATCACTGAAAGTATTCTGGGTCCCCTATCCAATATGACACATATGTCGGGCTGCGGGAAATAAGGCGGCACAACTGGCTAAGGAAGAAATCTCAGTCATATGTCATTTCTCTAGGAGTTATTGTGAACGATATACGTAGAATCTTCCGATTACCGTCCTAAACAACGACAAGCAACAGATGTTGCTGATACATTTGGTATAATTAGGTGCTGTCAATTTGGACCATAGGCTTGCAATGCTGAAATGACTCTCTACATTGCTCAAAGGTCCAAAAGAATTGGTAGAATACTTTTTTCCCTGAGACCAACTAATCGTCATAGTACCTTGGATGCATTTCAAGGTCAGTTACGGAACCTAGTACATACTGATCCAATACCTAACACCATTGCCGTAGATAGTTATATGAACCCTCTCCCTCGTGATGCAACTTCTCCATAGCTTTCTGTTTACAACCCACACTTTGTAATATGTTGGAGTATACTGGTACTGACTACGTATGTTCGCAATCAGCACCAGTATTTCAATTCGGGGACTGGCTTCACCATCAGTAAAATAATGTCAGCAATCATGTCCGAGTCTAGCCTCGGATGGTCCAGACTTGCACCCTTTGCAACACACGTATAGGGACTGGGATACTTTTTTATCGTCCATAACCCGATTTCTTATGGTAAGATGCCATGATTTTCCACTTACACCTCGAGTCCTTCATTACTTATTTTCCTTTGAATTTCTCAGAGCGGGACTTCGTGACGTAGTAGTTCACGCCGTTCTTGATGTTGTACTACTTCAGTGTAGTAAGTAAAACATCTTTGTTAGAGTATTCCACTCCAATTTCCAGTACTTGTACATCACGATCCGTACTTGCATGACCAGGTATTCTATACGAAAGCTGCAAAACTCTAAACCACATTTGGCCGATTATCCAAAAAACTAAAATAGTAAATTAACCAATCTTAGATATGAATTAGTGGGATTGATAATGGATACCATGAATTATAATTATAATTAATAATTAACTTAATTAATTAAAACAAAACATGATTAGTTACTTTAGTTATTCCTTAATTAAAGTATATATATAAGTTAGTGGGAAAGAATAAATTTTTATCATCTTCCCTATTGCTGTACCTTGAAGTAGAAAAGAAAGAAAATATTCAACTTTTGACCATTAATCAAGTAAGTCATTAAGCCAGTTTTTTTTATGGATATTGAATCATGGGGGCTTAATTTAGCTATCCGATGCATTAATTTGTTCAATTTTTAAGTTTTTAGCAAATTTTAATTGTAAAGAAATTGATGAATTAGGCTTAACATTGATAGATATTAAGCTTAGACCATGATAAGGGCTAAATTGTAAAGCTAATTAAGCTTGTTACATAAACTTGAAACATTAGAGATAGCTTGTAGTAGTAGACAAACCTAAACATTTCCTTAGTCTAATTAGAAATGAGCAAACCAATTGGGGAGACATTGAAGCAGATGACTCCCATAAGATAGACATAGATGTGATTAATTGGACTAACAGTACATCGAACAAAACCCAAACAGAATCTGGATATGTTTATGGATTTATTCACTTGTGATGTTTATAGTGTGGCATACCTAAATCCTTAGAGGATGGCAGATTGTGTATGTGTGACTCATACACTTTGATGTAAGTAAAAGCCTGAGTTTAAATAGATAAGGAACCGAAAGTTGGTGCGTTAAGTGTATGACTTCTGTAGTATGTAACATCAATTCACAATAGTGGAATTGATAGCCCAAAACATGGGTAAATGATATCCTCTCATTGGATTTACAAGGTTGTTGAAAAGTAAACGTGACTATGGGTCGTCTGTCTTTATGATGGATGAGTTGATCATTATTTGATAATGATTTACTTTTCATGAAGGAAGATGTAATGATTACTATGAGATAAAATAAAATCACATTGGGAGAGCGGATATTATCCCAAAGAGATCAATGATATCCTATTAGGGTAACACACTTATGACAATGTCATTAGACAAGTATTGAGTAGTTGCTTTCATAATGGTATGTCATTAGGGAGAGCTCAGTCACGATACTATAGTGGAATGACTTCGTGACTAAATGAGTTTATAATTAATAGGTGAAAAGTCAAAACTTAATTATAAATCGCTTGAGTCTCAACTACATATGTCCAACCCGTCCCTCCGCTAACTCGTTGAAACTATAAATGAATTGCGTGCTTGAATACAAATGCATGAAATGAATAGAAAAAGAGAAATCGGAAACATTCAGAAATTATTATTGTTTGCTCCAAAATGGAGAAATGAAATCATTTTGAAATGAATGTAGATTTCCAAAAATGAAAATAAAAATGGAAATGGACTATATAGGATTACTTAAAAAATGATGAAAGAATGAGTTTATATTTTTGGACTGTTTTGAAGCCCGAAAATGAAAATAAATCATTCAGTCATAGTGAATATGTTGAGTTGTGACATATTGAATGAATTTTCTCAAAATTTTATTGGAGGTAAAATTGTCAAATTTTCATTAGGTAAAATTAGGGTGAGGAAATTATTTAACATATAAATATTAAAGTTTATTTTAAGAAATAAAAAAACTGAATCGGGTTAGATCATATTACAGAGTACTGGGTCAAAAGACCTAGAAAGTACTCGTAATTGGATCCTATATGAGAGAGGCCCAAAACACCTCACGTAAGGAGGTGGGACAGCAAAACCATAGTATCATTAACTAGGGTTGCCTTATATCCTAGATAAACTAAGATATTACTTTCTAGTGGAAATAAATTTCTACAACTTTATAAGAGTTCTACCTTCTCTTCCTCTAAATAAATGACACCGATAGAGCTATAGAGACAAATTTTGAAAGATTGTTATTCTGTCGAAAAATAGAAAGAATTTATTCTCAAAAACAGGCCTAAAATTTTGCCCAAGCCCGACCCAGATAAAAATACTAAAACCCGAGCCTGGCCCGACCTGCCCGTATTAATTTTTAATATTATTTTTATATTATTTTAAAATATATATAATACATCAAAAATACTAAAAACAACAAAATAAATATTTCCCAACAAATTGAAAATAAATTTTAAAAAATATGTAGACTTAAATAATACTAAGATAGATGTAACTTAACAAGCAAATGCCTCTAAAATAATAAAAAAATTAATAAATGCATTTAAAATAATAACAAAATTAATAATAAAATAAGTTTTATACAATATTCAAACAATAACAACAAAATAGTAGCAACACAATAGTAAAATAGTAGCAAAATAAAGAGAAAACAATAAGAAAAAAAATTCAAAAAAAAAATATAGATAGATTTTTTTTGTCCTTTAGCGAATTTGGGCCGGGCCTAGGCTAAAAAGACCTTACCCGAGGCCGGCCCATTTTTTAAGCGGGTCTTATTTTTTTGTCCAAGCCTATTTTTCGGGCATATATTTTTTCCCAAACCCTTCCACATTTTGGGCGGGCCTTCAGGCCGGGCCAGGTAGCCCGGCCCATGAACACCTCTATTCTCAACTTATAAAAATATTTTTCATAATAACAATTTTACCGATTTCGATTAAAGAAGAGAGAATTTTCGTTTTCACCCCAAAAGGAAAATTTTTTCTAGTTTTGTATTTTAATTCAATTGGTTCGAGTCCACAATTAAAGCAGTTCGTGGTATGAGAATAGCAGAGAAGATCGTTTGGTTGAAATCCAAAAAACATCAAGGATTTGCTTATCCAAAAACACATGTACAAAATTTAGTTAAGGTTTATTGTTATAAATATCACAAATCAGGTCGATTTTCAAGATTTAAATTTTTTGCTATGCAAGAAAGTAGTTTTTAAACCGGATTTTTTCCAACAGTAACATCCCCCTGTAGCCCCTAGCATATTCCAGTATGGTTCTTCCTGTAGCTATTACAAATGGGATCCTTCATTCTCCGATATCCTCCAGTGTTGGCCTTGGATGTAGCTTGGAATCCACTTCACTCTTGATGGAAGCCCGCAATCTGGGACTCTCTCACTAAAGCAGCAAAGTAACTTTTTACATCTATGGATCTTTTAAACCCAACATTAGAAACTGTACCGGAAGCTCCGGGCTTTTTCCGTTCCCTATCATTGACCTTATTTCTCTCTTGAATGTTGTCTCCATTCTTTGATCCTTCACCAAAAGTACAACAAAATCCTAGATCTCAATGGCAGATAACAACACCTTAAGCTCCTCATTCAACCCTCCTTCGAACCTAATACACAAGCCTTCTTCATTTGGAACCAAGTTCTTGTGTACTTACTTAACCTGATAAACTCCTTCTCGTATTCAAATACTGTCATCCTTACTTGCTTGAGCTCCAAAAATTCTTTCTTCATCTACTCGATGAAGAGTCTGTTAATAAAATTTTCTCTGAACTTCTTTAGAAAGAATTCCCAATTCACTTGCTTTCTAGTGATCATGCTGGTTACCGTGGTCCACCATTGATACGCCTAATCTTCAAGTAAGAAGACAACACATTTTAAACTCTCGACTAGGGAGCACTACAGCTCCTCAGTTACTCAACTAACTTAGGAAAGCCAATTTTCTGCCACGATTGGATCATCTTCTTTACTGCCTTTAAACTTTTTGGCACCTTGCTTACGAATGACCTCCACTAAGTCCCCTCGTGACATTATGACAATTGGGATTAGGGGTGCAAGGTTCGTTAGGGGTGCAACTCTTGTCGTCCTCACAATCTCCTTAGGTCTCACCTATTTATCACAACGTTTATGGGACGAGGTTGGTGTAGCTCCCATGTACCTGTTGAACCATTGTCCCATGACATGGCCCATCATCTCTATCAGGGCCTCCTTAGCCTCAGTCCCCAAC
This sequence comes from Gossypium hirsutum, assembly GCF_007990345.1. Lineage (NCBI taxonomy): Eukaryota > Viridiplantae > Streptophyta > Magnoliopsida > Malvales > Malvaceae > Gossypium > Gossypium hirsutum. Next base: position 51,194,622 of record NC_053426.1, on the reverse strand, counting down.
ACGCCGCAACTCATAGAAGGCACAGGGTTACTAAGTGGTTGAGGGGCTTTCTATCTCCTACCCTTCAGCGTTCCTAAAATTTATTGACATTCTTCTTTGTTTGCTACAATACACAAAATTTGTTAGCAACATTATAAAGGACCAACCCAGATTTATGTAACATGCATTGCGAAGTTTCTAACTAATGATGGTTTCCAAGAATCGATTAAACCAAAGTTTTGGTACCAATAAAACTGTAACACTCCATGCCCGACCCGATCATCGAATTTAGGTATAGAGCATCACGAGTCAAAACTGTTAAGATAATTATACCTTTTAAAAAAAATTTCAATTCGACGGGTGCTCACTTACCAGAGCAGTGTCTCGATATTTTGAAAATGTATATGGTTGAAAATGAATTAGAAAAAAGTACCACATTACTTTAAAATGTTAAAGACACAAGTAAATACTGTTTGGCGAACACTTAGAAAATATCCACAAACTCGAATAAAATTTTGTATTGAGTTATCACTTGAGCAATAATTTAAAAACTCAACTCATTTTAATCTAATAACGTGATTAATAATAAGCCAATGAGGCTAAAAACACCATTCATAAATACAAACTATCATTTCTCAAAATACTAGTTAATGACTTTTAAATAGTGGCTTTTAAAAATCATCCTAATACCCCCAAAACATACATGTCACATGAAGAAAAACAAAGAAGCTCACAAATGGACTGCTAATTTGGCTAACTCTCTGCTATCACAACATTCAACCTAAGAACATGGAAATAATTAAAAGAAACTAGGTAAGTTTGAAAGAACTTAGTGAGTTTTCGGGAAATAAAATCCCACAATAAAGATCATCAGACATTAAGAGATCAGATTTAAACTAACAAACTAGTACGTCATATCCGGCAGATACAACTTTCTTTCTAATCTGAAGTATCCGCTAGCAGATACTCACACGATCAGACTTATACTATCTATTTTTTGGAAACTCGCATGTGATGTACACGGGCACAACTGCTCTACGTGAACGCCACTTTCGCAGACTGCCCTTATATAACTATTAGACATACTGTTTACATTTCATGCAACGTGCACTTCTTATTTTACACACATGCACCCTTTTTCCCACATACTCCCTTCTTTATTATTTACCAGTTATAACCTCCGTACCCCCTAACATCCCTCGTTGTGATCGAACATATACGTGTTTTCCTGCAAGGTCAGATTTTTCACCAGTTACGGTTTGCACTATAGTGTTATACCAGAGGCAAAACATATTATCCTATGTCTTCTTTCATCATCATACACAACATCCCTCTATTTCTCCCTCACACCAGTCTGTATACGGAGCTTGTGTACCAAGGAATGGGTATTTACACCATGTATTTGCTAGACTTCTAGGTTTGTTTAACCTTTTGTACCCTTGCATGCATCGACACCTTATACCACTTACCTGGCTATATAGTGACAAAAGTTAAATGAAATGTCACAGATAACAGACTTAAGGTATGAAGGAACTCACCAGAAATCTTTACTTAGAGCTTATACAAGTTCCTTCTCTTTGGCACTAGGACCTTCTCCTATTTCTTTGGCTAAAACAATAAACTGACTTCTATAAACATAAAAAACAACCAAAGCTTTATAAAATAATATGAATTTGTAGACATGCAAACAATTTCTGGATAAAAGTTTCCTTCTTATCCAGTATCTAAATGAAAATCCTATTGAACTTCTCTTACAACAACTTCTTTCTATCTAGTAAAACTTAGAGAAAAGTTTAAGAGTTTACTACAAACAACTTAAGATAAAAGCTCAGACAGCACTTTCGTTAATAACGAAAAACTCCTTTGGTTTATTTTATGATTACAAAGACTAGCAGAGAAGATGAAACATAAGTCCTCTCTCCACTACCAAATTATCCTATTTATAGATAACTCACATCCAAATCTTACTCAAGATTAACTCTAATCAATAATCATTCTCACACGCTTCCACTAATTAATCATATCCTATGATACTCTCCAAGTGTTCTATTTTCTGATACATTATCTCCACTAGGAAGCTAAATGACTAAAATGTGTCCCACTAACTACTACACTTACATTAGCAGCAACATGAAAACATAAGTGGCAGACTTATTAGTGGGAAAGTTCACCTAATAAGGTTCACGCCACAACAAATAACTCACCAATCTGTAAAGTGGAACTCTGTAGTATCTACGAAGTTCTACAAAGTACTTTGCCATGAAGTTACCAACCTTATCCTGTCTAAGTCTCATGACTTAGGTAGTCTTCACCAGCATAGTCTTCCAAATAAAACCAGCTAGCCAAATAAGGGTGTGACAACAGGACCTAAGTGAATAGATCCTGAATCTGTTTATGGATGTATTCACTTGTGACCTTCATAGTGTGATATACCTCAATCTTGAGTGGATGATAAGCTATGTATGCATGACTTGTATATTTTGATGTAAGTAAAAGCCTAAATTCAAATAGATAATGAATTGAAAGCTGGTGTGGTGGGTATACAACTTCTACAGTATGTAGCATCATTCACAATAATGGAATTCATAGTTCAAGAAATGGATAAATGACATCCTCTCATTAGCATTACATGATAGATGAAAGTAAACGTAGCCATGGGTCATTTGTCATTATGATAAGTGACTTAATTACTATTTGATAGTAATTGATTTTTCATGAAGGAAAATATAATGGTTACCATGAGATAAAATATTATAACACCCTTACCCGTACCCGAGACTGGGACAAGGTACGAGGCGTTACCAGACACAAACTCAGACACTTTCAGAAAGTACGGGTTATAGAATTTCATTCTAATTTAAAACAGACCAAACAATATCATAGTGTCCCGATTATGGAACTATAAGGTCTAAAACATACATTAAAAGTGATCGGGACTAAATCGAGAACTATAGAAAATTTTAGAAAAATTGCTAGGGTTATGACTCACACACTCGTGTAGAGGCAAAGCACACGCCCGTGTGCTTAGAGACACGCCCGTGTGTCCCAATCGTGTTGAATTATTTTCATTTATTTTTCATTTTGAACCTACAGGGATTTTCACACGGCCAAGTACACGCCCGTGTCCTTGGCCCGTGTCCCTCACACGGCCTAGACATGACCGTGTCATCGCCCGTGTTCAAAAATCCAGACATTCTATTTATGACATCATTATTCATTTTTAGGCACACGGCCAAGGCATACGCCCGTGCGCTAGGCCTTGTCCTCCACACGGTTGAGACACACGGCCAGTTAACACGCCTATGGGGCTGACTGTGTGTCACAAACGGTCTAGACACATGCCGGTGTGCCTACCCGTGTGGACCTTTTTAGGGCTAATTTCCAAGCCTTTTGTCACCCTCTTTCATCATATACACTTAGAGACTACAATGGTATTTAACATGGCCTAATTATACTCTTACACAACTTTGACATAACTCTTTGCATGATAACATCATCTCATCGGTTTCGTACATGCTAAATTATCCTTTTCATATTAGGGATTAACATAGAACATTTTACATTTTACACTTAGGTCATATTATAACCATATACCATTATATGCTATGTCCATTATCAAATTATTAGGTCCCATTTCAATCATCCATTCATGATAAGCCTCATCATCATATCTCATGAACCATTTAAACATAGACATGCATCATTAGTAGGTTTACAACCTACATCAATATGAGCCATATCTCATGGCCATATACAAAAGAATAAGTATACCATTTAGGCCCTTATATTGGCTAGCCAAATGACACATATAACAAAAATAACCAAAAATCCTATACATGCCATTAAACGAAATAAAAGTATCTATATACCAAAGTAGAACAAGTCGATAGTGTGTTGATTCTCCAACCGTCTTCCAATCTTCACTAGTCCACGAGCTCTGTAAGACAGGGAAAAGAGAAGGGGGTAAGCATTTATATGCTTAGTAAGCCCAGATAACTAGAAAGTAAACTTACCAGTTAATTAGCATACAACCATATTTAAGCAATAATTCCAATAAGCATGAAATAGTTTCCTTATCACATACACTCAATCATTAAGTTAGTCTCATTACAATACATCATGTCATTAGTCTTAGATGAGCTCATCAATTCAATATTTCCATTTCTATTTCTCATGTTAATCCCATTGAATTCCCCAGAAATTTCAATGGATAGCCCAATTACCATCGAGTCATACAAGTGATTATCTCAAGTACGCACTCCCATGAACCTTATATCTTATGGCGAGATTACCAGTCTAGGCTAAATCTCCCGTAGTAGTAACTCATAGAGCAATGTCGAGATTACCAGTCCAGGCTAAATCCCTCTTAATAACAATTGCTCTCATAAGCTCTGATCTGAATTGCCAGTCCAAGCTAAGTTCAGTCATTAATTAGATTACCCGTCCAAGCTAAATCCTTAATGCACCCATATTCTTCGGGAGGCTCGATCACTCAAGAAACACCCGTCCGGGCTAGATCCTTTATATTTTGAGATCATCGGATTACCCGTCCGGGCTAAATCCTTTTTTGCAACACATGCAGGATTTCATGTCATGTAAGCCATAATTTATCCATCGGATCTCCCTTTCTATTTCAACCGGGACATTTATCATCTTTTATTTACACAAGCACATTTCATGAATTATCATGCCATGAATATCTAAATTTTTATACATTCAAGAACATGCATGTTTAAGTATATTACGAGTTTACTTTGGGTTATACGAACTTACATGGTAATTGGTTCGGTTTCGTATTTCGATTATTTTGAAACCTTTCGTTTTTCACGGTCGACCTTTGGAATTGGTTCCTCGGGGTCTATATCAATAAAATTTGACTATTAATACATCACATTTGTCATTTTAGAATTTAAAACTCACCCCTGGGAAAATGACCAATTTGCCCCTAACCTTTCACACTTTTACAATTTATTCCTAGGGCTCATATAATGAAATGCATGAAATTTCTAAGTTATCCAAGCCTAGCCAAATATTTTTCTTGCTTATAGCAGCCCACATTTTCTTTCATTTCACATTTTTCTACCCATTTTCACCACTTTTACAAAATGGTCCCTCAAGCCATTTCCATGAAAAACTACTTAGTAAAAGTTGTTTACTATCCTTTAAACTCTTATATTCCTCCATAAATCATCAGAACACAAACATCTCATGCATGGGTAAATTTTTGAACATGAACCCTAGCTTGAAATATGGGTAGAAATAGAGATATCATGTTACGAGGATCTCAAAAATACGAAGAGCATTAAAAACGGGGCTAGGGAGCACTTACTATTGAGCTTGAAATGTTGAAAACCCTAGCTATGGATAGCATGCAAATTTTGGCAGCATGGAGAAGATGAATGACATGATTTTGGCTTATTTTTTCCTTTTTATTCTTTAATTAACCAAACAACCAAAATGCCCTACATTACTAAACTTCCAAAATTTTCTATGCATGCCAATTTTTCTCCAAAAACTTAGAAATTGGGAAAATTACTCTTTAAGGACCTCTAATTAATAATCCATAGCAATTTCATACTAATTGCTTCTAGAACCCAAGTTTTGCAATTTATTCAATTTGATCCTTAATTCTCAATTGGACACCTTACACATAGAATTTCTTTATAAAACTTTAACACATGCTTATTTTCATATCCTAGACCTCATAATGATCATAAAATAATTATTTTAACATTGAATTTGTGGTCCCAAAACCACTATTCTGACTAGGCCCTAATTCGGGATGTTACAAATATGATCATATTGGGAGAACGAATTTATCTCAAAGTGATTAAGGATATCCTACGAGGGTAACACAATTATGAAAAAGTTATCGGATGGGCACCGATTAAGTAGCTTTTGTAATGGTATGTAATTTGGGAGAGCTCAGTCAAGATACTATAGTGGAATGACTTCGTGACTAAATGAATTTATAATTAATAGGCGAAAAGCTAGAACTTAATTATAAATCATTTTAGCCCTAATCACATATGTCCAATCGATCCCTCTGCTAACTCGTTGAATCCATAAATGGATTGCATTTAGAATTAAATGACCATAATTGGATAAAAATTATAAAGTTTAAGAAATAGGTTACATTTATAAATGAATGTGGTTTCTCAATGAGTATGGAAATGACATTTAAATTAATTGAAGTTTTTTGAATTATTATTTAAATAAATAATTAAAGCTCGAAAATGGAATTAAATTAATTGGTTATTGAGAATCAATTGAATGTAGAAATTAAATATATTTTATTATAGATTCTTTTACAGTAAAGTTGTTAAGACTTTAACGGAATTAGGATCGGTTGAGAAAATTATTTAATTAGAAAATTTTAATTAATTAATTAAAATTCTAATAATATTTATTTTAGGAAATAGAAAAACATGCATCGAATTCGATTAAATTATAAAATGTTAGGTTAAAAGTCTAAGAAACACATATAATTGAACCTGATATAGAAGATGTAACACCCCTACCCGTATTCCGAGCCTAGAATAGGGTACGAGGCATTACCAAACTTAATATGATCAATCATGTAAAAAAATCAGCCATAAATTTTTTTTCTAAATTTAAAACTTTCATACATATGTTTAACGTCCTTTATATGGGCCTACGGGGCCCAAAACATACATTCAAGGTGGTTCGGGACCAAACCGTAAACATATGAAACTTTTGCAACACTTAGAAAATTTTCACACTTTGGAGAGTCACACGCTCGAGTTTTCAACCCGTGTAACTCTCTGTTTATAACTTCATCACCCTTGTCAGTCGTACACTTCATATAAATAACAAGAAACGTGTATGAGCTTAATTCTCATTCAATTTCTCATATATATATACACAATTTTACGTTATGTAATCATACAACATATATCAGCCATATCTCTATAATCTAAATATATTTTCATAACAACTTATCTTGATTTCAGACTATTTCATATTTAAGCTTAAATAACCAAAGTATTTAAAATATCATCTTTATGCAAATAGTACACATGAGGTATATAATTCTATAATTATGAATAAACACATTTATCAAACATTTTCCATATTCATATATCAATGTCTCATGTCTCCATATATCAATAATCGTCATTTTCATGAATTCCGAGTTCAATTTCATAATTATTTTTCTCGTGTTCAATTTATTCCATATCAGAATTTTATTCATTAAAACATTTGAATTATCAATACATATGGACAGTACATTCAAGATGAAAAATTATATAATCACAAATGAATTCATTTATCAACCAAGTTCTATACTCGTATCTTATCAACTCGTACTTCCTTGTATCACATAATTCCATGTAACACTTACCAAACTTTGTCAAATTAGTGAACGTCTTACGAAATTGAGTACTTCATTTTCTCAATGCCATAGTTCAACTATGGTCTTGAGTACTTCATTTTCTCAATGCCATAGTTCAACTATGGTCTTACACATCTTCACATAATGATGCCATAGCCTAGCTATGGTCTTACACATATTCATATATCGATGCCATAGCCCAGCTATGGTCTTACACGAATCACATATCTCACTGATGCCATATCCCAGATATGGTATTATACAGTAGCATATTCACACTGATGCCATATCCCAGATATGGTCTTATATGGAAATCACTTGTCACTTGTCACTTGTAGCCGAAGCTACCACTATTCACTGATCAGGTAGCCGGAGCTACCACTTTTCACTGATCAGGTAGCAGAAGCTACCACTTTTCACTTGTTATTTGTCATTGATCAGATAAGTGTAGCCGAAGCTATCACTTATCACTTTCACTTTTCCTTGATCAGATAAGTGTAGCCGAAGCTATCACTTATCACTTGTTGCCATGGTCCAACCATGGTCTTTTCCTTCAATTCATATTGTCACTGAACTGAAATGCTCAATTTGATCATTTATTCAATTTTCATGCTTTTACATTATTCACGATTTTATCATCAATACATATGAAATAACACATCATGAAATTCATAAAATTAACAAATAATCACTAAAATTTAGCCATATAAACTCACAAGTTCAATTTTTGTATTATAACTATAATCATAATTTCATAATAAATATACCAAATAAAACATTATATCATTTCTAATCCAACACTTATCGATTATAATCGGCATGTGATCAATTTATACACGAGTCATTCATATATTTTTGTATATTTTCCTCCTCCTCCTCTCCATCCACATCCTTAGTATAAACAATACACTTGTAGGTAACATTATCCATAATTTTCACTATCTACTTATGTGAATATTCAAGCTGTCCATCTATGTCATAGTCACTAAATTATTTATATCTTGAGCTACAGAACTCCAAATTAAGATCCATCAGAACTCTAAATTAAGATCCATAAATTTTCCCAGAAACTAGACTCATATGTCTTCTTACCATAAAAATTTCATAATTTTTGGTTGGGCCAATTAATACAGTTTATTCATTGAAGTCTCCCATGTTCTGCTGTCTGACAGTTCCAACCCTTCTTCACTAAAAATTTATTTTCTTCTCGTACAAGATTCGAATGATGTCCTCGTTTGTTTCTATTGAAAATAGACTCATTCATGATTATAAACATATAAATTTAAGCCTCTAATTATTTTTATCCAATTTTTTATGATTTTCCAAATTCAGAACAGGGAACCCGAAATCATTCTGACCTTGTCTCACAAAAGTTATTGTATCTCATGATTTACTATTCCATTGCTTACATAATTTCTTTTATAAGAAACTAGACTCAATAAGATTTAATTTCATATTTTATTCATCCTCTAATTCGTTTTCTATAATTTTTGGTGTTTTTTCAAATTTAAACTACTGCTGCTGCCCAAAACAGTTTTAGTGCAAAATGTTGATTTCCATTTTACCCCAAATTTCACAATTCATACAATTCAGTCCTTGCTCAATTAACCCCTCAATTAAGATAATTTTCTAAATTAATACTTTTTCTAGACACTATAAGTTATTTCATAACTATTGAAATTCAGAATTTCCACATAAAACTCTAACTTCAAACTCTTTTACAATTAGGTCCCAAACATTCACTTTCTATTCAATTCTTTCAATAAAATCAGAATATAAACAATTTAAAGCTCTAACTCCATGCCAAATCATCATATACTTCCAGCACTCATCCATAACAACTTCAAAAATTAGACATGGAATCAAAAACTAATGAAATAGTAAGTTGGACCCAATTGTAAAAGTCCAAAAACATAAAAATGTCAAGGAGAAAGCAAGAATTAAACTTACATGAAGCTAGAGTATGAAAACCAGCTTGAACCCTCCTCCATGGCTATTTTTCAGCTGATGAATATGAAGAGAAATGAAGAGAATTCTAGATATTCCAATTTAGTCCCATTTTTATTTAATTAACCACCCAAACGTCAAAATTTTCTGACTAAATTTTAGTACTACCTCACCAACACTCCATAAATATTTCTAAAAATATTTATGGCTCGATTTATGAAGTCGAGGTCTCGATACTTCATTCTCGACCCAATTTACCTAATTAATTCTTTTAAATCACCAAATTCACTAATTCAAAAATGCTTTTATATTCACATTTGACTCATAGGTATTAATTTATTAAATTTTCAACTCACCCGTCGGATTTAGTGATCTCAAATCTCTATTTCCGATACCACTGAAAATTAGGCTGTTACAGGAGAGGTCCAAAACCCCTCATAATATGTATGACGGGTGAAAACCCTAATGTATTTAACTAGGGTTAGCCGCCCCTCTCTCCTAATTCAATTAGAAGATTGGTTTTTCTATTAAATAAGTACTATTTGTATTCTACTAATTCAACTAGAGTTTCTCAATCTCTCCTTATAAATAGATGGCACTGGTAGGACAAAAAGAACACAACTTTGTATATTGTTATTCAACCCGAAAGCATAAATTCTATGTTTTGAGAATAACACTTCTATCGGTTTTTATAAGAGAGAGTTTTAATTTCCTACTAAAAGTAAGAAAATTATTTTTGGTTTTGTGTTTAATTCGTGGTTGTTCGTGTAACACCCTTAACCCATCTCTGTCGTCGAATTAGGGTTACAGAGTATTACAATACATATCATAACAATTACTAACATTTAACCATTCAAATATTAAATTAAATAAAAATAGTCAAATTCAAATGTAATTCATAGCATAACTACGATTATTGACCTTAAATTGGTTTTCAAGGCCTAAAAAATAATTTAGGAACAATCAGGGACTAATTTGAAACAAATCTAAAAGTTTAAGAAAAAATTAAAAAATTTGAAAATAGGGTTCACACGATTGTGTGACAAAGCCCAGGCCAGGTGGCATAGGGACATGGCTGTGTGGCCAATCGTGTAACTTTTGAAATACTTTTACATGGTCGTGTCATAGGCCACGTGTTAGACTATGTTCAAATCGATGTTGGGCTACACGACAGTGTTGTCGTCTGTGTCCCAGACCATGTGACACACTGACTTGAAAAATATGGCTTTGTAAAGAGACGGTGTACAGCACACGGCCGTGTGACAGCTGTGTGCCCCTAATTTTTCCTTCAAATGCAAGCTTACCAATTGTGATTACTTGAACATTAAGCAACACTTTTACTAATAATTAAACCTAATCAAAACACACTTAAACAAGCCCAAAACATGCCAAAAAAATTCAACTTAAGTAACTAATCAATGTGCCTTCATTGACACCACAATTCAATTAACAACCTTATCCACAAATCATATCAAATAAGTTACATTCTAACTTATGAATTCATACATAAGAACACATACCAACTTACCATTTTATTTTATCTATTCATATTCAATCCTACCATAATTCAAACATTTCCAAATGATTTATATCAACTAACCAATCACCAAGGTTATATGCACACTTCATTCCAACACAAAAGGCATATACATAAATGATCTAAAATCAAGTTTAAACAACTTTACATCAACCAAATATGAACACATAGAAATATGTATTTGACATAAATGCAAAACACTCCTATCCATATAACCCAAAGGTAAACATGTCAAAATCTACCTATAGATATCTAGATAGTGTGATCTTTAGGTAGATCTGATCACCCAGTTTCACCAAATGTTATCTACAAAGAAATAGGAAAATGACACGAGTAAGCTTTAATTGAGCTTAGCAAGTTCAACGGTCGAAATAATAAAACTTACCTTATAAATAGATCAATTATACATTAGCAAGATTAATAATCAATAATCCTGTCATCCACAGTCATTCAATGGGTGAGTTTATATATATATGTACGAGTTTCTAATCCATTCAATCACACGAGATCATTCGATATTAAGTCACAATAATATCAAAAAATCATACAAACATTTATATAATTCCATAACAAGTCAACTACCATTAGAAATTCGCTCGATGAACAATATAACGAATACAAATATGTGGTTAACCATCCAAAAAACTTAAACAAGCTAAACACACCGAGAACACACCTGGGCACCAAATGCCTAGCCCGTAGGCTAACATCTATCTAGAACACACCTAGGCACGAAGTGCCAAACCCGAAGGCTTTACATCCGCCCCCGGTAACACACCAGAATCACTGTAAATATATCACGGTAGTCCGCAACAAATGCTGGACTCCGATATATTTAGTGAATAATAACAAGTGCTATACTAAAGCTATTTCAATTATAAACATTGAAACTTTGAACTATACCAAAGCCATAACCATCAGATAGATTAAAAACCATAGTGCTATAATATAACCGGCGTTTCATCTGTATAGATAGAACAATACCTCAACATCAATAGTGCACTCGAAAATAGAAAAGGAAAATCGAAAGTAGTCCCAATAACAACCAGTGCAGTAATACAACTTCTAAAATCTAGGGTCCATATCACCGAGCTCCCATGATCGAACTAGGATGTATAACAGTAATAAATATAATTACCTCCGGCCAATGAATATCTTTTACAAATGAACTATGTTTGAAAAACTAAACAATAAGAATAATAAGAAAACCGAGATAATAAAATCCAAGATATGAAGCTATATTGAATTTTTTAGAATAAAAACCACATTGAATGATAAAAAGATGGATGATATCCCAGAGAAAGTCCAGAAGAAGAATATCGCTCATACGCACTAGAAATAGTTGTGATAGAGACAACGTAAAATGCTTATAGGTAATTCAGAGCATTAACCAGTAGAAAAAGAAAATAACATTATATGAGTCTTATCATCAAGTCTTCTATTGAACATTGGATTAGAAAACCAAATAAAGATAGAACAATGCCAATTATGAATCAACCAGACTAACAATAATTACATCTAACATTATGATTAGCTAACGTTATCTTACGGTAAGAATCAACTCTGAAAATGAACAGTTACATATATCTCTCAGAAGAAAAGAACATATAGAATACTCAGAAGAGATCACTATAAGATACTCGATTATAACAGCTGCATTCAGATATCTTTGCAATTTCAACACCATCCCACTGACTACTACAGTCATCAATGATCTCATACTATCCCAATTACTAAAAAATCAATTCAGAAGAAATTCTAGTTAACCCATTCTTTAAATAGCATACTTGAATAAGTCTATTATTTGTGAATAACTTCTTCCTTAATAGTGACATTGCATATCCCGAATAATATTCAGAAAAATCTTATATATATTCTAGAACTCTCTTTACTTGCTAATCCATCCTTGGCTTTGGCTGCATTATTATTCATTCAGATATTGAACTCTACAGTTTCACACTTGTAATCTTAATGAATATAAATCTTGTAAATTTCATTGTATAAGACTGTACAGGTGAGGGGGTGAGAGTCGTAAAACCTCAAAATTTGACTCTCATATATACACATGTATAACATAACATTTATCATCAACATAATTATTATAATCATTTGACATTTTCAACTATAAAACAAAAACAATTATATCAGCATCCATATCACAACTCAATTCGACTCAATTATGGCATGTACTGTAACAACCCAAACCCGGCCCGGACGTTATGGTCGAATCTAGTGCGTCACATTGAAGTGTTTTAGCGAAAACCTTGTTTTCATTGAAAACCCTTCCTTAAAATGAGAAACCTTAACTAACTTATAAAAACTCTTTTTCAATCGTGAAAGCTTGTTTAAAACATATGATTTATGAAAGCCTGTCATTTTAAAAATTAGTTACGAAAACGTAGAAAAACAATCTATGGTTTAGGAAACCCATGTTCTCATTCTCATAATTACAACGCATAAAAATAACAATCTAAATAATAATAAAAGGGAAGGCCTTATTTCATTCCAGTCTAAAATTACTTAATAAGCTAGAAACTATATGCTTTCTTTTAAAAAAAAGAGTCCAAGTCATCTTGCTAGCTGGCCACCTCCGAGTCCTCCAACCATCGAACCTTCTATTGAGCTTTACCTAAGAAAAATAAAAGAGGGGGTGAGTTTTTGAAAACTCAGTGTGTACGTCCTTCAACGAGTAATAAGCATTCATCAATCCATAAAATCATACATGCAATGCAATGTAGTGCAACCCACCCTAATAATCCAACCGATACACATCAACTCTATCCCCTGATACACATCATATGGGGATATAAATATCGACCCACCCATCCGATACATATCAATGGTAGCCTGGTTGCGAAACTACCTTCATTGTAGCAAGGTGCCAATCACATATTGGGCTTAAAAGTCGTCGGTGGACCCACGGTTGTCAAGCAATCATGCGATCCTCATATACTTCCTCCGTTCCATAATTCCCAACCCATATGCATCTTAAACAGAATATCGTATACTTGTAGCGAATATACATGTAACATCCATAAATCTTACATTCAACACATAGGGGTATTTTGGTCATTTTTTCTCTTAGGGGCATTTCGGTAATTTTTTATTAGGTTTATTACTTACCTTAACCCGTTAACAAGTCCTCGTTGGCTAAAGTGAACAGATACTATGCACTAGGTAGGTTCCAGAGAAGAGGAGGTGAGTCATTAAGATCGCTTAAGTACCAAGCTCTCCCTAGATCCAATCTTAGACATGCATATACCCATTACCACACCTTAACCTTATGACTCATGCACGATCGCAATTAATTAATTCAGTTTTATGTCAATTAAAAAGTTATCAGATTCTAGGCCCAAAACCCCTTGCAGAGCCCAAATAAGTCTACATAATGCATATGGCCCACTAGGCCCAAATCTCATTCATATGGCCCATTAGGCCCAAATCATATTAGTATGGCCCATTAGACCCAAATTACATTCATATACATGCTTTCATATAATTTTCATCACTTAACATCAAGTTGCCAATTTTGCCTATTATGGGCCCACTAGCCCATCGAGCCCACTTAACCCATCCTGGCCCGGTTGGCCAAAACATGGCCCAAGTTCATGGAATCGCCCATGGGGCCTTAGATAACCTACCAGTTTCCCTCTTTCAAGTGTTCGCGCACTCGCAAGATTACCATAGCCAAACTTTCGGCTTTCCAGTATTTCGGGATTTGTCGATCTACTTGTATGTATGCAGTGTATGTACACACCTTTGGCTTTATATCAAGCTATCATAAGGTAGAAGTACACACCTGGTAATAAAGCGTGCTGCGATCCCCCTTACCACGAACCTACAATCAATATCAATCAATGATTACTCACATATACTTATCAAATACTTTACCAAAAGCTGAAGTCTCACATTAACCTTACTTGAAACGCCAAGTCTTAATAGCTTTTCCCTGATCACTAATCGCGAGTACTTCCCAGATCTGCATTAACCTTTATCGTTAAAAACATATTGGGTGAATTGTATCCGTCATATGTCACCCTTTACTACTGAAGCCTATTCGGCCAACCTTTACCGAAGTGAAGAACACTTACCAATATCTCACACCTAAGGAGCAAATCGGCAGGGATACAAAAGACTGGGATTCAATACTAATCCTACCAAAACCGATTAGAAGAAGTGAGGGATAGAGTGATCTATACTAGCAAAACCGATTGAGAGAAAAAAACACTTACACTAGAATTGACCGAGTGGAAAGGATAATGGCGGCATAGAGGATATTCAGCTCTTAAGACTTGTATGGTAAAAGAGGATATTCGGCACAAAGAGAAGTAGAAACTGCTTAAAACCAGAGGTGAATCAAAAAGAGAACTTGAGTAAGGAAGAATGGAAAATCGACACAAAGAAAAAAGAAGGAAGAACAATGGATTTTCGGCTTTTAGATCTTTGGAGAAAAATAGTGTTTTCTGGCAACAAGGTGAGGGAGAATTCGGCATTAGCCTGGCAACCTCACATTTGGCATTAGCCTGGCAACCTCACTTTCGGCATCTATATATAGCCTCTAGCTAAATTTCCTATCCCCTGATCCCCAATTCAGCTCCACCTCTTTACACTCCTCATCTCCTAATTTTTCTCCCAAATAACCCCTTAATCCCATCCTCAAATTTCTCCTCTTATCACTCCCTACAGAGTTCATATCCAACGCCACCACTGTCCATCCCTTAAGCAAAAATAAATCCTTCCTTTGAGCAATGAGGGATTTGAACTCCTTACCTTCTTGCCTTGCATGTGACGCCACTTGCCACTCCACCACAAGGCTTTCTTGTGTCCAATTCTTCATTTATTTATTTAAAAACCAATCTACTTGCCAACATGGTTCTTTTAATAATTAAACCATAATTTCCTTCACCCCTAAGTTCGAACTCAAACCTTAACCAAGACCTACTATCACATAATTAACACTTGACTAGGAATGTTAAGCACAATTTTTATCGAATCTGAAAAAAAAAGAAAGTTTAGGATTTTTGGGGCGTTACATGTACCTCTAGAATTAATTCTGAGCTCGATTTAATCTGAGAATCGGCTAAACCTACAAAGCTCTAATACCACTAAATGTAATACCCCCAACCTGTATCCCTCGCCAGAACCGAGTTACGGAGCATTACCGAAGTTTACAAATCAAATAGACAGAAATTTCAAATATTTCATATCATCAAAATAAGTCATCAAAGTATCATCTTAATCCAAATTATAAGCATACCAAATCTAAATCAATTTGCCTAGTTCATGACACTTAAACATAGAACTAAGTTCACATGCAACTATCTGGATTTAGTTCAATTTACCATGCCATAATATGGCTTCAAAAATAAACACATATTTATATGTATAAAACCAACCAAAATTAAACTTACAACCTCATTTACGATCAAACCACAAAATAACTATTATTTAGACACCCTAGATATATGCCGACACACAGGATAAACATCACCACAATTGAGTTCGGGATCGTTGTTGGATGCTGAATCGGCTATCAAAAGTTAAGTATTTAACCTGCACACAGGAAACAAAATCATACGCTGAGTAAAAACTCAGTGGTATTTCTATAATTTGAATATTTAAAAATAAGAAATTTCAAATATGCTATTGAAATATAAACACATATTAATATTTAATTATTTCAACAACCATATCATATTTAATTTGTTTCACAATATCTCAATTCTCATACTTGCTATATAAATAGCTTTTCACAATTTATTTCACATTTCATTATACAATTGCATTATCCATTCCATATTCATTTCATGAGTATATAACTCGTATATTCCATATATTTGCAACATATTTCACATTCTATTTTCAATTCACTATTTCACTTCTATTTCTCATACCATGCCATTTCAATATCAATTATAAAACTTTATTATTCATTTACCCCTATTAACATGACTCGGACTCGGACGGATACACGGATCCAACCAAAACACACTAGTTTGACACCTAGTGCCTCATTGGATAATTCGAAGTAATAATTTGGCCCCTAGTGTCTCATCGGCTAAACTGAAGTAAATTGGCACCGAGTGCCTCATCGAATTAATCTAAAGTAGTAAATTGACACCCAGTGTCTCATCGACTCGAAGTCGAAGAAATCCCTGAACTCTTCTAATCCTATGGCATGTCATGTAATATCCCGATTTTGGGCCTAGTCGGAACAGTGGTTTCGGGGCCACAAATCCGATGAAGAAAATTTTTATTTTTATTATATTTTTATGGTTTACGATTTTAAAGAATAATTTTTTGAAAATCTCGTTCGAAAATTTTGACGCTCGAGCACTCAATTTAGTCAAAAGGACTAAATTGTAAAAGTTGTAAAATGTGTATTCTAGTTTACAAAGGTACTAAGTACTTGTGAGTAATGGGTTTTTAAATTGGGGGTCCTTAATTACATTTGGTGGTATAAAAATAATATAAAAATAATTTTTCTTCCGAAATTAGATTTGTGGTCCCGAAACCATTGTTCTGATTTTACCGAAAACGGGCTGTTACATGGACCCTCAAATTAAAATTTGATTTCACAATAGTTACTCAATAGGGACCTCCTATTTCTTATTTCAACTGTTGATTTTACATTCTATTCAATTTAGTTCTTATGAACAAAACTAACAATTAAACTTTACAATTTAGTTATTTTTCATAATCTAAGCTAAAAATCTATCGATTTAACACCAATTTATTCAAGAAATCAACAATGAAAACTTTCAAAAACTTTAACAGTTTTACAAATTGGTACATAGACCAACTAAATCAAGCACCCATAAATTTAAAAAATAAAAATTACAAGAAAAAGGCTTAAAAATTTTACCTAATCAAGGATAGGATGTTTGAACTCTCCAAAGGATTTTTCATTCTTTTACTTACCACACCAATGAAGAAGATGAAAACAAGATGATGACTTTTCTTTGTTTTGTCTTATATCGTTTAATTAAGGCATAATTAAGCTAGTTTAATTATCATTAACATGGTTTAATAAATAATAAACTAACCTTAATTAACATAAGTGAGAGATGTCATCAAATGCCACTAACTCATACAAAATAGTTTAATTACCATTTTGGACCTTTAGTTAATTGCAATTTAAGTCTCTAAGTCTTTGGCCAATTAAAAATCTATAGCGATAATAATTTTACAATTTAGTCCTTGTATCTTAGTTAAGCAATTAATATGCAAAATTGAAGAACCAAACTTTAATATTCTTTTATACTAACTCCATAAATATTTTAATTTAATATTTACAGGTTAGGTTTACAGAAACATGATCTCAAAACTACATTTTCTGACACCACTGACTTTCTAATCGTTACAGTTTTCCCCCTTAAGAAATTTTGTCGCCAAATTTACCTAAAATGCGGAAGATGTACTATTGAATCAACTCCTCTTCGTTGACTACTTTCTACAACTGAACCACTACGATCAATTCTTCGTCCTCTAGCTTAGGGGCAAATCTCCTGGTAGTAGCAGGAATATCATTAGCATTTCTCAAAAGATAATTAATCTAACCCAGTTTAGTTCCATCAAGTTGAAAGATAAGTGGACTATGTCGATTAATTAATTTAATTATAGGCTGAAAGATATTAATTAAGTTAATTATTAGTTAATTGGTAAAAAATTTTAGATTAACCACAACAATGGACATTGATCAATCTTCTACTACTTTGCTTGTTAGTTATGTAATTTAGTCATTTTTGCATTCAAACCCAATTTTAGCTTTTAGCTGTAATATGACCAGTAGAGTGGTAGCCACCTAGACTTAGCTTAATGTGCTAGTATTTATTGTTAATTTAATTTAGACAGACCTCCATTGAGTACGATTATCGACATACTTTCGGTATTTCATTGTAAAATTCTCTATATTACAATTTGACATATACATTTGCAGACACTGTACGTATTCATATATATATATTTAATTCTAAGTCTTGGTGCACACACATTGGAACGCAATCAGTCATCCCGAACAGTTTCAAAATGATTTAAATTGTCTCTAAAATATTTTAATTGTTCAAAACTTAGATTAATAATTTTATAAAAATATTCTTAAAATTTAACCTTCAGCAAAACTCCAGTGTCTTTCAACCTTTTAATCTAGAAAACTTTGAATACTTGTTTTATAATTTAAATATGTACATATATATTTCTAAAGACCTGAAATGATTTATAAGTATAATTAAAATTTTTTAAACTTTTCCAAGACTAGTTTATCATTAAATGTCAAAAATTAAAATATTTACGGGACTAGGCCGATTAAATGAAAAATGACGGGAATGGGCTAATTTTTGGAAAACGCTTCCAGCTGGGAGCTTTTTTAGGTGACACGCAGAAAAGTGCTTCCAGCTGAAAGCTCTTTCCGCCATTTTTCAACAAAAGCGCTTCCAACAGGAAGTTCTTTTCCCCTAATTTTTCTAGGGTTGTATTTTTAAGTCTTAGGGTTTAGTTTATTTAAATTATGGTTTAGTGTTAGTGTTTTGTTTATTTAAAGTAGGGTTTAGGGCTTTTTTGAGATTTTTAATTAATTATTTTGTAATAATTTTTTGAGAGGTTAAATAATAATTTAATCCAAAATTAAAAAAAATTGTATTTTTACACGAATCGTATATTTAAATTCCAGAAAATTGAATTGGATTAATAATTGAAACTCCGTCTACTATGCAGGGATGAAATATTAGTTATTAATTTTTTTCGCCTTCTTAATATTAGAGTGGTGGTTGATTTTCTAGAAAATTATTTATTGACGAAAATGTGGTTCTTATCATGACAGATTACAGATTTTGCCATTGATAATTTCAAAAAAAATGAATACTTTATATTAGAAAAATATTTTAGGAAAATGTTAAGATAATTTAAATAAATAAAATTGGGAGAGCAAAAAACTTTTAAAGAATTTAATTGAGCTTTGAGTGATAATTGATAATATAAGAGAGAGTTGAGATTGAATTGGAAAAAAATGAAATGGGAGTTTTATAGGATAAATTATTTTACTGTTGGTGGAGGAGGGGGGAACAACTAATTAAATCGCCTAGGTGATCGCTAGGGAAAAAAACTTCCTATTGGAAGCACTTTTACTGAAAAAGGATAGAAAGAGCTTCCAATTGAAGTTGTGTATCACTTGAAAAAACTTTTAGTTAGAAAGTTTTTCAAAAATTTATTTATTCCTGTCATTTTTTATTCAATCGACCTAATTTCGTAAATATTTTTTTTGTTTTACATTTATTAGTAAATTAGCACTTTTCCAAATTTGATTTAAAGATTGTTATCTTGTGGCGAAATAAGTATTTTATTAAAAGAAATTTTTTTATCAAAGTTTGAAAGTATTCCTATAATATCTTTTATTCATACCGTATACTGAAACAAATGATGATGTCACAGAAAGTGAGGCCAATAGTGCCACACCTCGTGGGTGAAGCGAAAATGATGTAATAAATACTAAAAATGATAAATCTTATTAAAAGAAATTAAATTATTATTTGAGAACCGAAGAAAATACAGGTTTTTGAAAAGTGTGAAATTAAGTTGAGGGTTGTATAGGAGGATATGCTAGAAAACAAATTTGAACGAGTTGGAGGTCAATTAACCATCCACTGTCACCTTCAGAAGTACTGTTTGCTCCAAAAACACTGTTGAATAATTTGTAATACTAAAATGAAAAAACCACCAATAATTAAAAGGATTGACATGAAGAATGAGCACAGAGGATGGTTGGCAAAAAGGACACTTGTCGAAAAGAAAACCAGGTGTCATTGTGCTCCATTGCCACCCAGCACCTAATTCAACAATGACTCCCACGTTGCGTTCATTCTTCTTTCTCAGTTTAAAAACCAGCTACACGACAACATTTCTTTAACAAGAAAAAAAAAAAAAAACGAAAACGCTTAGAATTGGGTCTGAAATGCTCAGGATTTTCATTTTCCCTTGCCTATGTTTAGTATACGCGGCACGACGCTCATGCTTCTGCCTGCCCTTCCTTTCCATAAATTTGAATTTTAGATGAAGTACTTCCATCCACACCATTTGAATTTAAAAAAAATATATAATTGCGAGTATTTTATTATTGGCATAAAAGATAAATATAACTTTTGATCTGATTTTTTTATTGTATTTAAATATTTTAATTCTCAAATTTTAAAATTTAATTTAATTATTTATTTTTGGATAGAAAAATTGATTAACTTTTAATTTTTAATGGTTTTGATTTAAAAATTCATGTGATATTCTATGTATACTTCTTTATTAATATAAATAAAAATTTATGAGATTTTTCTTAATTTTTTAAAATATTTTATTAACTTTTTTATGTAAATAATTGTATAATGCCATTAAAAATTTAATAATTTAATTAATTTTCTATCCAAATGTAAATGATTTAATTAAATCTCTTAAAGGTTAAATTAATATAAAAATATTTTTAACTTTTTTTGATGGTTGAGTTGGTAGTGTAGCATTTATAATTTACATTGGTAGCGTAACGGCTATGGGAGGAACTATTAAATCTTGCATTTGATCACCATCAACTTAAGTTGCGTGTGGAACAATCCTTATTCATACCCCAATCTCCTTTCTTCTCTCAATTTTCTCTATATAAATATATTGATTACTCACCTTTCGAAATCTTTAAAAAAGAAAAAAAACTGAAGCACCACAAAGATGGCGAAAGCTGATCTGATGGTTATTTCTTTGTTGTTACTAATAACACTGTGTTTCACGGCGGTTGACGGTTACGGAAGGATGGTGGGAGGGAGAACGGAGATAACCGACGTGAAGACCAACGAGGAGGTACAAGAGCTGGGGAGGTTCGCGGTGGAAGAATATAACCGGAGCCAGGGCCTGGGGCGGTGGCGGGGATTTGTAAGTAGTAGTAACGGAAGACGGGCGGAGTTGGTTTTTTCTCAGGTTTTAGAGGCGCAAAAACAGGTGGTTTCGGGGATAAAATACTATCTCAAGATCGAAGCAATGGAGAATAAGCTTAGCAAGACGTTTGAATCGGTGGTTGTGGTGAAACCTTGGCTTCATTCCAAGGAATTGCTTCACTTTTCGCCTTCGGCTGAGTGAGTTTTAGGGTAATTTTGTTTGTGTTTTACGAGATTTTAGTTGGTTCTAACCTATGATTTTCGTGGAAAATTTGTCATCTCGCAAATGTAATCTTGATGAATTAAAAAAATAAAGGCTACTTTCTAATTTTGCAAGAAATAATTAGTTATATAAGGTGACGACCAAAGAATTATACGATTATAGACTACCTCCCAAGTGATGGATAATAGCCCGAAGTCCACTGACCTCCATGGTTGGTCTTTGTTTAACTTTACCCAACCTGCCTTCGGAGGAGACCACCCAACTTGCTTGGCTACCCCCATGAGCATCATAGCCTTAATTTGCCTTGCCCAACTACATAAGGCCTTCAATCAATATTTTGTTCCAACACAAAAATTATCATATTCCTTTGTTTCCAAAGTAACCACCACCAGAAAGTGAGCTCCAATGATGGTTGCAGTGGAGCGGCAGTCTCTTAGATCATGTAAAGTTTGTTTGTTTGAGTGTTCCCGAAAATATGGTAGAGGGATCCCCTTTTAAATCTCCTTGTACGATATTTCCGAATTTGTGTTTCAAGAGAAAGCAGCTTGTAAACGCCTGCTACAGAGAATCTAGAATTGGTACTCATCGCCACTCACAGGGTATCTAAACCAGCCATCAGATTTGGTGGTTGAATGCTTGCATAAAGCACAAAATAATCCCACTTCCAACTCCTGTCTATATTAACCATTGAGGCTAATGATGCATCCTCATCCATCTCCAAAGGAAATAAACAAAGATTCTTTAAAGGACCTATCTCCGATACCCCATGTACCGTCTCGTAACTTCCAACAAATATTATCCCGAAGAAAGGGAGCGCCAAACAAAGGAGGACTTAGCGCGAATAATGTTCTTAGGGCAACCAGCATCCAACTTGTATTTATTGCGCAAAACTTGCACCTAGAAAACATCAGAATTCCCAGCTTCTAACATGGAGACCCCCATTTACAACACTTATCCCATTGAACAAACAGAATTTTGCGGAATCCATTAGTAGAACCTCAATTAAAGCTTCCAGCTATCTTCTTATTCTAACTGCGTATATCGACATCACGAAGTAATTGTGGATTTAGATAGGCGATGCGTTTATCTACGGTCAGTGTAAAAATAGATGTGGCGATGAGATTAAATACGGTAACGATATTATAAGGTGAAATAAAAAATAAGCTAAACGCACTGCACCATATCTAATCGCCTATCGAAACCTCTCTAAGAATAACTAATAGAATCGACTTCTACCAAGTAAACCTTCCTGCCACTAACAAAGGTATTGGCATTTGTTATTGGAATACAAGAATCTTTAAATATTTTCCCAAATTTTCTGCCTGTTGAAAACTCAATTGAAAGCCCAACTTGCTTGTAACTTGACTCCCCAATGATTCCAAACTTTTTCAAAAATGAATTGGTAAATCTTTTGTCTGTTGAAAACCCAACTTGCTTGTAACTTGACTTTTCAATGATTCACAAATGTTTGAAGAGAAAACAACTTTGAGTCATTTGGGCATTGATCTTGTGAGTTGAGACAAAGTTGAATTGGCGAATAATATGATTGATTAAACCTGATTGCTCCAAATCAACTTTGCAAAATAAGATAAACTCATTAACAAAGAAAAGATTTGAGATAAGGGCCCATCTCTAAATAAGTGAATTGAATTCCACCATCTATAATATACTGTTGTGTGAAGACAGTGGACTTATTGTTCCATCCCAATCACAAACAAATATGGTGACAACACATTGATACATGATATCAACAGAGATAAAGGAGGAGAGGGGGCAGTGTCAAAAAAGGTTCACCACTCTAGGACTACGAGCTAAAAAAAAGTGAAGGGACTCAAGTAGAAAAGGGATAGAATTTTAGTGTGTTAGGGTTTTGTGTGTATAGAGAGGTATCCCTTTACTAAGTAGTATATTAGGGTATTTATATGAGAGGTGAGGGCCCAACGGAGGCCCAAATTGAGTCCAAGATAAGGTAGGGATTTGATGGAGGGTACAATGATTCATGGGTGGTCTTCTTTTTAAGAAGAGTGTATCCGTTAATAGCGGATGGCTTAACAGAAGACCCACTCGGATGGCTAAGACTAATGGTTCTTATCGTTGGGGTATGAGGCAAGTAAGTAGTCGATCATTGATTGACCATCCAGACGATATAAAGTGGAGGGTCATTTGTGGGTATCCCTTCGGTTGTTTTTCATGTCGCCATGTGTCACAGTTGGGTAGTGGTATAACAATGTTCCCTCAGTCAAGAGGTATGTTACAAAGTGACCGTGCCTCAAGACTATCTATAGGCTACCCTCTACCAGGTGGTAGTTGTAGCAAATAAAGTAAAAGATAGATGGTAAAATTATAGGCTCGATGACCCGAGGATATACGATGCCTTGTAAGGCAATTGAAACTCGTGCACACCTTGTTTAATAATATTTTCACGAATTGCATTTCTATACATAGTGGACTTGTATAAATTTTGCTTTGTGATTTAGCGATTGTATGCCTTGACCCGACAATCCAAAAATGTATAATGTATAACCTAGTGGCGCATTTGTCAATTAAAAAATTTAGATTTATATAATGGAAACATGTTGTATGTATATCACAGATGCAATTATTATAAATGTAAAATAAAGAAGGTTCAAGCCATCGGTTAACAATATAAAATTAAGAGACGTGACCCATTCAATGGTAATATGAAACGTAAGAAATGCATATTATTCCTTGGTGATATAAAACATAAGAAATGTGTACTATCCGTTAGACTTAAGAAATCTATAATATTCGTTAAAATATGAATAGAATGACTATTCATTATTATAAATAATGGTAACAAATGTAACTTTTCGCTTGAGTTTTTTATGAGCAATATTGAACAAGTGCTTACGGAAGGTGGTATTATAATGTTGGTTTGAAAATAGCTGTTAATCTAGAGAAATAAAGTGCGAGTGCTCGTAGTTATAAAGTTTATTTGTTAACCTAATTTAGAGGTCAATCACACTACCGTAGGCTCTCGTAGCATGAAATTACATAAATAGTTAATGAAAGATAATGCCTCCGCACATAGGGGAAGGCTTATGAAGGGTAACTCATAGGATAATGGGCACAACAATGCGACTATGAACATAACACAAGGATGGCGAGTATGGCAACCTGGCTAGAAATATAATAATGATGGGTGTAGTGATCCAACTAGAAACACGAGGATGATGAGTGTGGTGACCCGATAAAAAATATAAGAATGACGAATGTGGCCACCCAGCCAGAAACATGAGGATGACAGATATGGTGACCCAACCAAAAATACAAGGATGACGCATGTAGGGACTTGACTAGAAACACAAAGATGATAGATGTGGCGACCCGGCCAGAAACACAAGGATGATGGGTATGGTGAGTCAGCAAAAAATGTAACACGCCAAACTCAGTCAAATTGGTTTAAGCTGAATCTGGAGAGCTACATTAGCCACCAGAGTGACTCGCCATTAACTCCCAACCTAACCTCCAACATATCATGTATATATAACATATACTGTGCTAAGTTATAACAAAACAGCGGAATTAAATCATACATAGAATGTAAATCATGCGAGCTTACAAAAATAAACAGAGAAAAGATTTGCATGTCACCTAAATAGTGAAACTTAAGGGTTCGCATGAAAGAAATAAATAGGGAATTTTAGGGTACGTATACTCAAACATAAATCCAAGTACATAGAAGTTATTATAAAGGTTCGCATGGCAACATAGGTTATCATAACAACATAAAACATGATTTCGGACAATAACACGAGTTCACAAAATATCAGAGGTTCACATACTACAAAAGTTTGCATATAAACAAACATCATGAGTTCGTGTACAAAACAAGCATCGCAATAAAAAGAGGCGTTCATACAAGGGTTTTTATACTTTTTATAGGGGTTGCTAAATAGTAAGATTATCACTCTTAAGGGTTTGCATGCATGTTGTGGGTCGCAACATTCAAGGGTTGCATGAAACAATATTTCACAATCCAACTGACTCGCATTTAGTATTAAGACATACTTTGGCAAAATTAAAAGAATACAACATGACATGCATGAAAGGAGAAATAATGAACATTAAAATTTATTCGTACTGAAAAGAAAAATTTAACATGGGTTTAATTTAAGGTTTCCTAGAAATAAAATTAAACTTTAAGAACATTGTTTTAATAACATTAGCAACTATAATAAAACTAAACCCACATAAATAATCCCATCGCCTTTTTCCCAGGTTCGTAAATATATGTTCAGGGATTAGCCTCGCCCAGGTCAGGCACCTCGCCACTGCCATTTGCGACCTACTTTCTTGCGAAGTAAGAGAAGAGTGGGTGAGTTCATTAAGAACTCAGTGAGTATTCAGAAAACATTAAAGTATGCCTAAAATACAGAGTTTAAAATATAAAGAAACCTAGTTTGAAAATCGTTTTGCGTGCTAGATTCATTGTAAAGGTGCGAGACCCAATTCGCAAAACTTGCTTGTCAGAAAACAAATAAGTTTGTAAATAGATTCAGATGTGCTTGTTGAAAATCATATTTAAAATTTTGGCTTGTTTCTAAAAAGAAAACTTAAAACATAAAATGTACTTGTGCTTGTGCTTGTGCTTGTTCTTATTATTATACTTGTACTATTAACAATAGTTTCACAAAATGTGTTCATAACACTTGCACTTGTCTTTTGTTAGAGAAGTGGATCTCCTTATAGCATTTTACTTGTGACTTAGAGAGTCCTTAACATGTCCCATAAGTGTAGCGATAAGCTAAACACTCTCATGTACTGTAATAGCCCAATTTCGGTGAAATAGAAATAGTGGTTTCAAGACCACAAATCCGAGCTAAAAATAAAATTTATTTTAATTTTATTATATGGTTTGTCTTATGTTAGAAATGTCGTTTGAAAATTCTGATAAGAAAATTTTACCGATTATGTGCTTAATTACGAGAAGGACCAAATTGCATAAAATGAAAAAGTAAAATTCTAGTAGCTAGAAGGATTAAATAGCTATAGAATTCAAAAATTGAGGTCCTTGTATGGTAATTAGACCATTAATGAAAAGTTAGTAGATATTTTTGGATGATTCATCATGGAAAATTAGAAAAAGTCTAAGGACTAAATTGGAAATCAAAATAATTAAAAAATGAAAAAGAAAATATCATCTTATTTACTCATCTTCTTCCCCAGAAATACATGAAAACCCTAGGAGAGAGAGAAGAAACTTTCATGGCTTAATTGGGTAAGTTTCTTTGTTCTTTTTTAGTAATTTTGATACTTTTGAAACCGGGATAGCTTAATCTATCTATTTGGGGGATCAATTTGAAAAGTTATCAAAGTATGGAAATTAGGTTATGGATGAATATGCTGAAATTTTGAAATTTATGGTAGAAAATGAAAGGTTGTTGATAGATAAACAACTTTTACAAAGTGATTTTTGATGAAAACATGATTTAGGGACTAAAATGTAAAGTTGTGAAAATTGAAGAAAAATTTTGAATTTTATAGAATATATGTGCTGTAAATTTTATGGTGAGATTTTGGTTAGGCTTGGAATAGGGAGTAAATCGTATAAATTTTATTTTTCGAGCCTAGAAACGAAATTGGAATTTATGAAAAAATTGGGGGCAAAATTAGGATATAAATTAAGTCCACTTGAATATGAATTGTGATAAATTGATGTTAAATTTACTCATATAGATCTGGATAAACCAAATTCGGAGCTAGAACGAGGAAAAGAGGAAAATGTCAGATTAGTAGATTTTATGTACACGAACATTTGTCGAAGTAAGTTCTTGTAACTAAATTGTGTATGTTTATATGCTTGAATTTAATGTTGTATTCGTAAATTGTATAAATATTGTATATATATGACATTAAAAAATATATATATCTGATAAAGCCCGATCAATAATAATGCCCAATAAATGATAAAATATAAAAATGTTACTTATATGCTTGAAATGAATGTGGAATGTGTTTATTTGAATTATATGAATGTTATAGATGTATGAAATAATCACATGCCTGATAATGCTTGAAAAATGTTAAATCCCATTTGAATAAATGAAAAATCGATGGATATGTGATTTCCCGAAATGAATCAGGTCCTACATTTGTTGCGGACGGGTAATTCTGAAATAAGTCCTCTCGAGCATATGTTATAGATTGGATTTAGCCCGGACGGGTAATCCAGATTAAGCTCTTTAGAGCATATGTCATAAAAAGGATTTAGCCTGGACTGGTCATCCTGACTAAGCTTTATTGAGTATATATATATTGGAGATAGGATTTAGCCTAGACTGGTAATCCTGTTGTATATATATGTGTGGCTCGAGAGTGTACTCTCTGAAATAGTACCTTATGGGTACCATTAGACATGAATTGACAGATTCTGATTTGTACACCTCAGGTGTACTACCTGTGTATCCATCGATATTCCAAATAAATTCAACGGGTAAAAATCTTGACATGAGAATATATATGAATAAGAAATGAATTATTACACATATTTGTCTGAAATACATGAAAATGAGGATACATGACAATTGATATATGAAAACATGAGGTGATTGATATATGGTAATATGGGATGATGATATTTGTACATTAAATTTATTTGATGAGTATGTTCATCCTTGATTATAGATTTGTACCCTTGAGTGTACTATTCGTGACCTTGATATTTCGAATGATATGAGTAAAGATCTGACATGAAATAATCTGAACTCGAGATGAACTATTATGAAATTATACTTGTAATATAAAGAGATGATTTATACATATTAAATGAATACATGTTGTGGAAAGCAT
Source organism: Gossypium hirsutum (assembly GCF_007990345.1). Taxonomy (NCBI): domain Eukaryota; kingdom Viridiplantae; phylum Streptophyta; class Magnoliopsida; order Malvales; family Malvaceae; genus Gossypium; species Gossypium hirsutum. The sequence goes on along the minus strand of NC_053426.1, from coordinate 51,165,862 downwards.
ATGTGCCTAGAAACTTGATCGTTGTTGAGCCCATATATGTTTTGATGTTATTACGAAATATATGACTAACAAGGGTAATGAGGATACGTGTAGGGCTTGAGGTCAGATTGATTGAATATGCCTTACATAGTTACCTCAAAATAGAATGAATGGTAAGTTAAGTACTATGTTATACGAACTTACTAAGCATTTTATGCTTACTTAGTTTTATTTCCTCATTTTATATTAAATCGGAAGCTCGTTGGATTGGAAGCTTGGCGGAGATCCCTCACACTATCCATCGGCCTATTTCGGTACATATGGTAAATTAATTATGGTTATAATGGCATGTATAGGTTAAATTGGCCATATTGGCATGTAAATGTAAACGATTATTGTAATCTAGCTATTGGAATGGTTAGTGATGATTATGTTTTGGTATATGTATATATATATTAAGTTTATTCTCTGGAGATAACATAAGTGTTTATTATTGATTGATTGAGAAAGATTAAATGAGTATGCTTATAAAAGGTAAGATTAAAAACATGAATGCATGTAACAATATATCATATTAGATGTTATAAATTGCTTGAATTCAATGCTTGGATTGGTTGGTGTTTATATGTAAGTTTGGTGCAGGAACTTAGTAAAAATTTTGGGTGAGAAATAAAGCTAGAATGGCTTTATTTTGTCCACACGGGCAGACACACGGGCGTGTGTCTAAATCGTGTGTGACACACGGCCTGATACATGGGTGTGTGGTTATGCCGTGTGTCCCCTGCATCTTAAATTCGAGAAAATAAAATTCTCAGAATTGAGCGCACGGGCAGAGACACGGGCGTGTGTCTCAGCTGTGTATGCTACATGGCCTAGAACACGGGTGTGTGTCTTGGCCATGTGAAACCTGCACCTAATTTCGAAGAATTTAATTAACCACATGGCCTAGCACACGGACGTGTGGCCAGCCGTGTGGCACAAGTTAGAGAATTACACAAGACCGAACACGGCGTCCAGCATGGGCGTGTCCTAGGATCACATGGGCGTGTCCTTTTGTAACTTGGAAAAATTTTAAAATTTCACGAAAAATTTTTAGAGTTCCCGATTAAGTCCCGATTCGATTCTAAAGCTCATATTGGGCCTCGATGGTCCATTTAAGGGACGTTACGAATAATTTCGAAAAGTAAATAGTAATTGTTGTAAATTATCTGAAAATGTTCTGAAAGTTTCAGTAATACCCTGTAACTATGTGCCGGTGACGAATACGGGTTTGAGGTGTTACATTTAGGGGTATTAGAGCTACAGTTTAGTCGGTTCTCGGATTGAACGTAAGATATGTGGAGTCTAGAAATACATGCCATTATATAACCTGTGTGTGATATCTCCTGACTCTGATGAAAATTGTTTTACAACTAGACAGAGATGCTTTCCAACCGAGCTAATTCGGATACTACTAAAAGTGATACTCACATGCCTGAGTAAAAATGTTACTTATGATGAAACGAGACTCATAAAGGTATGAAATAAATGTTTTATAGTGAACATGTTAATGCTAAATGTTAAGTGATATGTGTGCAATTATGAAAGTTAAATTTTGAGGCTTACGATCTCCACCCTCTTACCAGTACAGTTTTATACGATAAAAATTCACAAGATTTATATGGATTAAACTCATGAATGTGAAACTAAAGAGTTCAAAGGCTGAATGATTAATAATGTATTCAGAATTGAAAATGGGTTAGTAAGTAAAGACGGTATTAAAAGAGATATCAGATTTTTCTGAAGATTTTTCTGAAAATGTGATGCCACTGTTAAAGAAGAAGTAATTCATGAGTAATCGACTTATTCAGGTATGATATCTATAGAACGGATTAGCCAAAAATTTCTTCTGAATTGATTCTTTCAGTGAACTAAATAATGTAAGATTATTGATGACTTTATTAGTTAGTGGAATAGTGATAAAATTGCAAAGATATTCAAATGCAGTTGTTATAATCGGATATATTACAACAATATCTTCTGGGCACTCCATAAGTTCTATTATTTTCAGAGGCGTATGAAATTGTTCATGTTCAGATGCAATATTTATCATATTGGAAGGCTGGCTAATTATATTAGAAGGAATTATTGTAAGTTCGGTTGATTCATGAGCGGTATTACTCTATCATACTTGGATTTTCTAATTTATCATGATTGATATAAGATTTGATGATAAGGTTCATATGATAACATCAATTACTTTATTATTTAAACATGATTTATCTGTGAAAGATATTCATTGGCCGAAGGTAATTATATTTATTACCGTTATAAATATGGATTCGATCGTGAAGTTTGGTGATAGAGATTATAGATCATAGAAACTATATTACTGCATTGGTTATTATTGGGGCCATTTTCAGTTTTCCTCTTCTAATTTGAGGTGCATTTTTTATATTGAAGTATTCATTTATCTATATGGTTGAAATGTCGGTCATATTATGGTACTATGGTTTTAAATCTATTCGATGGTTGTGGCTTTGGAAAAACTCAAAGCTTCAATGTTAATAATTAAAATAGCTACGTTGATGACTCAGTTTTTACAGAAAAGATGTAAGATTTGAATGGACCAATAAATATCAGTAAAGTTTTGACCAGTTGGAAGCTCTTTTGATCAAAGTATTAATTTTGGTTCAGCCTGAATCGGGTAGGGAATTTGTTGTTACAGTGATTATTATTAAATAGGATTAAACTATGTTTCGATGCAGTAAGGCAAAGTAATAGCCTGTACTTGCAGACAGTTAAAAACCACGTGGAAAGAATTACCTGATACATGATTTATAATTGACAACTATTGTTTTTGTATTGAAATCTTACAACATAACTTGTTTGGTGAAAATTTTTATATATTCACCGATTATAAAAAAATTGAGGTATCTAATGTTGCAAAAAGATTTGAATCTGAGATAGTGTACATGACTTGAATTGTTGAAATATTATGATTTGATAATTGAATATCATTCGGAAAGAGCGAATGTGGTTGCAGATATTCTGAATAGAAAATTTCTATTTGCTTTGCAAGCAATGGATACCGATTGTAATGTCTGATAATAACTTAATTTTAGCTGAGTATAGAGCTAATCCGATAATTCTACAACAGATCAGTGAAACTCAGAAAAGTGATAATGAGTTGTAAGTTAAATGAATACAGTGTGAATTAATTTCTGATTTAGAATTTCAGAATAGATCTAATAATTATCTCAAAATAGAATGAGTGGTAAGTTAAGGACCATGTTATACGAACTTACTAAGCATTTTATGCTTACTTAGTTTTATTTTCCTGTTTTATAGTAAATCGGAAGCTCGTTGGATTGGAAGCTTGGCGGAGATCACTCACATTATCCATCGGCCGATTTCGGTACATATGGTAAATCAATTATGGTTATAATGGCATGTATAGGTTAAATTGGTTATATTGGCATGTAAATGTAAATGATTATTGTAATCTAACCATTGGAATGGCTAGTGATGATTATGTTTTGGTATATGTATATATGTATTAAGTTTATTTTATGGAGATAACATAAGTGTTTATTATTGATCGATTGAGAAAGGTTAAATGAGTATGCTTATAAAAGGTAAGATTAAAAGCATGAATGCATGTAACAATATATCATATTAGATGTTATAAATTGCTTGAATTTAATGCTTGAATTGGTTGGTGTTTGGATGTAAGTTTGGTGCAGGAACTTAGTAAAAACTTTGGGTGAGAAATGAAGCTTGAAATGGCTTTATTTTGTCCATACGCTTTGGTACGTTGGCGTGTAGTTAGGCTGTTTGTCCCCTGCATCTTAAAATCGAGAAAACAGAATGCTCAGAATTGAGTACACGGGCAGAGACACGAGCGTGTGTGTTACACGGCCTAGAAGACGGGTGTGTGTCTTGGCCATGTGAAACCTGCACCTAGTTTTGAAAAATTTATTTAACCACATGGCCCAGTACAGGGGCGTGTGGCCGACCGTGTGGCACAAGTTAGAGAGTTACACGGGGTCGAACACGGGCGTGTCCTAGGGTCACATGGGCGTGTCTTTGGACCACACAAGCGTGTGAGCCCTGTAACTTGTTGTCGATTAAGTCCCGATTCGATTCTAAAGCTCATGTTGGGCCTTGAAGGTCCATTTTAGGGACGTGACGAATAATTTTGAAAAGTGAATAGTAATTGTTGTAAATTATCTGAAAATATTCTGAAAGTTTTGGTAATACACCGTAACTCTGTTCCAGCAACGGATACGGGTTTGGGGTGTTACATGTACGCCAACATATCCTTGTGAATGGCGCATAGCTCGACATTCCATTATCTCTCCACATGTCGCCTCAACGCCCAAATCACAAAGCTTATAGGTAAGCACTCACAATCCTATGGCATGCCATTATATCCAACATATAAGCACTTGTTCATATAGCGCTCGCATAAAAGCTCATAAACCACAGTTTATAAAATTGTACTTTTAAAACATATCTTAAAACATAGGCTCACATAGGAGCACACATAATACACAACTTTAAAATCATAACTTGAAAATAGAGTCTTGGAACTTGAAAAAAGAGTTTTATAGAAAAGCTTACTCTTGGGACTTAGTTTAAAAACCAAAAGTTCTTGGACAATATAACATTTCACACATAGTACCGAACACTAAACACTCTTTTATGTAATGACCTGATAGTCAGGGGTGTCAGAATGTACATTCCGAGACTTTGTTCCCGTAAATCGAACTCATAAATATTAATTAAAAATATTTATGAAGCTAGTTGTATAGTTAATTAGGTTTCATTTAAGTGAATTTGCTCGAATTAAGAGTAATTAGGTATAAGGACTAAATTGCATATAGAGTGAAAGTTGAATTATAGATTGAAGAATAATTAAAGGGACTAAAGAGGCAATTATACCATTGTTTCTTTAGTAAGACGACATTAGGTATAAATTAGGTGTAAATTTATTATATATTTTACAATAACTAAAGTTAAAATATATATTATAATATATTTACTTAATATTTAAATAAATATATATATTGTACAATGATAAAACAAATAAGTAAAATAAATAGAAATAGAAAGTTAAACAAAAGAAAGAAAGAAAAGGGAAAGAAATAGACGAAAGGCTTAGGGGTTTCAAAGTTTTCAAGCTCAATTGGTTAGTCAATTTAGTCTCTTTTTCTTGTAATCTTTATGTTTTTTATTTATCGGTGTTAAGTATTACCCAACCGATGTGGAAATCTTAGCATTGATTGAGTTTTTAAAGGCTGTTAATGTTGAACAATTTTAGTATTAGCGATTAAATTAATAGATTTTTAAGCTAGAAATGAAAAAGGATTAAATTGTAGAATAAATTGTAAATTTTGAGTAATAGAGACTAAATTGTGAAAAATTCAAAATTTAGGGATTTAAGTGAAAATAGGGAGTTAAATTTAGTTTAAAGAGAAATTTGTATAAAAATATAGAATTAAATGTGAAGAATAAAAATTAGTCTCAGTTTAGGGACTAAATTGAAATTTAGGAAAATATTGAGTAAAAATTTAAATATTCAATATGAAATTGAATTATGTTATATTGATGAATTTTAATTGTTTTAATTCCGTAGCTAAAGTCGTACCGGAATACTCGACTAAAAAGGGGAAAGATAAAGTCGACGTCAGATAGTTCTAAATTCCTGGTTTGTATTTCTATAATCTGAACCTAGTTGTTAATTGTTGTATTTTGATTTGTATATGGTAAGTGGTTGAGGTGGGTGTTTGGCACTTTGACTATTGAATTGATTTCATGTGTATATGGGATTATATGAAAAATATATTTGGTACTTTGATATTGAATTGAATTAAGTTGATTGAATTAATATATATATTATGAATATGTGTGCAAATATGATAATTGGATATTGGTTGTATTTGGAAAGTGAATTGGAACCCTATTAACCGTATCAAGCTGAGTCAGATATAGATGGCATGCCATAAGATAGGAATAGTTCAGGGATTTCTTCGACTTTGAGTTGATGAGGCACTGGGTGCCAATTTACTTCACTTCAGTTTAATCGATGAGACACTAGGTGTCAAATTTATATAGCGCTGGGCACAGTTACTATTTCAGATTTATCCGATGAGGCACTGGGTGCCAAACTAGTGTGTTGGTTGGATCCGTGTATCCGTCCGAGTGGAGTAGTGTTAATAGGGGTAATTAAATAAAACGGTACTATGATTGATATTAGATGATATTGTCTGTGAATTGAAAATGGGATAGTGATTTGAAACATGAAAATGAGATACATGAGTTATGTGCTCATGAATTGGATATGGAATGGATAATGTTATTGTTTAAATGATATGTAGATCAAATTGTTAAAAGCTATTATATAGCAAGTAATGAGAATTGAGTATGGTATGAAATGATGTATTCCTGAGTTGAGTATGAATGGCTAATGCCATTGTACAAATAAATATGGTTTGATATGTGAATAACTATTTATATAGCAATTGTGTGAATTGGGACATTGTTTAACAAATGAAATAGCATATGATAGTCATGATACTGGACATTAATATGTGCTTAAAATTCAATTGTGCATATTATATTATCTTGCCTTTAAATATTCGGATTATAGAAATACTATTGAGTTTTACTCAGCGTACAGTTTTGTTTTTCCGTGCGCAGGTTAGATACTTCTTCTTTTTATCGTTGATTCAACATCCAACAACGATCCCGAACTCAAATATGGTGATGTCTATCTTTTGTGGTGGCATATACCTAGGGTGTCTAAATAATAGTTATTTTGTGGATTGATTGTAAATGAGGTTATAAGTTTAATATTGGTTTGGTAAATATATAAACATGTGTTTGTGTTTGAAGCCATATTATGGCATGATAAGTGGAATCAAATCTAGGTATGTACATGTGAATTTAAATTGGTGTTTAAGTGCTTACGAACTAGGCAAAATGGATTGAAATTAGTATGTTTATAGTTTAGATTTGAACGATGTTTTGATGATATAAATGTGGTACCAATGAAGGTACATTGGTTAGGCAAATAGGATGATTGTTTTGGCATGTTTTAAATGTGTTTGGTCATGTTTTGAATAGGTTAAATGAATGATTTTTGAATTGTTTAATGCTAAGCATGTAGGATATGGTAAAATTGTTGTTTAAGGCACATTTTAGGTCCACACGACCAGACACATGGGCATGTGACTGGGCCGTATAAGTCATATGGCTAGCACACGGACGTGTGAGGCCATTATGAAAAGGTAGACGGTCTGGCACACAGGTGTGTGGCTTGGCCGTGTGACCCAAGTTAGAGAGTTACACGGGCTGGGGCGTGGTCGTGTGTCCTTATTTCGAATGCCCACACGGCCTAAGACACGGGTGTGTCTATTGGTCGTGTGACCTCTGCATCTTTGAAAATTTTTAATGTATCCTGAAAAATTATCTACGTTTTTGAATTAGCCTAACTTGTTTCTAACACGTATTTTGGGCCTCGAGGGCTCGAATAAAGGATAGTATGTATGGGTTTGATTGGTTTATGACTTGAATATTATATGATATGAATTTTTTGTCTGTTTGATCTGTAAACTCCGGTAATACTTCGTAACCCTATTCTGGCGACAGATATGGGTTAGGGGTGTTACATTTTAAAACCATAATTTTCTAAAAACATGGTGGTTTACACATACATGTGGTGATTCCAGAATACTCACTGAAAATCTAAGAATTTTAAACAATTTTTTCTTTGAATTTTTCCTTACTGGTAGATGGTCCGGCTGGTTTGCAACATACATGAATATACAAAAATTACTAAACAAACAAAACATGAACAAACATACAAGTGAACCAAGCTTCCTGAATAATCAAACCCTAATAGGACAGAGATTTACCTTGGTTTCTACGAATTTGGTTTTGAGCAAAAACTTAACAATAGAATAATTGATGAAAGAATTTTCATGAAATAAGGGTCGTATTTATAGGCAGTGACTTGGTAACTTTAGGATACCCTAGTTGACTTAGGAAAAGAGTTACGTACACAAAAATTATTCTAGATACGCAATATCTTAATTTACTAATTGAAGTTTGACTCGACTTTGACTGGAGAACCCTAGTTTTCCAAACCAACTAGCGAACCCCAACTTGCCAAACCAACTATCAAACACAACTTGCAATGAATTTGGCACACCCCCTGATTGCATCTTTTGGCATACACTATTTCGTTGTATCTTTGGTGAACTCTTTATTGATATTATTTTGGCGAACCCCCAGTACATCAAAACATTAGTAAACCCTCACTTGCGAAGATAAAACTTCTAGGCTTTGTATCAGAATGTTACAAGAAACACGAAGATGACGGGTGTAGCAACCCAATCAAAAATACAAGAATGATGATTGTTGCGGTCGACCAAAAACACAAGGACTATGGGTGTGGCAACCCAATCAAAAATACAAGAATGATGATTGTTGCGGTCGACCAAAAATACAAGGACTATGGGTGTGGCGACCCAACCATAAATATGAGGATGACGGGTGTGGTGACCTGACTAGAAACCCAAGGATGATAAGTGTAACAACCAACCAGAAACACAAGGAGAGGTTAATCGCACTACCGTAGTCTCTTGCAACCTAGAATTATATAAAGAGTAATGGATGTCTTGCTCCCAAATGCATGAGGGGAAACTTATGATAAATAAAAGGGTCATGCTCCCAAATGCATAGAGAGAGGCTTACCGTAAATAAGAGGATCCTATTTCTAGACACATAGGGGGTGTAATGCCCTATAGCTGACCTAATCTACTGGACTTGGATATAGGATGAAACGATACTTAAATACTTAACAAAAAATTTACAACTGGCGGAAACCATACTGAACATACTTTTTATTTATCTATATTTTTTTCTAAGTTAAAAGATTGTGAAAGAAACATTTATTAATTACAATAGATTCTCAAAAGCAGTATAAGACATTACAACTTAAATCTTTATTAAAACAAACTTAATCTTTATTTGAACTGTCACTTTGGCGCAATCCTAGCTCGGTCCTTTTGGTGTACTGGATCAATTCCATAAACCTGCATTACAAATAAATGTCCGTAAGTTCAATAGAACTTAGTAAGTCTCAAATAATATTACCTTTAAACGTCGTTGTTAAATTCCTCGACTTTAATATTCTAGATTTTCATTTAGACTTTGGCGGATACTTTTCTGATTCTTGGCAGATAACTATACATGTGACATCTTACTCGATGAAGCCCTAGTGCTTGAGTGTTGTTTAGGAGTAAGAATTGTGGAATAGGTTTTGAGTAAGTTAGATGCTGAATTGAACCAAGAGGTTGAAGTCTATGGGTATTGATGCGATCTTGTGCTCGTTGTTGATTTCGAGTCGCGAATGTGCCTGATCGCAAAATTGAGAAGTATCATTCTGCTTTGAGTTTAATTGAAATTGGTTAAGTATAAGCTTTTAAACAAGGGATTTCGAATGGGTTTAAGATAGGTTAAGGTTATGGTTCGGCCAAACAAAGAGTTAAAGTGATTTTTTTTAAGGCTGGTAATTTGGATGGAACGATTGAGCTTAAGGTCAATAAAGAACCAATAATATAGATGAGTATTGACCCGAATCTTATAGGACACTTAATATGAATGGATGATAGAAATAGGACCTTGACCCTCTATCTATTAAGAGATAGGAACCAAAGGTATCGGGGTTGAATGCCACACTTAAGGAATGAGAAGTTCACAAAGAAACAAGGTAGACGCTACTAGCAAGGCTAGATAAGTCAGCTTGAGTCTTAAACGAACAATAAGAGTTGAATAAACTCAAAAAAGATATGTAAAACATATAAGGTGCCAAAAGTCTGAATTACAACAAATGAGCTTCATATTTATAGCTCAAAAGCATAGTTAGCCAAATGGATACTAAGTAAGCTAAATGGACAACCTTAATTCAGCTTAATTGAGCTGAAACTTCCTTAAACCTTCCCAAAACGTCCCTTGTAGTTTCCTAGGTCATCTTAGCTTAATTGAAGTAAATGTGGAGCTGAATGGAGCTAGATATGATCGGCCAAGAGGTGTGAACGGCCTTTAAGGAGCTGCCTTGAATAGCCAAATAGTCTGGAGCCTTAAATGTCAGCTTGGGCACTTCAATAGCCTTGCAATTGGTTCAGCCGAATGTGAGCAACCCTTGAAGTGTGAAAGCTCAAAACTGAATGGTCTTGTGTGTGAAAGGAACTTCCAGCCAATTTGAAAAAGTCTGAAAACACTTATGGTTGTTGATATACATGATGGGCCTACTTGGGAAGAGAAATCAATAGCTCATTTTAGCTCTTGCTATTCACGAGGAGTTGGTTTGGAGGAGAGTAATCATCAGCACACCTTCCTTAATGCTCTCCATGCATGTGCCTACAAACAAATTAAATTCAACTAAGTCAACTTAAAGACAACTTAAATTCGGCAGCTAGGACAACTTAAATTCAGCTAAGAAAAATTTAATTCAAAACATGTAATTAATTTGTCTTAAGCTAAGACACATTAAAACAACTAATTAATAAGTACTTAAAATAAGACATAATTAAAAAACTTAATTAAGCTGTTCAAATCATAACATAATTAATACTTAAACTAATTAATTAATTAACTCAGACCGAATTAAATGTTTATTCCAGCAGAATAATGCAAAAGTTAAACGACTAGAAATGAGCTCAATGAGCTAGGAACGAGCTAAATGAGCTTGTAGGAGGTTGCAAGGCATGCTCAGTTGACTTGTCCAAGAATGTTCAATGAGCCTCGTTACAGTTTCACCCCATACTCGATCAACTAGAGCCGAAACAACCTCTTTGAATCTTTTAGCTTGAGCTCAGGTTATCAGACCTAATGGTAGCTCAATAGGATCCATGTCAGCTCTAGGTGAGTCTCAGGTCTTGGTCGTATTAGGTATGCCCTTAGGCAAAGTCTTGGTTAGGTAAACAAGTTGAAGGAAATAGTAGTGTGGTTTTGTCCACCCAAACGACACTTTGGCGAATGAATTTAGGTGAACCATTAACATTTAGGATATTGAAGGAACATGTCTTAAAAAGTGAAATATTTATGGAGTGAAACTCAGTAAAGTGTTAAGGAATCTTGAAAGAAGAAAGGGAGATATCACTGAAAGGCTTTACATGCCAAGCTTGGCTAGGTAAGGTGTTAGTTATATTCTAATGAGATGGTTAGGAACAAAAAATGGATTTGAACTGGAAATATTCATTTATACATGGATCATCGTACACATTTTCTTATAGATTTAAACCATCTATATGGTAAATATAATAGGATTTTGATGCATGTCAAGTTTTTATAAGGGTAAAGGTTGTATATTAAGACAGCTAAAAATTAAAAAAGAGAGGTTTTTTTGTAACAGCCCGTTTTTAGGTTTACAGCATGATAGATTAATTGTGTGAAAATTTCGTAAAGAAATTTTACCGTTTAAATGGTTAATTCGATGAAAAGGATTGAATCTCATAAAAGATAAAAGTAGCATTCTATATGTTAAATGTGTTAAATTGCTTTGGCTTTTGAATATAGTAGCCTTAAATGGTAATTAAACCATTTTAAATGTTAATGGACATTAATGGCCTTGTTATATATGTTTTATATGTTTATTAGTATGGATAAAATGGTAAATTGATTTTAAATGAATTAATAAGTAAAACAAACATAAAATAAAGGCCACTATCATCTTTGTTGGCTGATTTTATCAAAGGAATAAAAGAAAAATACCAAGTTAGGGTTCGGCTAGAAATTTGGCTAGATTAAGGTATGTTTTGCTTCGGTTTTTGATAATTTCTATGTTTTTGAGATCGTTGTTTTGTGTTTCATCATGCCCGTACCTCAATTTCTAAAATTTTTGATGATTTTGAAATGTGCCATTGATGAATACTAGTATATTTTGAAGTATTATGCTAGATTATTAATGGATATTGAAGGAAATGCAAGTTTTATTAAATGAATTTTGAAAAAAATGAGTATATGGGATTAAATTGAAAAAGATAGAAATATTGTGGTTAGAAATGTGAAATAAGTGAAAATATGGGCTATTATAATACCATATAGAATTCAGCTAAGGTGGGTTGTGGTTAAAGATGTGTAATTTACCATTTTATGTATAAAGGAGTAAATTGCAAAATAGTTAAATTTATGGGGGCAAATATGTAAATTTCCATATATGTGAATTAGGGACTAAATTGAAATGAATAGTTACTAAAAATATTGAGTTTGATAAATATAGATCAAGACAAACAAATATCGGAACTTGATTGGGGGAAACAAAAGGTAGACGGGTAGACGAAAGTTAACTAAGTAAATACTAAGTAAGTTCATATAATTAGAATCGAACTTTTTTATACTTGTAATTATTGAATTGAATTTAAATTATTGAAATACTTGAAATATGAATGCCTAGATGATATATTGTATTCATTACCGAGCCCCGTTTGAACTATGTGAATTCATTGGATACGAGTGACATGTTACTGGGATTACCGTATTGGTCGAGCTCCTGCATTTGTTGTGGACTCACCACAACTCGTATGAGCTTACTGATTCAGCTTGTAAGAGCTTACTGTTTCAGCTCATTGGAGCTTACTGTTCAGCTCAATAGAGCTTACCGTTTCAGCTCAATAGAGCTTACTGTTCAGCTCGAAGGAGCTTACCGACCATGACTCGAAAGAACATGTATGATGATGAATTTACGGATTAATAATATTGTTCACTCGGTTATGATATTGTTCACTCGATTATCCTTTGAAGTTCTAATAGGTTCAACGGGCTTAAATTTTGGTTATTCGGATATGTTACAGGTTATAAGTGCTAAATATTTGATATATGACTTTAGAACTGATGCAACGTAAAGTACTAATAGATAGCTTTATTTATTTGTTAAATGACTAACATGTGATGGATACTTGTGATTAGGTGATGGTTAAATTGAATTGTTGGCATTTTTATTTATTGCTTGATAGTTTATAAATGGTAAGTATAAATTCTAAATTATATGGGCTTCCTAAGCTATAAGCTTACTCTGTTTCATTTTTTATGTCTTATAGGGTTCATTAGCTCACTCGTTTCGGATAAGCCGGAGTTGCACGTCACACTATCCAATTTCCGATTGGTATTTTGAACTTATGAACTTATGTAAATATGGCATGTATAGGCTAGTTTGATGATAATAGTTATGTTTTGGTATAATGGTTTAAGAATGAAATTGTATATAAGTTAAGCCATGTGATTTGGCTTATTTTGTTATTATATTTTGATTTCATATATGAGCTTAATGGTGTATGTTTTAGGTATGGTAATATTTGGATGAAATAATGCAAATGAAGTCTTGATATATAGATGTTAGATGAATGAATTGTATAAGTGGTTAAATATGTATTTGGATTTGTAAATGGAAAGTTGAATATAGCTTATAATGTGTATTGAATTAGTTATTTTGGTTGCCAATTGAGTTGCATGAATGTGATCACTTATGAATGTATGTGCTTATGTTTTAGGGTGGCAAATTTGGCTTTTCAAATGCCTATTTTTGTCCACACAGGAAGAGACACGGGCGTGTGTCTCTACCGTGTGTGACACACGGTCATGTTACACGGTCGTGTGTCCTCTAGGGTACCCTACGAATTAAATTCAGTATACCCTACAATTTTGACATGGCCTAAACACACGAGTGTGCGTATCAGTCGTGTGTGGCACACGGGCTGGCATACGGGCGTGTGGTCAGCCGTGTGACCCAAGTCAGTAGCTTCCTAATTTTCACACAGCTTGGCACACGGGCGTGCATTATGGTCATGTGGCCAAGTCGGTATGTCTACCCTGCTTTGCCACGGCTTAGACACACAGGCGTGTCTAATGCCATGTGAGGCACACGGCTTGTTCGCACGGGCATATGTCACTTGAAAATTTAAAAATTTTCTAAGTTTCTGAAATTTTTATATGTTATCAATTTAGTCCCAAACGCATGATTAATACTTTGTATGATTGATTTAAGTACATTTTGAATGTGAATGATTAATGGTAACTGAAATGAGATGGAATTTTTTAAATGAATGTTTTGAATTGAGTTACAGGTCTGGTAATGCCTCTTAACCTATTCCAGCGACGGTTACGGATTAGGGGTGTTACATTTTCTTCCACTTTCTTTAGGAAGTATTTCCCTGGTCTAGATCTAAAGCAATTTAAAGTGCCTCATTCCTTTATAAAAATAGAGGTGTTGATTTGGATCATCACACATGAGTGTTCCATGTTAAGGTAAGATCCATGGTCTTCCTTGATATGCTGTGGAAAAAGAGTAAGTCTGAGCAGCTAGGTAAGGTTAAGGACATACAACCATAATGAGGGATGTAAGTGCTAAAGATGACAGAAAAAGAGGTATGCGAGTGAATTTTGACGAGTTTATGTGCTCTATAATAGTGGTTGTTGTTGATCTTCTAAAGAAAGTCTGGATCTGGATCTTTGGACTTGAGAAAGATGGAAGCCAGATGAGTCCCTAGGTTGAACTTTGCATGTAGTATGTATGTTCTAGGAACTTCTATGCTAAGTTACCAAACAATTAAAATAAAACTAACTATGTAACAATCCGTTTTTAGTGAAATCAGAACAATAGTTTTAAGACCACAAATTCAAGTCTAGAAGAAAAATTATTTTAATATTATTTAATGGTCTGCATTATGATCGAGATATCGTATAAAAATTTTGTTAGGAAATTTTTACAGATTACATGTTTAATATGATAAAAAGGACCAAATTGCATAGAATGCAAAAGTTGAATTCTAGTAGCTAAAGTGATCAAATAACTATGGAATTTAAAATTGGAGGTCCTTATATGGAAAATAAACTAATTAGTGGAGTTACTAGATAAGTATGATGATTCATCATTGGAAATTTAAGAAAAGAAAAGGATTAAATTGGAAAGATGATAAAATAAAGATTATAAATTAATTAAATAACAAAATATCATCATTTTTCATCATCTTTCCCAAAATTAAAACATGGAAACCCTAGCCATGGAAACTTAAGCTCAAGCCAACTTATTTTGCTTAATTAGATCCGGATAAACCAAATATGGAGTTAGAACAAGGAAAAGAAAAAGTATCGGATTAGTAGCTTACAAGTCTACGAATATTTATCGAGGTAAATTCGTGTAACTAAATTGTATATTTATATTTTTGAATTGAATTTTGTGTTTATGAATTGTGTAATTTCCATGTATGAAATTAATTAGATATCCGACGATGATCGACATGTATTAAGTCCCATTTGATTAAATTAAATTCAGTGGATATAGGGTTTCCGAATTGGTTGTGGTCTTGCATGTGTTGCGGACACACCACAGCTCGAAAGAGCAACCCGTTATTAGCTCTCATGAGCTTCCTGTTATATGGTTCTTGTGAGCTTTTTGCTAATAGCTCTGAAGAGCATCCCGATTGATTGTGATCCTGCATGTGTTGTGGACATACCACAACTCTTATGAGCTTCTTAATATTTGTCACCAAGGCACCACATAAATGTCATATTTGATGATATGGATTTGCCTAAACTCAACATTGCTTGAGGTTTGCCCATCATCGCCCCCGGGACACACAGAAATCCTAGTAGACAAATGCGACTCATCCGCCATTCCAGAATATGTCATGGCCATGGTCTTTTTACAAATCTGCCACACTGGCCTTTTCTTGTGTTTACTATCCCGAAAGACTACATATTCGCCGTATTGGCCTTCGTGTTTATTGTCCGGATGGACGCCTTCAAAGCACCATCCCGGGGTCTATTATCATATCACATATTTTCCCGACACTCTACTCGAACCCCCTTACTCCAACCTTACTTTGTCATGCATCATTCATATTAAACATAATGAACACATTTTACACAGATTTCACTCATACCCATAACAAAATCATACTTCCCAACGCATAATCTCCCATGCATTCTTACCACACATCGTCATATTCATGCATCACATCGTACACTTCATTTAGCAGATGCTTCATAGAAAACACCAACACACATATGTACAATAACTATAACACCCATAATCCTTATCCGTCGTTGGAGTAGGGTTATGAGGTATTACCAATCAATTCACAACATATGGCATACATTTTTCAAACATAAAGCATTCATTCTCATAAATAATTCAATACAATCACATTGTCTCTTATAAGGGCCTACAAGGCTTTAAACATGCTTTAGAAGTGGTTCGGGACTAAACAGATAACATATGAAAATCTTGGAAACTTAGAAAAATTTCAACCATACAGGGGTCACACGCCCGTGTGAGGCACACGGCTCCAGACACGCCTGTGTCTCAGGCCGTGTGAAAACAGGGCATACATACTGACTTGGGTTACATGGTCAACCACATGTTCGTGTGTCTAGCCCGTGTGCCCTTCAAAGTGGCCACACACGCCGATGTGCCAGGCCGTGCCAAAACTGTAGGGTATACTGACTTATGCAACACGGCCAAGTCATACGCCTGTGTGCTAGGTCATGTGCCAATTAGGCTGGCTTGTACCACACGGCCAGTCACACAGTCGTGTGTGAGACCGTGTGGAGTATACTGACTTTATTTCAATTTCATCATCAGTGGACACACGACTGTGTAACATGACCGTGTGTCACACACGGCTGAGACACAAGCCCGTGTCTCTGCCCGGGTAGACAAAAATAAGCCATTTGCAAGGCCAATTTGCCCCCCTTATTCATGCTCACCTAAACAACCAAAATGGTACCATTTCATCATACAATTAGGCAGCCAAAATCATCAACCAAATGCACAATTCATGCCATTATAATTTCATCTATTCCAAATCTCAATCACTACCATTTACTTAGCTAAAAACATGCTAAAACAATATCAATCTATATAATTCATTTATCATAATTCACAATCACATAACTTCCTTATAAACAACCACACAACATCTAAAATCATACCTCATCAAGGTATTTCTCAAGCATTTTATACTCCACAAATCAATCCACATTCATACCAAACATACCAAAATAAACCATCACTCATGGCTATATATACAAACCAAAACATATATAATTTACAAGCCAAATCTCATGGCTATAATCACAACCAAAATACCACTTCTAGCCTATACATTCCATATGACAAATATTTATAATCCATAAATACCAACTTAGGTGTTTGATAGTGTGATGATGTTTCCGATGACTCCCGGGTCCGAGCTAGCCTTGATTCACTATAAAACATAGAAAAATAACACAAAGTAAGCTTAATAGCTTAGTAAGCTTGTATGATATAAACTTAACTAATCACAAATACAACATTCATCAATCTAAACATGTTACCATGTACTTTATGATTACTAACAAACCTTTCAACTGCTTATTCATAAGCTTATATACAAACTTTGTAACTTCTTCGATTTTAAGCTTATAATATACATGTACATACATGTACCAATCCATAACAAGCTCATACATACACAGAATGCCGTTGAGTTCTCAATGTCTCGCACACTGAGTGTCATACTCAATATCTCACACACTAAGTGCCGTACATAGCTGAAGCTATCTCAAATTGCACACTAAGTTCCATATATAGCCGAAGCAATGTCGAATCGTACACTAAGTGCCATATATAGCCGAAGCTATATCGTATCGCACACTAAGTGCCACAAATAACGGATTTGTCGTCGAAATATCTGTAGTCTCGTATATACAATTTATGCAATATCAAAGAACTATAAGCATAATTATTACAATACTTAATACATACGAACTTACCTCAGATATGAAAACAGCGAATCGAGTCGATTAGTCGATAACTTTACCTTTTCCCTGATCCAAGTCCGTATTTCACTTTTTTTATCTAAATATATTCAAAATTAACTTATTCAATCATCTATTCATTCAATTTACTCCAAATACACTTTAAAACACATTTACACTTTTGCCCTACAAATTTCATATTTTTTACAATTTAGTCCTTATTTCACAAAATCACAAATTAATGAAATTCAAGACTAACCCATGCTATCCGAATTACCATAGTGCCCCTATTAGCCCATAATTTTCATTTATTTACACTTTTAACCATTATATTTCACATTTTCTCAATTTAACCCCTTTTTGACATTTTTGTCAAAAAATCACTTTACAAAAACTATTAATCTAACATTAAACCTTCCAAATCTATCATAAATCATCAAATTACTCAAGAATTCAACAATGAAAACATGATAAGTTTTTAACAATTTTTCAAATTAGTCCCTGGGCTAGCTAGTACTAGATGCAACGATCTCAAAAAAGTAGAAATCATTAAAAAAGAGGACAAAAACCATATCTAATTGAGCAAAAATACCTAGGCCAAATGTAAAGCTTCTCTCATGGCTATTTTTTTTTTCTCAAAATTGGTTGAAGACATAAAGATGGACATAAAATTGTTTTTGTTTTATTTATTATATCATAATAACCAAATTACCAAATTAACATTACTAATAAACCATTTAAAACACCTATTATAAACCCTTAATTGTCCACCCATCATTATAATGGTGTAATTCAACATAAGGACATTCACTTTAGTAAAACATAGGTATTAGACACATTTAACTAATAGTACACAAATTTTGCACTTACGCGATTTAGTCCTTTTTACCGAATTAAGCATTCAAACAATAAAATTACTTCACAAAATTTTCACACCAATACAAATCATACTGTAAACATTAAAATAATAATAAAATAAATATTTTAACCTCGGATTTGTGGTTTCAAAACCACTGTTTCGATTTGACTAAAAACGGACTGTTATAATAACTCTTCAAGAAGACATGCACAAATACAAGGACATCAACCATTAAAAGATTCATCATAAAATGACATGCAAGAGTCGGGTCTAGAGACTCACTAGAGACCCACCTTAACCTTGGCCCGGAGCTTCTGTTTTGATAGTCCTTCCCAATCTAGTAGCAGCAATTGCTTAAAAGAATCATGAAATTTCCATTAAAATCCTCATTTGCAAATTGTTTACTAACATTTCAACTATATGTGACCCCTACGTAGGGCCTTCCACTCACACCCTACAGTTCTTACATCTTTTAACATCTCTACTCTTCAACAATCGCAACATGCAAAGCTATAAAACTTACCAAAAGGTTGAATCATCCATTGATTAAACAAAATCTTAGCTCTAATTTAACGAAGAAGAAGAGAATATTTAGATTAGAAAGAAGAATTAGAATGTAGAAAGAAAAGAAAAAACCATCTATAATCCCCCTTCACTATATATATACTCCCAGTTCACTTTTGTGGATTTTGCCAAGTAGCAATGCTTATTGAAATTGTCCCTTGATTTCCTACAAAATTCGAGGGGAAAATAAAAGAAAATTCAGCGAAGATCGATGTTATAGGGAGGGTCAAATCAATCTAGTTGACTCCCAACTAATCTTGTTACAAGAACTAACTTGAACAACGCTCATGCAAACTAAGCATACTATACCTTGGCAGTGACTCACGTATAGCGTGATTTTAAATACAATTAAGTCTCCTACAGCTTTCTCATACACTTGGTAGGTTTTTCATGCTTAGCCAAAACTTTGAGGCGTACTCTTTGTTGGGCATATTCTTTCTTCACTTGAAAATTCCCTATAATTAAATCCTTATAGCCAATAGACGAATACTTTAACGCTAGTATTAAAATATAAATATTCAAAGTATTTTAAAAATTTTAAAAATATTTAAAATATTAAAATTGATATAAAATTATAAAAATAATAAAATAATAAAAACTATAAATATTATAAAAACATAAAAAACTAATAAAATCTAAAAATTATAAAAATTATAAAAAATATAAAATTAATAAAACATATTTAAAATTTTATAAAAAATTATTAAAATTCTTAAAAACTTAAAAATCATAAAAAATAATTAAAATATTAAAATTGATATAAAATTGTAAAAATTATAAAAAAAAATCATAAAAACTTGAATTGGATCAGATTAATAGGTCAGATTGGTTAGGCCAAAATCGGCAAGGGAACTAATTCGAAGAAAGCTATTAGATTAGTTGACTTGGGAATTGGACGGTTGAACCAATTTTTTATTTTTTAATTTGTATTCAATTGAACTAGATGAACCAGTTGAACAGGCAAACCGGTGGCCTGACTGATTTGACCACCAGTCTGGTTCTAAAAACTTTGGTTAGAAAATTTCATTTGACAAATGCTAATAGTTGAATAATAAAATTTTGGTTTGATAGTATCTAATTGTACCAAAAATATTTTATATCATACAATACTTAGCAAACAGTTTCCAACTTTTAAAGTCCAAATTATTGTACCGAACCTAAAAAATTAGAGATAATTTTTTTAAATAATAATAATTTTTTTTGACTGAAAATAATAATAATTTATTAATAAATAGGAGAGGGTCCCGTAATTATCATTTTATTTTTGGAATATAGGAAACATTTTATTCAATATGAAAATGACCCTAATGACCTTATGACTATTCTCATTATCCAATGGTTAGTGTAATGTCATATGTTCATTATGATTTTAGGGGTTTAAATGGCTTTTTTAAATTTTTTTTAAAATTTTTAATTTATTAGAATTTTTATATTATTTATAAGTTTTTATGAATTTTTACAAGTTTTTATAAAATTTTAAATATATTTTATTAATTATATACTTAATAATTTATTAAAATTTATTAGTTTTTTTATAATTTTTAAAAGTTTTTATAATTTTTTATCATTTCTATAAATGTATGTCAATTTTAATATTTTTAATATTTTATATTTTATATTTTATGAATTTTTTATGATTTTTAATAATTTTTATATTTTTTTATAAAATTTTAAATGTTTTAAACATGTTTTATTAATTTTATAAAATTAAAAAAAAACCATCATGACAACAAATTTCTCCCAAAATTACAAAAAGATTGAAACAAATTATAAGATTACAAATTCATAGTAATTAACTATTATCTCTAACTTGTTTTTTCTATCAAAATCAAAACTAAAACTACAAGTTAGGTTGTATTTTGTTTTTTTATTTAAAAAATAAGTATTAATTTATATACGTTAAATAAAAAAGTAAATTAATCTTTTTGTAATAAAAATTATTTATTTTTACTATTAAAAATTGGTCTTGTATATCAGCACGAGGTACAGAAAACATGTCGCGTATATTTGTCTAGTTATTCCGTTAGCTACACCAATTTTTAATTGTAAAAATTGATGAAAGTTTTAACAAAAAAAAAAAGAAGAAAGAACAATTTACTATTTGAACTAACGTGTAATGACTAATTTTTTTGTTTTTAATAAAAATGACAAAATGTAATCTAACTTCTAGTACATAAAACTGTGTAATTCTTTTATGGAAATCAAGCAACTTGAACTAAAAAAATAATGTGTATGTTTTATAAAGTTATAACAAAAACTATATTATTTAAATCTTAAAAAATTTCTAAAGTTATGAAAAAAGGTTTATTATAAAAAATAATTTACATGTTATAAAAGTATTATAAAATATTTATTTATAAAAAGTTACAGTTAAGAAATATGATATAACTTATTTATGTGTGTATGTTATATATTATAAAAATAATATATTTATCCGAAAAAAATGTTATAGTGTTTTTTATCATAATTTATTTATGAAAAGTAAGTTTCTAAAATTATAACAAAAAAATATATTATTTATAAGAAGTGTTATAAAAGTTTTGGACAATTTGTAAAACTTATTTTTAAGTGATTATGGGTAGGGGTGTTCAATTGGTTAACTGACCGGTTAACCTATCCGAACTATCATTAACTAACCATTTAAAACCTTTAAACGTTAATCGAAAAAAAAAATTCAAAAAAAAAGTAACCGAACCAAACTTTTTCGGTTAATTCGGTTGGTTAACCGAAATTTATATTTTTTTTGGTTAAAATAAATATAAAACATATAAAAATTTAATTGAATTTAATATATGTAAAATGTATATAAAAAATATAAAATTAAACTTCGAACCGAATTAACCGTTAATTAAACTTCTAAAAAATTATTAACCGACCCCAATCGAATTAATTCGGTTAACCGACCGATTAACTGAATTCGATCAGTTAACCGAATTAATTTGGTTTTACCTGAAATTTGTAAACCCCTAATTATGAATAGTTCTAAGTATTATGTAAAAAAATGATTATAACCTATAATGAGATTGTTTGAAAAAAAAGTTATATATTATTATAAATTTATATTAGGGTATAACCCATTATAACCTATCTCTAAATTAATTTATATAAATTTTTATGATTATGCTAAATATAGCAACATAGCGAATTTTGGGGACCATAAGTCAGACTAATGCCGTTGTTGGGAGAAGTTGAAAATCCTACTTCCAAAAGAAATTAGAAATCATACTCAGAATTCAACAACAAAATCAAGTGTTAGAAGGAATTCATCACCCGAATCAAAGGTCCAGCTGAATTTGATATGTGGCATTCCTAGCACAAGATCCCACAGGGAAAGTGTGGTAGGACTCCAAAACCCTGCAATGAAGTCATCTGGTGGAGCAATGCTTGCAATCCTCCGGGATGGATGGTTTGGTTTTGGTGGCCAAAGATAAGTAGGAAAACTATGTTGTTCAAAGAGCTTTGAATTGTCTACAACATCGATATGGAAGTTGAAATCTGTGCGATAAACATTATCAGTGCTGCCTGTATTTCACCAAAATTTGTAATTTAAGCCTTATATCGAATCTTAGTTCTAAGATTAATGCTATCAACTGTTTCCATTAAAGAATGAATTTTTCATGTGATGGTTTCTGAAAACTCTGTTAATTATGTTGAAATTATATAATAATAAACCTAAGGCTAAGGACGGGGAACCCAATAAAAATTAAAAACCCTTTCCATTTCTCTCTACCCTCTTCCTCTCCCCATTTCTCCCATATTAACCCAAGAGAAGCTTAGATTTGAAAATTCTTGAGCCATTTTCACTTGGAAACTGTTATTGTTTTTAATAAATGAATTGTTTTTGTCTGTTAATATCTAACAATGAAATCGTTTTTCATTTTTGGGTTCTTTTTTAATTTTTTTAGATTTATTTTTTTGAAAATATTTATGTATTTTTATGTATTCCTTTTTTTTTAAGAATTAGGATCCATCATTTGTAAATTTTGAGATTTTCTTTTTGAAATTATGGCTAAATTGATATAAGATGTAAAAATTAAGAGCTAAATTTATTATTATACTAATTTTTTAATTACTATGTCACCTTGCAATTAACAAAAATGGATAATAAAAAAAATCTTATTAGTTGGATAACCAATTTTAGAAAAATTATAATTAGGTGACTAAAAATAAATTTATAATTGCGTGATCAATTTTTAAAAATTAATAATTAAATGATTAAAATAGAAAATAGCCCATAGTTGGATGAGTTGTAGTGTAGTTTACCCAATTTGTTTTTGTCTGACCCCGCTTGAGAAAAGGAGAGGTCAGTCAAAGAATGGGTAGGTCCACGTGGAACCATAGTTTTGATCACCTGCTACAGCTACTACCTTACATCTTTCTATTTTCTGTCTTTTTATCTGTTTATTATTATGTAATATTTTATACATACTTCCACTTCACACTCTTCAATTATTACACTCCATTTAATTTTAGATTAATTAAACTCAATTAATAAATTCATGTATCTCAGTCTAGCTCATAGTTTTAATTGAATTTTTTTAATATATAATTTTCGGTTTTCAAACTCAGATATTCGGGTCGAAATTATATATATATATTTCAAGCCGGCATATATTCAAGTAGGTTAAAAATATTAGTTTCACTCAAACTATCTATTTTTATAAATAAATAATTAAAGTTTATTTTCACATATATATTTTATGAAAACTTAAAATATACAATTAAAAGTATCATTAGAGTCTCTCTACTCTCTCGATGATAAATTAATCTTTATATTTTATATGGAGTAAAATAATTTATCAATTAAATTATATTATTAAATGCTGATTTTAGTATTTTATATATAAAAAATAATAATAAATTTAGTCTAGTGACTTTTTTATTCAATTTCCCCTTATTTAAAATATATTGACACTCAATCTTTTTTATTTTATCTTATATAAAACAGAGTAAACAGATAAGTTATAAATTACTAAAATTAAAAAAAAATCATAAATAAATAGTGATAAAAAAGAATTACAAAAATTTTTCAATATTCAATGAAAATTCTAAAAGTAGAAATGCACAAGAGTGACATGTTAGTTGAAATGTTAAGAATATGGATTAAATTTAATAAAAGTGTAACCTCGAATAAACATTTAACTTTAAAAGTATAATTTCTTATTTGGTTATTCTCTATCTAATATTATTAATGATGTTGTTTGAACAAATTGTAAGCCGAAATCTCATAACTAAAGAAATCGTTTTAGTATTTTCTAATTTTTTTTAAAATTATTTTTCTTTATTCTAAGAGGGAGTTAAAAACTTTAAAAGTACAATTTTGACGAAATCATTATTTATCTTTTCATCAGACGTATGGAATCCATTTGCCATTTTTTCAATAAAAAAAACCCAAATGAAATC